>NC_046324.1:49724161-50037661 GCF_009819535.1 Lacerta agilis
CAGCTGCACCACAGCGTTTCTTTTCTTTGTAATCCTCCCAGCAGTCATTCCTCCTCTGGTCACTGCTATGGATGCATGACCTGACTGTCTCCCTCCAGGCACTGCAGTCATCTGCAAGGTATTCCCACATGGTGGGGTTGGGTGTTGCCACCCCTTCTACACACACACACACACACACACACACACACACCCTCCAATTTGTCTTTGAGGAAAACCCTTGGGGTTGCTTAGTGAACTTCATGGTTAAGTGAACTGTGGTCTCCTTGATCCTGGTCCTAGTCAGACACTCAGTCCTTTTCTACACCACACAAACTTCCCACTACTGGCTTTCCCCAACCAGGGAGTATGTCGATCTAGCTCAATATTGTCTGTCTAGCTCAATATTGTCTAGACAGAATGGCAGCCAGCAGCTCTCCTGGACTTCATCCAGGAATCCATCCTACTTGGAGATGTCAAGGATAGACCCTGGGACCTTCTTCAAGCAAAGCATGTGCTGAGCTACAGGCCTCCCCATCGAGTTTGTGTTCAAGGGTCAAAGCATCCTGCTCATGAGGAGGACTGAGGAAGCTACCTCAGGTGGCAAAATACCAAGGGGTGGTGCCCCCAAGGACACCCCCAACCCATGCTGCTGCCACTAGAGAAGCAAGGATAAGTGATTGCAGCTTCCAGGTTCTTGAGATATCTTGTGGACCTCCCACAAAAACTTTCCAGAATCTGGAAGCCACAGCCACAGTCGTGCAATCCCAGTAAGCGAGGCTGTGTTGGCTGCGTGTGTGCAGACCCTCCAAGTGTCCTTATTTTCCAGGGACATCCCTGATTTAGAGTAGCCACCTCTGATTTGATCCTGGAATGTCTCGCTTTTCCTTTGTTGCTGTTGTTCAGTCGTTCAGTCGTGTCCGACTCTTCGTGACCCCATGGACCAGAGCACGCCAGGCACGCCTATCTTTCACTGCCTCCTGCAGTTTGGCCAAACTCATGCTAGTCGCTTCGAGAACACTGTCCAACCATCTCATCCTCTGTCGTCCCCTTCTCCTTGTGCCCTCCATCTTTCCCAACATCAGGGTCTTTTCTAGGTCATCCCTATTTTCACTGGAGAAATGTTGGAGGGTATGGAGTTATCCGACCCCCAAACTATCTGAAGGCAATCCTGTATAGGGGAGTCTTTTTAATGTTTAATGTTTTTATATATGTTTGAAGCTGCCCAGAGTAGGGGGCAACCCAGTAAGTAAATAGTAAAATTACCATTATGGAATGGGACGTCCCTATTTTCATCGGAGAAATGTTGGAGGGTATGTGTGTGTTACCATCCCATTTCACCTCTGGCAGCAAAACAGGATGGGATGCTCCTGTGAAGGGTATATGACTTCCTGCAATCCAATACTTGGCTGAACCTCATGTTGGTGGAGAGGGTACCCCAGAGCACATCCTGGGTCCTTTGCAATGTCCAGGGCTTCCTCAGCGATCAAGTTGCTCAGGGAAGGAATACCTGCAGATGAAAGACCATATTGTCCCTTGAGGTTCAACAGAGACTATTTTTTTCTATGTGCAAATCGTTTCCATTTGAAGGCCTTCGCGCTCTTCTGCCGATGCCCTGCATAGCCTCACTGAGCATTTCCTTCCCTTTCCTGTGTCTTCTACAGTCAGCTTTCTTTGCATTCATTTGTGCGCCTCCAGAGATTTGGAGTCCGCATAAGTGAATCAGGAAGCTGACAAAAACAAACAAAATAAGAGAGAGAGAGAGAGAGAGAGAGAGAGAGAGAGAGAGAGAGAGAGAAGGAGGAGGAATTGGCCAGAACAGGGGTAGGCAACCTAAGGCCCGTGGGCCAGGTGCGGCCCAATCACCTTCTCAATCTGGCCAGCGGACGGTCCAGGAATCAGTGTGTTTTTACATGAGTATAACCGGGGGTTGTAGTTAACACCCCCAAATCCAACATTGCCTGATTCACTCCAAACTAGTGCCAAATTACTCAGCATTTTTTTTTTTTTTGGTAGTGCTTTATTCCCCCTCCCCCACTGGAATGAATGCAGGAGTTCTGGTTAGGGACTGTAAGGGGGCTTTTACAAACGTTGGGTGCCACCCTTCACTCTATGCCAAGCAGTAGCAAAATTCCAGGGGGTTTCGGGTGCTCACCCAGGGCCTGTGTTCCTTTGGAGAATTGAGACACAGCAGAGACTATCGTAGCTTTAAGAAATGTGGTTTATTCACCTATTTGCACCTTCAGTCTGCACGGGGGGAGTCCACACTCCACACAATCTGCACACGGCTTGCAGGCAGAAAGTGTACTGTTTTTATTTTATTTCAAGCATTTATACACTGTCTAAAGCCATGACAACTAGGTTGGAGGCAGCGGTGGAGCAAGCCGATCGGGTGCCTGGGGCAGCACACGTGCCCTGTGCCCAGTGGGGCGGGGCGGGGCAGGGCGGGGCAGGACACTCCACGGGGCCTCTGAGGAGTCTGCCTACATCCTCCTCCCACTCAGCCACCCTACAGCTGAGGGGAAGGTGGCGGGTGGACCGTTTGGGGCAGCGCAGAGCTTTTGGGTGCCCAAGCCACTGTGTCACTCCCAGGAGAGACATGTGGCTCGGGTGCGCTGCAGGCCCCGCAGTGAGTGCCGCTCAGCATTTTGTCACACACACACCCCAGTGGTGACACCTGGGGTGGCCTGCATCCACTGCACACACACCCTTCCTTGGAGGAGGCTGAAGCTGACCAAAGTGTCTGAGTTGGTGCAAAATTGTTGCTTATCTTCTGCGACTACCTATGGATTGTACATTTGGAGATGAAATCTGGGCACATTGCTGTGTGACGTGTGAACTGCTCTTTCATGCTGTGCTCCTTTTTTAAAAAATAATGCTTGGGAGTTCTCCTTTAGAGGAGACCTGCTCCACACCAGCATTGTCTAGACATTTTGCAAATGAGCATCCTGCGAAAGATATAGAACAGCTCATTTTTACGGAAAAACAATTTACTAACAAATGAGATCCACAGATCGTGGTTCACACCTTGTACATAACAATTGCTCCAGAACGGGATGCTTATTTGTCTAATGTATTCACCCACCCCGTCAGCATAAAGCTTCTCACCCTTTTCTCCCTGAAGTCCTGCATTATAGATGCTCATGATTTTAAATGGCTTGAACATAATGGGGTTAACATAGCCGAGTGCCAATACATAATAACCTTTTAACTGAGACATGCATAATGAAAGGGGGAGAAAAATGCAATTGAATAATAAAAATAACCCTCCAATTTCAGCAGCAGTTAAGAAACTCTTGTGGACCGGAAATTCTGGTCCAAATTACACCCAGGAAACAAGCAAATAAAAAGTAAAAAAATTGCAGGGAGAGGAACAAAAATGGAAAGCAATGAATGAAAAGGCAGAGATCCTCATCCAGCTCTCTTAAGATTGCTTGTATACGCCTGTTACTGCATTGTTTTGACAAGTGTAAATGCAGAGGGAATATTTTCACAATGCTATTGGTCTGGTTCACTACACAGAGATTCAGTGTCATATTTTGGACACATTTAACAGTGGTAAAAAGTAGCAACTTATCATTATCGTACAGAGCCTGATGTACCATCAGGCATTATCAATGGCGGATCTACATTTTGGGGACCCTGAATCTTGAATTGTCATGGGGCCCCTTCGCAACCAGCAACCTGTTAACTTCCTCAATGGGGTAGTTCTATGACAGATCAGCACCCCATTAAAACACCTGTGCTGCTGACTCACATATTTTGGGATCATTGAAACAGATACAGGAACAAAAATTAATCAATTTGAGCTGTGCAACTCAAATTGGGTCTACTAGACCCATTTTTTTTAAAGCATTGTGGACTAAAGTTGTCTCTGGGGCCCCTTCAGGATTAGGGGTCCTGAAGCTTAAGCTTCATCACTTTCATAGTAGATAAACCCCTGGATGTCATAATGGCCGGCTTCAAGTGATAATAAAGGTAAAGGTAAAGGGACCCCTGACTGTTAGGTCCAGTCGTGGACGACTCTGGGGTTGCGGCGCTCATCTCGTTTTACTGGCCGAGGTGGCCAGCATGACTAAGCCGCTTCTGGCAAACCAGAGCAGCGCATGGAAATGCGAGCCCTGGCGCGGTGCGCCACCAGCCCCAATGGACGAGACGGCCCTGTGTATAGCTGAGTCCCCAGTGGGACTGTGTGAGAGAGGAGTTTTCCCCTCTGGAAGAAGCTGTTCTGCTGGGAGCAGGAAATCTCTGGAGACTCTGCTGGGGCTCCTCATCCTCTGCTGATACATCACACGGGTTGAGGTGTGGTCAACTACCAACTGACTTGCACAAGTCACCAACAATCAAGAGTTTGTGGGAATGTTGTGGGTAACAGGAGAGGATATAAAGGTAAAGAGACCCCTTGACCGTTAGGTCCAGTCACGGACGACTCCAGTCATGGCCAGCATGACTAAGCCACTTCTGGCAAACCAGAGCAGCGCATGGAAATGCCGTTTACCTTCCTGCCAGAGCAGTACCTATTTATCTACTTGCACTTTGACGTGTTTTTGAACTGCTAGGTGGGCAGGAGCTGGGACCGAACAATGGGAGCTCACCCCGTCGCGGGGATTCGAACCGCCGACCTTCTGATCAGCAAGCCCTAGGCTATGTGGTTTAACCCACAGCGCCACCCGTGTCCCTTTTTTCACACGATCATATCAAGGCTTAATAAGACTATTTCTTTGATGCTTTCCACATCACAGCAGACATGATGCTGGCCTTCATCGAGATTGTGAACATGCTGGTCGTTCTGGTCCAGACTCTGCCTGTTTTCCTCCAGGTAATCGGACTTAGAGAGCCAACAGCCCCTCTCTGGGGACTTCAGGGGCCATATTCCAAAGGTGGCAAGGGCAGAAGAGGCAGTGACTTTGTCCCCTGGCTCCCATCCAGGCCAGATGCTGCTCAAATGCCCTTTAGCCCTCTCTCTGCTGGAGCAGAAAGAGGAGGCTTTGGCAGACCCCTCCCCAACTGTGCATCTTAGCTGCTGTTGGTTAGAGTGTGGTGCTGATAACGCCAAAGTTGCAGCCCTGCGGGTTTGATCCCTTCCAACTCTACGATTCTATGATTCCATGAGTTCCATAGGTTAAGTATGCTCTGTGTGAAGAAGGACTTTTAAAAAATCTGCCCTGAATCTTCCAACATTCAGCTCCATTGGACATCCATGGCTCTTTATCTTGTATTAAGCAGGCAGTATTTATTCACTTAATAACTGCTCTCATTATCAGCTGTTCCATGTACTCAATCTTACCAGGCCTGGAAGCAGCAGAGATGGGATTCGGATAGGGAATTTTGTGGGTCACATCTTCATCTCCCAACCAGCCCACTATATTGGCTGAATGGCATTAGCGGTATAAGGGATGATTCTGAATTCTAAAATTCAGTTATTCTAAATATTGTCCCACAGTTGGTATCTCTATTGGATAAAAAATATCCACAACTGGCATATGTTTTAGAGGCCTCCAAACATTTGAGCATCCTTTTCACTTTTGCTGGAGTTGTTTGATTAATGCAAACATCCCATAAACATGTTTTATAATTAAAGTTGTTTTGTCATTATAGGCAAGCGCCTCTGAGACTTTGCAGATATGACCAATTTCATCTCTGAAGAATGACGGAGGATAAACAGCATATTAAGTAATTTGAAAATCATTTGGCAAAAATACTCCCCAGAACATAATTACAGCATTTGAAATTACATGGCTCGCCCATGCTACTGTTTAGGGGGGAGGCAGGGAGCCCAACCCCGTTGAAAGCACGGCACGCTATCCAATATAAATTATTGACCTGCTCTTGCAAAGTTAATCTAAGGCATGCAATTTGTCTCCGGGCTTTTGATAAGAGAGCAATCATTTAAAACCATGCTGGTCCCCAATAAGTAATACTCAGTGAGCAATTTGATCCATTGATGGCTTCTTTCTAATATGTCCCCTGAGGTACAGTTTCCCTAAATCTATTAGACGTTTACAGTCTTTCTGGATGTGCTGCCTGAGAAAGTCTATCACACTGTATTAACTTGACAAGGTAATGTGCTCCTCTCCTCTATTATCATAGCAGGAACTGTGGTTTGACCTTGGAACTACTAACAACACTTTATTATCCCCCATCTTAATGAGGGGTAGTTGCAGAGTCTTTCAACGACATAGGCTTCAAAGGGTCCATTCTTCAAAGGGTTTTTTCCCCTTCTTCTTCTGAGGGAACAAAAGGAGATGTTGCTAGGATGCCATCTTGTTTTGTCCCAGTTCTGCCCACCCTCCCCTCTCCCGAACAGTGAACATTTCTCCCTACTTCACCAAGAAAATGGGGAGGGGGTCATTTCAGCTTGGGTGACGCTCTGACACATACGATCATAGAATTGTAGAGTTGGAAGGGATCCTGAGAGTCCTCTAGCCAAAGCCCCTGTAATGCAGGAATCTCAACTAAAGCATACACTTGACAGGTGCATATCCATTCTACTGTTGAACAGCTCTTACCATCAGAACGTTTTTCTGATGTTTAGTCAGAAACTCCTTTTTTGTAACCTGATGCCATTGGTCCTCTCTTCTAGAGAAGAAGAAAACAAGCTTGCTCCATCTTCCATGGGACAGGCCTTGAGATATTTGAAGATGGCTATCATATCTCTTCTCAGTGTCCTCTTCTCAAGGCTAAACATACCCAGCTCCCTCACCCGTTCCTCCTTTTCCAGGACTCTTCCTAGGAACTGTGCCCCATGTTAATTAGTGAGAAGGGGGCACAGTTTTGGATTTTATGCCACAGGTACCAAAATATCTCGCGCTCAGCCTGTATCCGTTAGTAAGTGGGTGTGTAGCTCACCTGGGAAAGGGTTTTGGTTTGGAAATTGTTCTTGGATCAAAGTACCAGCAAACCCACACAATTCCACCCCCACCCCAGACCTCCAAATTAATTTTGTTTTGCAACGCAGGGCAAGATCATTTTTACAAGTTCAATATCTGTCTTGCTGCACCTAAAACTGATGTTTCAAGACAGAGGTCAGATAAACCAATAAACAAAACATTCCGAATTCTCATCCATCAGTTATACTGTGGTGTTATGCAGAGGGGGTGATTTCTGCCTTTTGTCTCTTGATGTATGGTGCTTTATACCACAGTAATATTGCAGTAGAATCTTTGCCCTTACTCCTGCGGTGATCAGTTACTACGTTGAATCATAAGCTGCTCTAACATTTCCGCTGGCAGTCATAATGGCAAATGTTAGTGGCCATAAAACTCTCCTTCAAGAATCCACTCTTGTTTCTTTTGAGGTATGTAATCTCCTGAGCAAGTAGCTGCACATTATTCCTGTGGTGGGTGTAAAGATCTCAAAAGTGTCAGGAAGAGCAGTAAACTCACCTCTGCATCACCTTATGAGTGCACGTATCACAGCAATTTACCAGTGTTATAAGAATTTAAGGTCTCAAATATATAAATAAAATGTTCATAAATTTACAAGGTAAACACACACATAAATATATAAACCACATGTCTGAAACAGTACAGGAAACCATTTTGACTCTCCCAAATTGACTTCAAATATTCCTCTACAGTTTGGATGGAAATGGGGAAAGCCTCCCCATTGTCTCTGTGCTCACAAATCCTGTCTTAAGGACACATTTGGGTATGACTAGGGTGAGCCTGTGACCTTGATTCAGGAACTAAAGTATTAACCATCACAAAAGAATGGCCAGGCTGCCCAGGTAATCCAATCAGTGACCATTAACAGGATTCTGCTGTACACTGCCCCTTCTGTGATGTATGTATGATGTATTGGGGGGGGTCTTGAGCTACAGGGAGGCAATTTAATAAAGATCAGGCTTACTAGCTGCTTTGCTTTTCAACATTCTTTGGTTGACCTCTGTTATTTTCTCCTACCGATAGGGAACCCACTTAGGGACTCTATACGGGCTCTTGGATACCCCATAAGGGGAAAAGGGCAGATTCTGTTTACAACATCAGGAATAAAAGTTATTTGTATATTACTCAGTGCAAATACATTAAGCATACTTAATAATGCAGAAAGGCAGTATGTTTGTACACATGTAAACTTAAAAAAAGAGGAAGGTTTGCAGGGATTCGGTTGCTGGGGATTGCAGGTGGGTAGAGTACTTGCTTCAGAGTTCAGGTCTTGCTTGCAGCCTTCCTATTGGGGCATCTGGTTGGCCACTGTGAGAACAGGATGCTGGAAGAGACGGGCTACTGGCTTAATCTCTTTCAGTCACAAAGGGTTTTCCTCCATGCAAGTGCTTGCCACCAAACCCAAATGATCCATCCTCTCTTCAGTTCTTAATTCTGCCACTTTCAGTGATATATCTTGAAGTGTAGCTGGTTCCCATGAAGCAAGACACAGTGATAACAGCAAGAACCTTTATTGAACAAACAGAACTGGACAATGGGGGCA
Source organism: Lacerta agilis (assembly GCF_009819535.1). NCBI lineage: Eukaryota > Metazoa > Chordata > Lepidosauria > Squamata > Lacertidae > Lacerta > Lacerta agilis. The sequence continues at coordinate 49,732,568 of NC_046324.1, forward strand.
AAGCAACTGCTTATATACATTTCTGGAGGCCTGGGCCACTCAAACTCCCAACGGGATTGGCTGTCTAAACTTCCAAGCTGCGAATCATAAATCAGAGTTTAAGGGCCAATGGCAGAGGCCCAAATCCTGAAATGTTCTGTGATTGGATATCATGTATCGAATCAGAACACAGGAGCTCAGAATCCTTAGTCCAGACTCAAGCTCAGGCAAACACAGACCACTGAATACACAACACATCTATTAACACCTATAAGGTGTTGAATTACATTGAACATCATGATGGTAAACATACTTTTTTGACAAAGCGCCTATGGGCTGGCATGTACACTAGGTCCATGCTGAATGTTCTCCATTTTCAATGCCCAGGTTGGAAGCAGTTGTTTGGTGGTGTGGAAATATTTCCCCGCTAATTGCTTTGTGTGGAGATTCAGCTCCCTCCTTCACATGCACAATCAATCAATCAATTTATTTATTGCATTAGCCATATGGCCATAGCACATTGTGAGAGACCAGGCAGTGACCTGTCGCGACTATACATAGAATACTACGAATACAGTTAAACATTAAGTGTAAATCATGCTGAGTAATACAGATGAGATAAAGAGCAATAACAGGGCATGACGACAGAGTCCATGTCAGGAAGGTACATAGGACTAAGGCTAAGGGAAGTTGGCCAAAAAGGTGGTCCTGAGTTTCAGGGCCTGTAATATGTAGATAGCCACTCCACGTGATATCAGTGGGTTGGCATCCGCCAGTAAGTATTTCATGTGGTCATCGTCCCGGGCGATGATCGGTGGGATTAAAAGGAAAAGCCTGGGTCTTACTGAGACATATATTGGGCAGTAGAAGAAAAAATGAATAAGGTCCTCTATCTCAGTGTTTTTCAACCACTGTTCCGCGGCACACTAGTGTGCCGTGAGATGTTGCCTGGTGTGCCGTGGGAAAAATTGAAAAATTCAAGAGAATTACTTTATATATAGTCAATATAGGCACAGAGTTAATTTTTTTAGCATTTTTTAATGGTGGTGTGCCTCGTGATTTTTTTCATGAAACAAGTGTGCCTTTGCCCAAAAAAGGTTGAAAAACACTGCTCTATCTTTCCCTTGTTGCATGGGCAGAGTCGAAGATCCAGAGGAGTATTGGAAAATACACCCTGTAAGAATGCTGTGGGGATGGCATGAAATCGTGCCCTTCTTAGCGTAGGGTTTATCAGAGCCGTGCCAAGCAGAGATCATAGAGTGAATGAGCTGGTGCCAATCAGACTTGGGTGTGCGACGATGTCACTGAGGGGAAATAAGGACAATGGCAAGTAAAGACAGTGCTCCTTCAGTTAGTCACACACCTGATCTCACACAACCAGGGATCACACAGCGAAGTGGGTGACATCACAACATTGCATTGCCAATCACGTTTGGTTCTATGATGTCATTGTGGCAAATTTAAGTCAGTTGAGAAAGCAACAGGTGAATGTAAGCAAGCAGGTGGATGTTTTGTTGGAAATCATAAAAAGGGATGCTTTTCAACACTGCCAACAACTTGAAAAGATATGTCTTGCTCAGTCCAGGTTTATACATCAGTACATATCTTTGTATGCATCCTCACACTCAGACACTGAAACTCAAATGGGCCAATTCAGGATTTAGTTTGTGATATATAAAAACATCCCTCATCGTGCCCTAAAATGAATCAAACACCATCAATATGCTAAGGTTCTTGCAGCTATTTACTTGGGTTAAAGAAGTCTCAAAAGTACAGAAGAATAAAAAAGTCACTTTGTAAAAATTTAATTACAAGTGAATAGACTGCGTCCCTGAGCATATGGTTTTGGATTTTGCCATCATTCAGGTACAATTTATTCTTTATTGATATATGCTTGTAAGATGTCCAAGGCATTCTGCGGATCTCTTTCCTTTTCAGAAATGAAATAAGGAGAGCCTTTGAAATTAAAAAACATATATATATGCAGGTGGGTGCTATTGATCTTAAAAGACAGCAAGGAAGAAATTATGCAGCTCAGCTGCGTTTGTCAATTGCCTGAGCTGAAGAGAAGACTGGACAGTGCCTTTTAAAGTTTTGTAATATCTAGTTTTACAGAGCACATTTCACCTAGAGATTTTTCTCATAAAGTTTAAATTTCAATTTCTCCTTCTGCAGACTTCCTTTAACAAATATATATATATATATATATATATATATATATATATATATATATATATATATATATACGTGCACATGCTCAGATGTGTGTGCGTGTATCTATATATAATAAAAGGATACATAAATATTTATGGCTGCCTTCCATCTCCGCTTTGCTATAGGCACTTGGAATTAATATGTCTCCCTTTGTTTACTTTAAAATCCCTCAGTTTTTGTTTTTTTAAAAAGGCTGTGCTATGCCAAGAACCTTCTTGGCTGGGCAACTCCAAGGACAAATTGTGGATTATATATACGGCACGTTAGAAAATCACAGCAATCAATAATTATTCCCATGGGAGCCGCAGAGAAAACATAATACTCTTATTTTCATCTGGAGAATCTGAGGAGAAAATAACCCACTCTCATAAATGGATGCATTTTGTTTCTGAACCTTCTGCCTATAGATTTTTCTGTTACAATAAAGGAGATAACATGATGTTCTGTTGCTTCCCAGTAATATGCCCACTGAATGGTATTGCAGTGCAAACATGTTGAGAGCAGAGATACAGAACATGTCCTGAAAATGCTTCTTTTTTTTTTTTTTGCTTCTGACTTTCCCAAGCAGTATAAATCACAAAGGGCAGCCTTTTACACAGTCAGTTTGGTTTTTGTTTTAGTGAGGGCAGAATACAGGCACTTCACCCCTGCCCTGTAGAAATTCAGTAAAATGGGTCTCCCCAATGTCTTCACCCACAAATACGGTGGAGGCTTTCAAGATCTCCTAGCTCAGTTTCCCAATACAGTAAAGGTAAAAAAAGGTAAAGGGTCCCTGGACAGGTAAGTCTAGTCAAAGGCAACTATGGAGTTGCGGCGCTCATCTCACTTTCAAGCAGAGGGAGCCGGCATTTGTCCACTGACAGCTTTCTGGGTCATGTGGGCCAGCAGGACTAAACCGATTCTGGCACAAGGGGACACGGTGACAGAAACCAGAGAACGCGGAAATGCTGTTTACCTTCCCACCACAGTGGTACCTATTTATCGACTTGCACTGGCATGCTTTCGAACTGCTAGGTAGGCAGGAGTGCAACGGGAGCTCACCCCATCACAGGGATTTGAACCACCGACCTTCTGATTGGCAAGCCCAAGAGGCTCAGTGGTTTAGACCACAGTGCCACCCACATCCCATCCCAATACAGCAGGGTGTTTGTGTGTGTGTGTGTGTGTGTCCCACTTAGTTTAATGGGATTTTTATGGGCTGCAAACTGGATAAGAAACCCTGAACTATAGGCATTATATACATGCCTTAGATATTGCGTCATTTTCAGAACCCCATTGACTGCAAACACAGAAAGGAGTTGTGATGAGGTAGTTGTTTTTATTACAGGGAAGGTAAATGGATATGCAGTATAGCTGCATTTCCAAGTACTTACATATTAACTACAGAAACAGGAATGAAGCTATTAAGGGAGCTGACCTTGAATTCCAGCTCCACACCCCCTTTTGTCATGAGTGCAGCGCTCACTGGACCTTCGCTAATGGTGCAATAGTCCAGAGGTGCTATTACGGGGCTTTCAAAATGTGGAATGTTTTTAATGGTGTCACTCCTTGCTTTCGAGGATGGATAGAATGCAAAGGACACTGGCCCCCCTTCTCCCCACGTACCTTTAATAGCTGTGTAGAAGAAGGAACCAGCAGCTGCACGTGCCAAAAGTCCTTGTTCTGTGCCTTTGTATGATAAAAGGAGCAAAAGGCAGCCTGTCATTTTACGAGCCATTCACAGAGGGCAAAAATGTAAGCAGTAACACCGACCTGGTGTGTTCCAGGTGTTCTGGACCACAACTCCCATCATTCCCGGGACTGGCAGCCAGAAACATCTGGAGGGTGCTGTAAAACAGGATCGTTCAAGCACTCATAATTTTATTTGCCGCCTTTCCGTAAAAAGAATCACGATCAAAGGAGGTTGCCACAAAGAAAACAGGAATGCATCTCAAAAAAAACCCTGAAGAGTGCAAAGACAGTTTTGTAATAACTTAGTAAAACCACAATGCAAACATAACAACATACCAAAAAGCAAGATTTTAGTACTATAAATGCAACAGCACTACAACGAGAACATTACACACCCTGGCAATAGTGAAAATAACAAGGGAGCTTGACAGTTTCAACCTCATACTGAATACATTCCTCCTCATAGAGGCTCTCAGTTAAATACTGTGTGCCCATGGCGGGCAGTGGAAAGAGACTGGATCACACCATTAGGAACAGACCCTTTCACTGGCATGCTTTTGCCTCTCTGTCTCTCCCACATTTTAAACTGACTCCTAGAGAATCTGACCGATTCCTAAATGTTGTAGTGATTTGCAAAGTCCTGAACAACTTTCTGGACTGCCTGAAACCCTCCCATCCTAACTCGATCTCTGTGATCACCTGCAGGAGGAGCATCATTAGCCATTTCACATGTTAGCGACACTCCCTTGACAACAGCAAGAAACCCAGCTTTCAGTATCGTTGGCCCAGTCCTGTGGAACACTCTGCCAAGAGAGATCCAGCAGGCAACTTCCCTTCCAACACCTGCTTAAAACTTCTCCTGGCCTGACAGACTTATGCAGGTAGTTCAGACTACATCTTTCCACAATAGTAAATCTGATTCGTGATTTAAACTTTCTTTATATTACCGGTATTATGTTTATTATTCATTTCGTTTCTGTACCGCTTTTTAAGAATAAAAATCTCAAAGGCTTTTTGCAACACATTAAAACATCAAATAAAACAACCCGGAACAAAACATTACTGAAGGAAATCAAATATAAAGTCTACGTTCAAAGCAATGTAATTAACAGGAAACTAAAATAAAATGTAAAAAACTGAAATATTAGTTTTGATATTAATATTTAATATGGTTTTTATTGTATGGTTTTATGTAAACAGCACTGATCCTTTTTTGTGAACAGCAGGATATAAATATTTGTATAAACAAACAAACAAAACAAAACAAAATAAAAAATTCCTTCCAGTAGCACCTTAGAGACCAACTAAGTTTGTTCTTTGTATGAGCTTTCGTGTGCATACACACTATAAGGGTCTGGTGACTTCCATTTCAGTGTATCTGAAGAAGTGTGCATGCACACGAAAGCTCATACCAAGAACAAACTTAGCTGGTCTCTAAGGTGCTACTGGAAGGAATTTTTTATTTTGTTTTGTTTTGACTATGACAGACCAACACGGCTACCTACCTGTAACTGAAACAAACAAACAGACAGATAGACAGACAGACAAATGCTTTGAGATCCCCAGAGAATCATCCAAACAACCTCCTTTCTGCAACACCACCTACAGCTGCTGTAGTGGGGGACATTTTGATCCATGGTTGTATAAACTGGCCATAATCAAAATCTCCCTTCAAGGGCACAGGGCACTAAATATCCTGCTTGCTTTTGCGCACACAGAAGCCAGGAGAATCTGCCTGGAAAAACAGTGACTGTGCAGCTGAATTATGGAGAGTCAGTTCAGAGAAGGGGCAAGTTGATATACACAGAGAAGGTGCCAAGGAGGACGGTGGCGACAAATAAATTCCTTTGGCTGCTGCTGGAGCATCCTGTGGCGGTTGGTGCACCCTTACCGTGCCAAACGGCCTGGGAACAAAAACCCACAGACAAAACATTTTAAAAAACAACAAAAGATAGTAATGGAAATTGAAGTAACAACTGGCCCAGTTACTATCTGGATGTATTAAAGAAACTGAACTAAAAGAGGGCAGGGAATTAATGGCAGACTTCTTATCTGCTGCCGGAATTATTATTATTTCTCAAAACTGGGGTGAGGGTGGGGGAGGAAGGAGAAAACTATCTACAAAAGAATGGCTAACTGAAGTCTGGGACATAGCATGCACAGTCAAGCTTACATGTATGGTGAGAACCAGAGAGGTCAGGCCACAAGATAGCATCTTTAGAAGAAGAAAAAGAGTTTGGATTTGATATCCCACTTTATCACTACCCTAAGGAGTCTCAAAGCGGCTAACAGTCTCCTTTCCCTTCCTCCCCCACAACAAACACTCTGTGAGGTGAGTAGGGCTGAGAGACGTCAAAGAAGTGTGACTAACCCAAGGTCACCCAGCAGCTGCATGTGGAGGAGCGGAGACGCGAACCCGGTTCACCAGATTAAGAGTCTACCGCTCTTAACCACTACACCACACTGGCTCTTTATTGAGAAATGTCTTTAATGTACAGTACTGGAATAATAAGGCATAGGATACAGTGGCATAGCGTGGGTTGCCAACGCCTGGGGCTGTATCCCTGGAGTCCGCAGGCACATTCAACTGCCTAACGACGTCCGCATCACCCAGGAGACTGCAACCATAGATATAAGAAAAGAAAAGTCGTTACATTGTCTGGAGAGGCCACTTCCTGGCTCTCATGGAGAAGCTGTTTTCAACAGAATCCAGCAACAGAAGTGTGCAGCTGTATTGAGGCAGCACCAGGTGTTGAAATGTTGAGCCCCTAACAAACTTGCACCCGGGGCAACCGTGCCATGCCACCCACATGCTCTGCCACTGACAGGATATTGTAAACCCGTTTGTGTTACTCGGAGCATGCAATATTCATTTATTATGTTTGATCTTGGTATGGAAATTTGATCCTCTGTGGCTAGTTCCAGATATTCCTTCCAACTTTTGCTTTATTTCATTTTGCACCTGTTATTATACATTGTTGTGACAGACAGACAGACAGACAGACAGACAGACAGACAGACAGACAGACAATGTCGGGACCCCAGAACTTGCAAAAGACAGGTGCCTGGCTGGCATATCACTTCATCTACTCTCATTGTCTTCTTCCTCTCCCTCAAGTCACATCATTTTCTCCAAGGGTTGGAGGGGGGCGGGTTGGTGGAGTTTTTCTTTTGCCACCTGGAGTTATGAAATTTCAACTTGATGTTTAAGCTGGAGCTGTCAGTAACTCTGGAGAACACTTTGAAAGGCAAGCAGATGCACGCACAGAAGATTAGCAAAGTGGCGCGGTAACCGTTAAGATATAAGCAGTGCTTTTGTACATGATAAAGCCGTCTGCCTAAAGCAGCCTTAAAGCAAATTCCGGTGGATTTGAATCTCCGTCTAAATCACCATTAATTAATACCCTTTTCCCATCCTCCTGAATGAAAAAAAATAATTTACAGTTAAGTCAGGCAGCATGCGCTGTGATCACATTAAACCACTTCCTATGTGTGTTTTGAAACGTACTCTCTCATTTCATGATAGGTTTATTTTACAACAATGGGCAAACTGCAGACAATTACCGTATTAATATGGCAAGGGGGCACTTGGGTTTTTATCTTCTCTCAGTAAAATGTGATTGTTCAGACCCTTGTAGTAATTGTTTTCATCCGTCTCTCCATTATCTCTTTATCACCTTGAGGTAAACATGATTTTTTAAATAAATAAAAAAGTTATTCTATTATAAGCATGCCAGGCAATTCAAAGAAAGGCAGGTTGATAGTAATGGAATCAATGCAATGGGTTGTTTCCCCCCCCCCTTCCCCGGCGCATTTGTCAACTAAATTAATTACAGCACTTCAAAATAGATTCAAAATGCTTTTTCAGAGTATGTTATCCTTGTATACATTTAATTATTTTCCTTTAAAAAGAAAAAAAAAAGATGGAAGAACCATAGCTCAGTGTGTAGTGAGCACTTGCCTTGAATGTAGAAGGTCTTGTTCGGTTTCTGGTACCTCTAAATGGACCTGGGCAAGACTCTTATCCAAATCCCTGGGGAGCCACTGCCACTCAGTGTAGACAGTGGTGGACCTTGGTGTCTCAGATTTCAGTGGCCCCCTGTGCAGTGCCAAAATCCGGTGCCCCTCACCCCTTGCCTTTCTGTTGGGTGTCACAGTTGCGACACCCGCTGCGGTGCCCCAGAAGCTTTGCGCCCGGTGCAGCCAAACTGGCTGCACTCCTTAGAGCCTAAATATGCTGAGAATTGAACCTGGGACTTCCTGCAAGCAAAACTTGTGACCCACCCCTGAGCTATGCCTGTTTCCTAGCACCGATAGTATCCCCTGCACAATGGAGGGAAGAGAATGGCTGCAAGCCACCAGGTTGGACCAGGGGCTGGGGGTTTCGAACTGTGGGTGTTGAAACTTCCCTGTACGGGGCTGCCTTCAGGTGTCTTCTAAAAGTCAGATAGTTGTTGATTTCTTTGACGTCTGCTGGGAGGGCATTCCACAGGGTGGGCGCCACCACCGAGAAGACCCTCTGCCTGGTTCCCTGTAACCTCACTTCTCGTGATGAGGGAGCCGCCAGAAGGCTGGACCTCAGTGTTCAGACTGAATGATGGGGGTGGAGAAGCTCCTTCAGGTATACTGGGCTGAGGCCGTTTAGGGCTTTAAAGGTCAGCACCAACTCGGAAATGTACTGGGAGCCAATCTCGTGCCCCATCACTTAGCTATGAGACCTTCTTGTAGTCAGGTGAAAGAAATGAAGCATGAAAGTTTGAAATATTGTATAGATCTTGTAGTTCTACTCCCCGTGATTTATGGATGATACCAGCCATTCTTTAGGACACTCAGGTCACTTGTTCCTGGGGCAGCTTCTGAACCATGAAAAGCTAGTAATTTGGCCTGTCGTCAGATGAGCCGTTGTTGGTTGTTAGAAGAGATGGGGCTTTGAAGGCTACGGATACTTCTCGCTCGCTCACTCATTCGCTATCTAAATTCGTCTGGAGAAGAATCTTCCACCTGGAGCCTCTAAGAAGTTTTTCAAGTGTCTTAACATTTCAACAATGGCAGAAGTCATCTTGATGTTTCTGTCTCTTATTCCATAAAACACAGCAGGGCAATATGGCCAGGTCACTGCAAATTGTCCCTTGACATTGAAATGGGATGGGCTTGTGTTAACTCTGGGATAATACATGAGATGGCATAATGGAAAGACTTCACTTATCATGTCCTGAGCTACTCATCTGACTTTAGGGCGATATTCAAGGCAGCTTTGTTAAAAGCCCTACCAGCCTAGGTCTTAAACCCATAAAAGACAGAGCAGAGTTTTCAACCTCTCTCTCTCTCTCTCTCTCTCTCTCTCTCTCTCTCTCTCTCTCTCTCTCTCTCTCTCTCTTTCTCTCTTTCTCTGCTGTGCCTTAGCCGGAATCTAACCACTTTCATACAACCATGTTGAGCTGTAAGCTGAGGCTCTTTACAACTCTGAATATTACAGTATCTATACATTAAAGTATCTAACTCACCACCACCACCCTGTAAGCTGGAACTTATTTATTTTTCTGTCACTGACGGCTTTGCAACTGTGGAATGACCTCCCCATTCAAGTTCACCTTGCCCCCAGCTATATATTCCTTTATAAAGATGAAAACTCACCTTTTTAGCAGGTTTTTAGAGGCTGGTGGGTTACATGAAATCTAGGAGAAAAATTGACTAGATGGGAGTATTGTGCCTGATGGAATGGACCTTCTTGAACAGGTCTTCCCTGGATCCAGAGGTCTTGAACAACTGCCTCCCAATCTCATAGAATCCCTTTCTGTGACCATTCAGAGGGTGATGATCAGCCAGCTGCAGGTATACTTGGAGGAAGCAGGTGATCTAGACCCGTTTCCGTTTGGCTTTTAGTACCAAAGCCTTGATCACCTTGGCTGATGGCAATAGTGCCCTTCTGGGGTGGGAGTTTGGGGCTTTGCATTACAATGGTTCTCCTACTACATGCAGGGTCATTATTGGAAAGTAGTACTATGAGTGTTGGGTTAGGACCTAGGAGACCAGGGTTCAAATCCCTACCCAGCCATAATGGCCACCTTGGAAGCCAGTCGCTGCTTTTCAGCCTAACCTACCTCACAGGGTTGTTGCAGGGATTAAATGGAGAGGGGGAGAAGGGCAAACGCCATTGTGAGCTCCTTGGAGAAAAGGTGGGCTATAAATGTGATAATAAATGAATAAATGCTCAGGTTGCATCTACACGTAAAGAAAACGATATATGTTAAAAACACCACAGTCTCCATTGACCTTAATTCTAAGGAAACTGAAACCTGGGAAGGTGCAGGCACCCTGAGTCTCTCCACCTTGGAGACTGAGATTGGGCACCATTTTGAGTTACATTCCTTCCAACCATTGGTTCATGCCACCCACTTTGGCTTTTGTTGACTCTCTCACCCAAGTGCACCCATCCTGAATTAATCTTTGGTTTTGCTATTAGAAAAGCTGCTATATTTCTTTTTAGCTTGTGCACTACTTGGCCACACCAATCTCTGTGTTTTGCCTAATACATGGGACAGTTCTGGCCTATATATAAGGAGCAGCCTTTGCTTCTTTATCCCAGAATCCTAGATGTGTCACCTAATATCTGAAGTGGCCTGGGAGGAATGTCTTCAGCCTGCAATATCCATCTTGGCTGGAACTGAATCTACAAGCTGATCTCATGGCTAAAACATCCAGTCCGTTTTTAAAAATCCTTTTTAAACACAAAACTTTCCTCATCTCCCCTGTCTCTTTCTTTGTGTAATGTTTTCCCTGATGAAGAGTTTTGGAGAGCTCGAAAGTTTCCTGTTTCATGACATTTTGGTTGGCCGTAATAAAGGTACTGAAAATGCCTTTGACACCTAAGAGATGTGGTATTTTCAGGACCTGTGACTGTCATTCGTTTTAATGGTTTTAATTGAATTTTACATTGTTGTAACCCGCCCTGGGACCTGCTGGTGAAGGCCAGGTAATACATTTGATAATAACAGCACAAACAGTGGATTCTGAATATTATGTTTGTAAATTGAAGTAGTCCACTCCTTCCATTAGAACTGGAATTTATTTATTTTCCTTAATTTGTTTCCTTTATGAAACAGAAAGGGGACCCAAATCCATCATTATCATTAGCATATTGGAGTCCTTTTAAAACCACTGCAGTTGCATATGGAGTTTTCGATTTTTCTTCTGGTGGGTTATTCCCAACAGGCACAAGGCACAGCCTTCCAGAAGAATGGTGAGGTCATGGTTTTAATGCTTCTCAACAGATTTCAAGCTATGTAATGTGATATTTCTTCCATTCTTTTCCATTCTCTATTACTGATGTAGAAACAGATTTACACCATAAAAGCAGTACAGCTGCCTTCTGACTCCCGGGAATATTCCCTTGTTTAGAAAGTGTCCGGCACCTTCTGAGTGCTTCTAGCACTCAGGATGATTTACAGAGCTATCATATGCATGTCTACTCAGAAGTAATGCCCATTAAGTTAAATGGAACTTACTCCCAGGCAAGGGAGGATAGGATTGCAGTCTCAGAGAGCTGGAGAACAATCCTCTTTTAAAATCAACCAGCTTCCTACTCACATTGCTGTTGTTTTCAAAAGCTCCATCTCTAGGGAGAGGAGAAAGTGTGTGTTAAAGGCAGTAATCCAGTCTTCTGGGACAGCCATGTGATTAAGGTAATAGTGTTGTTTGTCCTGGATATGCATTTCAATAGTTGCGTTATATTAAAGTAAAATCTAAGTTTAGGAATGGACTGCAGGACTCAGAGAACTCAAGAAGTAAAACTGGGGCTATGCACATATAGGAATAATGGTTGTGATTATGCCAAACACACACACACACACACACACACACACACACACACATTAATTCAGAACATGTTCATTATTAATAAAGCCTTTCTCAAGGTAAGTTGCAACAATTACAGAATCACATTAACATGGCCAAAAGCACATTTTCACGATCAGTTAAAATGCTAATGATGCAACTATATGCATGTTGACATAGAAGTGAGTGTTTTATTTATTTGTGTATTTACAATCTGCACTTTTGTTTAATTCCCCCCTCCCAAGTTGAGGACAACACCCACTATATGTTTTGAGAAATGGTTTGTCTGTCTGTCTGTCCTCTGCAGGTTTGGACACCTCTCATGATATCATCGCCAAACTAAGTGTGAGTTCCCAAGGTGGGGGCAGCTGTCTTCATTGATGTTTGGATACCAGCTGCCATTTTGAATCAAGATGGTGGACCGAAACGTGATTTTTGCGTGACTTAGGCCATTTTTTGGTATAGGTTCAGCCACCACTTGAGGTATCATTGCCAAAGTTGGCGCAAGAGTTCCTGGAGTGGGGTGTGTATGTGTGGACTTCATCAACTTTTGGATGCCAGGCACCATTTTGAACCAGGGGGTTTGATGAAAACATGACTATGTGTGACTTCACTTGCTTTTGGAGCGACAAAGAAATCTGTTTTAAAATCTGTTATTTATTTATTTTTAAATCACCTTTTTTGTTTGTTTCTATAAATTCTTGAACAGTGCTGGGTGCTCCCTGCTAGTATGAGAATAAGGTCAAAATAAAAACATCATTAAAACATCAGTAAGTACTGATTGGTGAACCAAGAAAATTCATGTTGCAAAGGCCTGCCTAAACAGTGTTTTCAAAAGACATCTGAATGGAGGGAGAGATGGTTCCTGCTGAACCTCTAGCACCAAATGATAAGTGCAAATCTGCACGCCAACCAAGGAGCATTGCAGGCTGCCCAGCACCAGAGAGGGTCCTCAGGAGCAATCATGTCAAGAGCCCATCGCATCTCACCAATCCACAGTGAGATGAGAGCAGGGCCGGCCCAAGACATTTCGGCACCTGAGGTGAACCACAAAATGCTGCTTCCTGCCTGCCACAGGAGGAGGTGTGGTGATCTACATCAGGAACAAGCGGAATCAAACAAGCGGAATCAAATCAACCCCCCAATGGTTGAAGTGGGACTCAAAGGCTGTTGCAGGCGAGGGGAAAGGGCGCCCACTCTGAATCATGCCAGGCAGGTGCAGAGTCCAGTAGATCCCAGAGGGCTGTTCCTATAATTTAATCCCTAGTGGTGGGAGGAGACCACCAGTGCCTCCTATTCACCAAGGGGCTCCTCCATAGGTGGCATGGGGTGGGGAGCTGCCAAGCAAGCGGTGGATCTGGCCTTCAAGGCATGTGCCACAGCAGTGATGCATTCATTGAAGGCTGGATCTGCTGCCCCCGTGGATCTTGCCGCCTGAGGCACTTGCCTTACCTTGCCTCCTGAGTGGGCTGGCCCTGGATGACAGCCTCAACAAGATCTGGAGGCAGTTGGAGGGTGGATGGCGGCTAACAGATTGCGGTTGAATCCTGACAAGACAGAAGTACTGTTTCTGGGGGACAGGAGGTGGGCAGGTGTGGAGGACTCTCTGGTCCTGAATGGGGTAACTGTGCCCCTGAAGGACCAGGTGCGCAGCCTGGGAGTCATTTTGGACTCGCAGCTGTCCATGGAGGCACAGGTCAATTCTGCGTCCAGGGCAGCTGTTTACCAGCTCCATCTGATGCACAGGCTGAGACCCTACCTGCCCGTGGTCTGTCTCGCCAGAGTGGTGCATGCTCTAGTTATCTCTCGCTTGGACTACTGCAATGCGCTCTATGTGGGGCTACCTTTTAAGGTGACCCGGAAACTACAACTAATGCAGAATGCGGCAGCTAGACTGGTGACTGGGAGCGGCTCCTGAGACCACATAACACCAGTCTTGAAAGACCTACATTGGCAGGGTGGTGTTTCAAAAGGGCAGATCCCAAAGCTGCTTTGGGTGTGTGAAATGAGTTGTGTGGTTTTGGGGGATCAGATCTAGGAAAAGCTAGAGGAACAGAAGCAGAATGACAATGGCAATAACAGCTCAGTTCAATCAGCAGTTGGGAAAACCTGTGAGAAAGGTGGGCCCTTACCTGTCAGCAGAAAACAATCAAAGGTGCTCTTGGCAGAGCTCTCAGGACAGGATGTTTCATAAGATAAATACCAGACTATTAGCTTCTGGAATCTCAAAGCTGAAATTCTCTTCTGTTCAGTAACTCCAAGAATCCTCAAGTTGGTGCTATAGTAGAAAATATTATTATTTTATTTAATATAATTTGTACTCTGTCCTTCAGTTTTAAAGTGTTCCCAGGGTCACCGGCAATAAATTGAAGAAAAAAATAACAAACTATGGAAAAGCCATACAATATTGTTGAAACAAGAGAACAGTGCAGTTTTTAACAGGATTAAATGGTTTTAAAACAAGGAAGTGGCTTTCCAGATGTTGTTGGACTCCAGCTTCCATCGTCCTCAGCCAGCATGGCTGAGGGTGAGGGTTGATGTGAGCTGTAGCCCAGGAACAACTGGGTGGCCACAGGTCCCCCATCCCTGGTTCAAGAGGTCTTAAAGGTTGATTCAGATTAGAAGATCTTTACCTGATGTGCTGAAGAGACATGAGTACCAGGGGAAAGAACACCTTCCTGAAGAGAGAATTCCAAAGACAGGGTGCCATGATTGAAAAGGCCCTGTCCCCAGATGCCATCTGTCTCACTGCAGTCTGCAGAGGATGGGGACACCCAGAGAAAGGTCCCTGAAGATTATATTAATAACAGGGTATGTTTCTATAGTTTGTAACGTCAAGGGTAGGGATGGGTGGATTTGTCAGTTTGATTTCTCCCGTTTTCTCATTTTTCAAACCTGAAGTTCAGTTCTCCACATTTGCACATCAGTTTGCAATTAATTAATTTCCCCCCCCCCTCATCATTTCAGTGCAAATTTCTCCTAATGTACATGTTTGTATGCAATTTTGCCTAATATACACATATTGGGGGCAGGACAAAGCCATGCTTCCTAGTATAATGCATTTTTGTGTGTGATCTTCTTTAATATAAGAACAATTATGCACACTTTACACTAGTATATACATTTTCATACACATTACTGGCTGGAGAACTGTATTGCAAAATTTGCAGAAGTGTGAATTTTGGAGGGTGGCTGTGAGTATTATTTGTGCATTATTTCAGACAGTGCAAATTTGTTAGATTTGCTTTTAAATGCAAACTGAGTCAAATTTCTCTCCCATTTCTAGTCAAGTGGTAGCAAACTACAGTATATCCTGTACAGGTAACAGGGAACCTGTGACTAATCCCTTATCAGTATTGCATGATTTACCGCTCAGCACCATTGATCAACACTCTGCTCTAAAAATGTCATCCAAAGGAGCAGATTGGTGCTGGTTGTGTGTGTGTGGGGGGGGGGGTAGGATAATACCACCTGCTGGTGTAAAATGAATCAAAGAATGGACAGTCAACAAGCGACACAGTTTTTAATTACACAGCTAAAATAAGCAAATGAAGTAAAGTGATTTCTTGGTTGGAAAAACTACTCGCAGGAACGGCCTTGCAATTCACCGTAGCAAGTGGGAGAGTTTTACAAGAATAAGTAGGAGAACATTTGTTGCAAACACGGAACGTTTCCAATCAGTCCATTTTACAATAGACCTCTCCACGGGAGTTTGATTGGTTGAGAGGGCGAAAAGTTATAACAGTGGTGGCATTATTCAAAATAATTGCATGAGTCAGTACCAATTAGTCATTTATGACAAATGCATAATTCTGTTTATTTTATTGCGTTTCTTTTAATAAAGAGGCTGGAATAAAGTGCCATTTCAAGGGAGGAACTCAAGAAAGACCACTGCCACAAGATGCTGGACACAAAAATACTCAGCACTAAACGCTACTCCAATGGGGTGACCCAGGACAGAGCACCCCACACAAGTAAACAAAGGGATTCTTTTTACAATGTCCAGTTGCTGCTATGACAATCTTCAGAGTTTTCCCCACCCTATTTGCCAAATGTGAATGCCATCCCTTAAGGACATATAAGAAGAGCCTTCTGGATCAAGCCAATACTCCATCTAGTCCAGCATCCTGTTCTCACAGGAGCCAAGCAGATGCCTTTATTGGGAAACCTGCAAGGAGGACCTGAGCACAAGCACAATTCAAAGTGTTGGTGCTGAGCTTTAAAGCCTGAAACGGCCTCAGCCCAGTATACCTGAAGGAGCATCTCCACCCCCATCGTTCTGCCTGGACACTGAGGTCCAACTCTGACGGCCTTCTCAGTGGTTCCCTCGCTACGACAAGTGAGGTTACAGGGAACCAGGCAGAGGGCCTTCTCCGTGGTGGCGCCCGCCCTGTGGAATGCCCTCCCAGCAGATGTCAAGGAAATAAACAATTATCTGACATTTAGAAGACAACTGAAGGCAGCCCTGTTGAGGGACGTTTTTAAAGTTTGATGTTTTTAATGTATTTTTAATCTTTTGTTGGAAGCCTCCCAGAGTGGCTGGGGAAGCCCAGCCAGATGGGTGGAGTATAAATAATAAATACATTATTATTATTATTATTATTATTATTATTATTATTATTATTATTATGACACTCTACCCTACTGCCATTTCCAGCAACTAGTATTCAGAAGCATTACTATCTCTGACTATGGAGGTAGAAAATAGCATCATGCCTGGTAGCTACTGAGTCTTCTTTTTAAAAATGTATTTTATTAATTTTCATGAGACAACAACAACAACAACAACAACAACACAGAGACAAGCAAGTTCCTCCACACATGCAAGAACAAGCAGCTGAAAAGCTTTTGAGGATATCCGAAGTGGAGTAAATGATAAGATTCCAAATGGCAGAGGACAGAAGCCCCTTAACATATTCCACAAGTGGGATCCAGGCAGCAAAAAACACCAAAAGGTTTTGCCTTTCCTTTCGCCAATTTTATATTGAACGTAAATTTTTCTGCAGGCACAATTCTAAATTGCATTGTTTAACGTTCTTTTCCAGCAGCTGTCTCTGCTGAGAAGTGGGGTGGCAAGTGGGAGGGGCAATGGAAGGCCAATTTTATTGTATATAGCCAAAGGCCTTTACAATGGGCAACAGAGAATAAAATGAGAGCAAGGCGTGCCTGGCAGCACCATGGAGAGCACCAAGTGAACAACTTGCTCTCAACAAAACCCAAATGTGGGTGGGGGGTGGGGAGGGCTTTTGAGCCTCTTCCTCCATCCCACATCTCCCAAGCCCCACCCCTCAAACACTGCATCTCGACTTCTGCTGGGCTCTGGGATTGTGACTGCTGGCCTGTCAGGCAAAATAGCATTTGGTGAGCAGGGGATTGACCACACGGTCTGCCAGGGAATGGGGTGGTTGACCCGTGATGGAGCCAGGTTGGGTTAAGGAGTGTGCCCACCCCTGCCCAATGATGTTGTAGGTGGGCGTATATCAAGATCGCAATCACCACTTTGTCCTTCACTCACCTGTGGCATGTGCAGGGAGGAAAAACCATGGAGCAAATCAAGGGGAGGGTTTTCAAATGCCCATCAAGTAACCACAATTGATCTAGCTTTGAAACAGCATGTTCTGGAGGAGCATGGCCTTCTCTGGATTGATAGAAGCTTCATTTTTGTGCTAGAAATGGTCGGTGTGTACGCAGCCCTGCACTAGCTCTTCCCGTATCCATCTGGCGAGAACTTTTTCTTCTCTTTGCTACTTCCACTCACATTGGAGTGTTTGATTAGCTCTTTAGACCTTTGTCTTCATGGTAATAACCTTTCACACAATTTCTTGCATTGTTGTTCCAAACAAGAATATTGTCATAGAAGTGGGGTACAAGAGTCTGCTAGTGAATGGTAGAATATAATAAACAGTAGTATTTAGATAATATTTGGGATGTGAAGGGAAAATACAAGCTCCAGAACTGTGCCTAGACATTTGTACCCTGTTCTAGGCATATTTCCTGCTGAAATCTATGCTCATCGACTTTCTATTTAAAAATGCATAAGCACTTCAGTGTCAAGAGTCACTTCTGGGGGGTTTTTATGCAGCTAACTGCTTTTAGCATCAGTTCTCTGTTAGATTTTGCCTTTCTACCTAAAGTTAATCAAAACAGAAATAGTCAGTGTGGTGTAATGGTTAGAGTGTCAGACTCGGACATGGGAGAGACCAGGGTTCAAATCCGCACTCGGCCATAAGATCACTCGGTAATCTTAGGTCAGTCACTGTCTCTCACCTTAACCTACCTCACAAGGTTGTTGTGAGAATGAAATGGAGAGGGGAGAACCATCTACACCATCTTGAGCTTCTTGGAGAAAATGTGGGCTACACATGTAATAATAATAAATAAAATGAATAAAATATTATTTATCAGTCATAGATATACATATACATAGTCCTACAATGCTTCTGGTTCAGTGCTCTTGACTCCTCTCCTTATATGCCTGGGATCTAAAGAACTTTTCCACTATTTCTGCATACCTAAAGGAAATTTGGAATGGCAGCTCTCCACTCCACGAAGCAAGCTATTTTTGAAACCTAGGAAAGTTTCAAATGCAGTTTGCAATTTGACATGGATGTCTGCTGTTTGAAGGAATGAAAAAGGGGGGAAACTGGGTTGCCAGCAAATTTTTGGACTTACCTAAAATAGCTCCTTGGATCTCAGTCTTTGCATCGAAACCTATGCTCAGTGATTTTTGAAATTTAGATATTGAACCTAAGCACGCTTACTGGGAAGCATTTCCCATTGAAAAATCAACAGCACATACTTCTGGGTCAAATTGATTCCGATTAGGCTGTACAACTCTTGAGTGAAAATGCTATTGTCTAGCAACTGGAGAGCCTCTGGTTTCACAAAATATCCTCCAGGGGAAAGAGAAAATCTCTTAACAGTTTCCTAAGGTCAGAACTGCCTGTGACAGCAGGATGGCTTTTTTGCTTAAGGTTTTTGGTGGTGGCCAGAAGAAATTTTGTTGGCAGCCTGGCCACCATCATTAAGGGGCATTGTGAGCAAGCATTGGTGGTCCTCTCTCTCTCTCTCTCTCTCTCTCTCTCTCTCTCTCTCTCTCTCTCTCACACACACACACACACACGGTAGCGAACATTTGGAGAGTATTCTGCAAGATCTGCCTCCCCACCCCAAGGATCAAAAAAGAAAATTATCAGGGGGGCGGAATTCTTCTGAGAAGTTTCAGCTCAGTTCTGGTTTGTATTTCATTTGGATCTAGAGTTTCCAATGAGGAAAAAGGGGTGACATACATCTCTCCTCACCCTATCTACCTCCACACAACCTTGTGAGATCTGTTAGGGAGAGAGAGAGAGAGAGAGATGGCTGAATATCACCTTGTGCGCTTCAAGAGCAAGCAGCAGGTTAGAACCCAGATTTCCCTAGTCTAGCACTCTAACCCTGGAGTGGGGAACCTGAGGCACTCCAGCTGCTATTGCACTCCTAACTCCCTTCATCCCCAACCACAGCCCCTTCCTACCTGCAGCTGATGGGAGTTGAAGCCCAAGAGAAACCGGAGGTCTTCAGGTTCCTCAAACTTGCTCTAAGCACTGCAACACACAGGATTTAATTACCGTATTTTCCGGTGTATAAGACGACTGGGCATATAAGACGACCCCCAACTTTCCCAGTTAAAATAGAGAGTTTGAGATATACTCGACCGCAGATTCTCCACCCGGTATATAAGACGATCCCCGACTTTTGAGAAGATTTTCCTAGATTAAAAAGTAGTCTTATACACCAGAATATACAGTATACTGTTTAGCCAAATCCTATGCATTCTGGCCCAGAATTAAGTCCAAATGCATGTCGGCTGAGGCTGATGGGAGTTACACAACTTTTTATTGTAAACAACTTTTGGCATGACTTTAAATGCAACTTTCTTCCCCTTACTAGTGTAGGGACTAAATTGACATATGTCAGGAAGTGAGCACCCAGACAGTCCTTACTACACTCCCAATTGACCTTGAGAATGGAAAACTAGTTTGCTAGGAGATTTTTTATTTTATTTTTTGCTTGCTATACTCTTCGTTAGTGGTAATTAAAAACCCAATTAAGGGTGCTTTGCCTTTCCAGCGAAGGTAAATTAAATATTGCCTGCACCTCAAAAACCCTATGATCAAGGTAACTCTTCTCTGCTGCTGTGAATTAACTATTGGTAATTGTGCAGCAGACGCTGTAAATTCAAGCTCTCTCCGGGGATCAGCACTCTGTACCACTCGGCTCGATTTGGGTTCTTTCCAAGATAGATAGTTAGGGAAAAGTGTAAAGTGCAGAACACAATATATTTTGCATATCTGTATTGTAATAGGAAAGCAGATTGCATCCACAAACAGACACCACTCTGGTAATCCTTTGTAATCAAGAGAAATGTTTTGCTAGAACTCAGCAAAAATGTTTTTGCCAATGTTTTGCCCATTTCCTAGGGAATCTATTTCAGCGAACACCATTTACAAACTGATTGTGTCAGCCACAGAAACTTACCATGTTGCAAAGGATTCTGGGCCATGGGTGCCTCAAGCCCAAGGGTCCAAATGTGGCTCTTTAGGATTCTCTCCCAGGTCCTCAAGACCCATCCTAGACCACGCGCCCTCTCTGCAAGCAAGGCCCCACCATTGCTTTTCAAGTGCTTTTGCCTAGCTAGTGTGTGTCCTGTGTTGATGTTTCTTGCTTGCCCGGGGAGAGAAGCTGTTTGTGTGTGTATTTAGGAACCTCTGGTTTCTGCGTGGCTGGAATGCAGCTTACTATACAAACATAGTAAGATCTGGCCCTACCCCATGAGCCAAATTTGGCAGATGGCAGAGAAATCCCATGTCAGCCACATGGCATCGCATGATTGACAGGTGGATTACCTGGCCACCTGTAAAAATCCCATGCACATGCAAAGCCTGTCCTGAAATCAGAGCTTGAACTAAGGGGGTCAGGGAAGCCCCTCACTTTGAACAGTGCTTGCTTTAATGCAGTCCTCGTGCTCCCATCTGATCACAAGCCTTATGCAGAGCCAGACGATTGGCCCATCTAGTTCATTATCCACCCACAACGACTGGCAATGGCTTCCCAAGGTTTCAGGGAAAGGATCTCTTACAGCCTTATCTGGAGGAGATGCTGGAGGCTGAACCCAAGACCTTCTGCATCCAAAGCAAGTGCTTTACCACTCAGTTGCAGCCCTTCTTCTATAGCTTCTAGCAGTTATAGCTCACTTTTGCCTCGGACCCTGCTGATCACTGGCATGTGCCCCCCCCCCAAAAAAAAGTTCCTCACGAGGCCTTCAGTCTTAAAATGGTTCTCCACCTCTGTTCTCAGTAGGGATCGATGAACCGGTCAACATTGGTTCATGTCTCATTTTTCCTTTCCTAAGTTCTGCCTGTTTTGCAAATTTGTTTAAAAGTCTGTATGAAAATCTGTATGCAGTTTTGCCCCCTATATGCATGTTCACAAGCATTTTCCCCTAACAGAAATCAGTTTTCACAAATATATACATTCTTCCAATAGAATCATAGGATGGCAGAGTTGGAAGGGATCCCAAGGGTCATCCAGTCCAACTCCTTGTAATGCAGGAACCAGAGCTAAAGAATCTCTTAGCGAGGCAGATGGCCATCCAATCTCTATATTTAAAAAAAAAAAATCAAAGAAAGGTCCACTGTTGATCAGCTCTTTCCACCAGAAAGTTATTCCCAATGTTCAGTTGGAATCTTCTTTCTTATAACTTGGATCCATTTGTTTGAGTCCTACGTTCCAGAGCAGGAAAAAATGAGCTTGCGCCATTGTCCATGGGAAAGCCCTTTAGATATCTGAAGATGGCTATCATATCTAATCTCAGTCTCCTTTTATCCAGCTAAACATACCCAACTCCCTTGACTGTTCCTCATAAGGCTTGGTTTCTAGACTTACCAGTAATCATCTTGGTTGCCCTCCTCAGCACACATTCCAGCTTGTCAATGTGCTTTTTAAATTGTGGTGACCAGGACTGTACACAGTATTCCAGGCAGTGGCATAGGAAGGGCGGGGCATAGGGGGTGCTACTCCCCGGCCCCGGCCCCTGCCCCGCCACCTGGCACCCTGTCCGTGCTTCTTTACGGATGGGGCAGCCCCACGACCTGTGGCGGGCCAGTGAGCAAGTGGCGGGTTGTGGGGCTGCCCAACCTGCCACTCACTCACCAGCTTGCAGCAGTGCCAGCCGGGTGCATCTGGCTGGTGGTGCTGCTCCTGCGGCAAGCCGGTGAGCGAGCGGCAGGTTGTGGGGCTGCCCGACCCACTGCTCGCTCGCCGCCTCGCAGCAGCGCCGGCCGGATCCACTACACATGTCTGGAAATTCCAGGCATGCGCAGTGCATCCGACGCATCGTGGTGTCACGACGCACGCGCAGTGACGCCCCACCCCCAGGGGGGTCCCTCCATACCGCCACCCCAGGCAGCGCAGAGGCTTCCTCCACCACTGATTCCAGGTGTGGTCTGACCAAGGCAGAATATACCAGTGCTAATGCTTCTCTTGATCTGGAAATTATAATTCTGTGGATGCAGCCTGGAATAGCATGAGCTTTCCCCTCCCCCCTGCTTTATCATCCTGTTGGCTCATGTTAAGCTCATGGTCTACTATGACCCCTAGATCCTTTTCACAGGTATGGCTATCCTACGCCTGCCTTAAGTGCAGGGCTATCTCTTGGTGCAGATTAAAAGTAACATCCCCCCCCCCATTTGTTTATTATGGGTATCTATACCGATCTGTTTTGTGCTAGCTAGAGTCTGTTTCAACTCTGCACTGAAATAGTTACTTCCTTTTATCTTTTTTATGTTTTGATATTTAATTTAAATAAATAAATGACCACTCGGGGCACTTCATCTTTGAAATAATGTCCTCAAACTGATTCTGTATTCTTCCTCATTGGCACATTGGCACCAGCTGAAACTTTCCCGTATTTGCCATGACCTTTAATGGACTACTCGGCTATGAAAGTGTTTGTGTAGGTGGTTTGGGATTTTAACAGCTTTTGATGTCCTGCCATTTGCTCTTATTATTTCATGTTTGTTGAATTAGTTTAATGACATGCAGGGTTGCTACAGTATTATAATATATCACCATTGTACTTTGCTTTGGATACGCAGGTAGGAAAGCAACTCGCAAGTGTTTTAAACGCATGAATGAAATGAAGATTAAAGGTGCGGGAGGGAGGGAGCCCTGTTGGAATATTTGGCTCTCTTCTGCTTGGCCAGAGATAACAGTAGATGCAATGAAACAAAATCCAGTGCCAAATATGGGGGGGGGGGTGTTTGTTGTTTTTTTAAGTGTATGTGTAAGAAACTGTAAAAAGGGCGGTGGTCACAGGCACGAGGCATCAGCTTGGTGCACAAGAAAAAGTGGGCCCAGAGTGATGGAGAGGCAAAACAGGCGACATCCCCAGGGAGCGCTGGGGCTGGTACCATCTATGCTGCAAGCTTCACGGGCAACTGCGTGCAGAAAGCGTGCCTGCACCACTTTGATTTAAACGTCCCTCAAAACACTTGGCCCGATCCTCTTAATGCCGTCCATTAATAATACACACGGAGTGAGACACGCACAAATGAAGAGGAAATGACACGGGAACTGATCGGCGCTGCTGAATGAGTTTGCCACAATACGTACCTTGCCAAGGCATTTAAAACTAAAAAAATTTATTTTAAAAAAAGAAAGAGCCCTGGTTGTTTGCAAAAGCTGCGGTTTTTATAAGCGTCGCCTGGCACGTTCTGCGAAACAAACTAAGCCAAGCCCGGGCAGACAACAGCAGCGCATTAAAGCAACGAGGAGGGCGGTCGCGAGGTATTTGCAAAAGCTTCCTTCCACCCCTTGCACGGCTTCCTGGCTTTTGTCAAATCCACCCCCACCCGCACCCCACGCCTCCCTTTCTCTTGCTTGCTGCAAAAATTTAACGGCGGCAGCAAGGATCAGCCAGACACAAAAGGCAGGAAACATGTAGCCTGGAGGACCGCTGCAGCCTCCTCCGCCTCCTCCCCCCACGGCTAGCATTTCTATTCCCCCCCCCCCCCGCCCCGCGCCCGATCTAGGGCGTGTCTCCCCGCTCGCAAACGCTCTCTCTGGCGCCGCCGCCGTCCCTTTCGCTCCTGCCGCCGCTTGCTGCTGCAGAGGCGCTTCTCTGCAATGCCCTGCAGGGGGCGCGACGGAGCCAGAAGGCGGGGAGTGGGGGGGGGGGGCGCCGGGTTCAAACCAATCAGTCGAAGCAGGCAGGGAGGCGGGGGAAACTGAGCGCGCGCGCGCCCAGTCGTTAGGCAGACGGGTTTTAAAAAAACAGAAAAGGAAAAAAAGAGCGCGCGGTCTTCGGGGCGGGGCGGCGGCGGCGGATACACTCCGCACTCCGGGCTCCTCCCCTCACGCGCCTCCTTGGCCAATCACCGAGCGGGAAGGCGGCGGTCGAGGGCGGTGGGTGGAGCGTTGCGGGAGGTTTTAGCGGCGGGAAAGCGGGTGTCTCTTATTCTCCCTCTCGCCCGCCAGACTCTGTCAGTCTCTGTGAGGGGGCGCTGAGGCGAGGAGCTGCTATGCCCGCCTCTCAGCGCCTGTGTGGAGAGCAGGCGGCCGAGAAATAAGAAACAATAAAAGTATATATAAAGTATGTGGGGAATGTAAAGCAACCCCCTTCGCAGGTTTCCCTGTGCCTGCTATTTTTATTCAGAACAAACAGATACGTTACATAGTATGCGGCGAATGTAAAGTCGCCCCTCACAAATCATCGCATTTTAGGATTTTTAAAATTCAGATTTCTGGTTCTCTATCTTAGTCATTGTTATTCAGAACAACAGATATGTAAATAGTATGGGGCGAATGTAATGCCACCCCTCACAAAATTGCATTTTAGGAATTTTTTTAAAATAGCTTTTCGTTATATATACACTGCCTCCCTATTTAGGACGCATTTAAAGGAAGATTCCCTTGGGGAAAAGCAAAGTATAAATATTTCTATATTAACATTAGTAATGTGTGTGTCTGTAATAATAATCACAGCAGACACATACATCCTGTCTCCCAGTTCAATACATGATTGAAGGAAGCTTTACTCCCCTCATGAGGGGGAAGATAGGTTTCTATTTTATATATGCCT
Organism: Lacerta agilis; assembly: GCF_009819535.1. Lineage (NCBI taxonomy): Eukaryota > Metazoa > Chordata > Lepidosauria > Squamata > Lacertidae > Lacerta > Lacerta agilis. The sequence continues at coordinate 49,757,388 of NC_046324.1, forward strand.
ATTTATTAGCTGCTGTTCTGTGCATCTTGTAGTAATAATTATAACAGACACATACATGCTGCTTCTGTTTAGGACACATGTGAAGGAAGCTCTTCTCTCATGAGAGGCAGAAACAGGCTCCTATTTTATATACTATATTTATTAGCCACCATTATTATTATTATTATTATTATTATTATTAGTCACAACTGACATACTGTCTCCCAATTCAGGACACATTTGAAGGAAGTTTTTCCTCCCCTCATGGGAGTAGGATTCCTCTGGCCTTGTCTGCCTGAGGCAGTTGTGTCAGCTTGCCTCATGGGTGGGCCGGCTTGGCTTTCCGAGGCCCCTTCTGGAAGCAGGTTTCTCAGTCTCCCAGTTCTTGATAGAAACAAGTTCTCTCTCAGTCTTTTTGACAGAAAGAAAACCAAAGCTCTCGCAGGAGCAGGCAATGTTATGAATGGTGAGACAACAAGGACTATTCCAAGCACAAACTCCTGCCTTCCTTTCTTTACCCTCCTCAGGGAAGCGTGGCATGGCGGCTATTTTGTCACTTCTCCCAGGCTCATTTATTATCATTTGTGCTATTTTACTAGAAAAAGGGGTGCCAGAACTCACCACAAACACCTCCCTTGTTCTCTTATAATGGCAACGTGCCCACCTGAGAGGTGCCAGAACTGAATTCCGGCAAGTTCCGGCTGGGGAGGGGGGGGAAGCCCTGATTATTAAGATTATTATTAGTATTAAAATTTCTACACCGCCCTTCACTGCAGGATCACTAGGCATTTTACAATATAAAGACGCAAAAACACGTAACATAGGAGTAAACAAAAACAATACCCAGTTTAAAAGGCCATAGGCTAATATTATTTGTTTTATGTATTTGCTTCACAAAATTTGCAGGCTGTTTGATTGTAAAGATAACCTCTTGCGCTTATCCTCGCAAGAGCCCTGTGAGGTAGGATAGGGCAACAGAGGACCTCCACCCAGAGCTGTCAACCTTCCTTTTTTGCATTGGGAAACGGTCATAGCTGTCAACTTTCCCTTTTTTTGCAATGGGAAACGGCGCTGGAATAAGGGAATTTCCCACAAAAAAGGGAAAGTTGACAGCTATGCCTCCACCCCACCCCGTCTCAGGGAATGCATTTGAAAGAGGGGTGGGAGCAGGGCTGGTCCAATGCATTTTGGCACTAGAGGCAAACCACAAAATGGTGCCCTCCCCAGCCAGGGAAGAAGGGGTGAGTGAAAAAGTGAACAAGGGTGGGAGAAGACCAGCATTGGTGGTGGTGGGGCTGCCGAGGAGGAGGTGGATCCAGCCTCTAAGGAGCACATGGATCAGCGGCAGCAGCAGTGTGTGATGCGTTCCTTGGAGGCCCTGTGGATCCTGCCACCTGAGGCATTCGCTTCACCTCGCCTCACGTGTGGGCCAGCCCTGGGTGGGAGGGAAATGCAGGCCAGACAGAAAACAATATGAAAGCTGGGTAAAGCTTACAGGGAAGAGGAGGAGCGATGGGTGGGGTGAAGAATAATGATACATTTCAGTGATAATTTTATTGTTTGATTTTTTTGTAAACTGCTTTGAGGTTGTTTTTCTACAGCCAAAGAGTATACAAATTTTATTAAATATATAACTAAGGATGGATTTCGGGGGTGGAGAGTGATGGACGGAAAAGTTAAGTGTGCGGACTGCAGGGGTGAGAGAAACAGAAACTGGGGGTTGAAACCCTACACTTGGAAGTGAGACCCATTTGGGGCCCAGTTTCTATGGGTCTAATCCAGACGCCCATCTATGGGTCTAGTCTGTGGGGTTTGCTTTTGAGTGAAGCTTCTTAGGATTGCACGGTAGACAAAAGGGGCTGGAAAAGTTATGGGAGGGGGTGTTTCACATACCACACACACTGAAATCAATGGACCTGGAAGCAGATCTCACTCAATATCATGGTGGGGGGGGGGGGAGGGAGAGAGAGAGAGCAGAGATGAGATGCGTAGACTAAAGAACCCTACACCACACCTGCTTTTTTCAGCAGCAAGCAAGCCCCCTTCAGTTTCCTGGGGCTTGCACGCAGGTCAAGCATGTGCTTAGGATCGCTGCCTTGGCCGAAGTGGGACGTAGCCACCAATGTGAACAAATCTCCCCCCTGGCTCGTTTCGGTGCCCCACCTGATACTTGTGCAACCCCCACCCCCGGCAAGTCCCAGAAAGAAAGAAGCGTTGCAGGCAGTCCCGAAAGAGTTAAGCATCCATATAGTGGCGATGGTCCCAGTTGGAAACGGGATGCATCTTCGAAGCACTTTTGAACCCGGTGTTGTTGGCACTGGGGGTGTCGCGGTTGTGTCGCCTTCCGTCCTCGCTCTCTGAACGGCTCTCCTCTCCCTTCCTTGTGTTTACAGCTTCTGCGTAAGAGAGAAAGAGCGAGCACAGGAAGATCCCTCCGGGCTTGTGCAACGAGGGACGCCGGGGGTGGCCAGCCAAGCGGAGGATTTCACCTTGTTGCTGCTTCCGTGGGTCTCCTTCCCTGCTCTGCGGGGGGGGCGGGGGGCTTCTGCCTTGGGCTGCCTCCGCAGTTGACCCAGAAGTGGGGAGGAGGAGGCGAAGGAGAAGGAAGCCTCCTTGGAGGTGAGCTGTTGCTTCCTCTCCCCGTCTCTCCCTCTCTCCCAGCAACCTCCTCCTGTCTCCTGCGAGGGAAACCTGATCAGATTTCCCCCACCTTCGCTGGAGAGTTCAAGAGAGAGACACCCCCCCCCCCGCTCCCGCCTCTCCCTGGCGTGTAACTGGTTGCAAATCGAGCTGGAAAGAGCAGCGCAGCCAGGCGCGGGCTCAGTTTACCTGCTCGGCTGGGGATCTTGCGAGCCTTCGCGACTGTCGTCCAAGGGGGGGACGCCGCGATTGCAACTCCGGAGAGGGATGGAGGGATGAAGGAAATCGGATGCGCAAGAACATCCCGGTGGCTCTGCAAAGAGGAGAAGGGAAGGTTTATCGGGACCCAGCCCAACCTGTCAGCGTGGGGCTTCCCCACTTTTTTCTTTTACTGGAGCGGGGCTGGAGTGACTCTTTGAATCTCAGGATCGCTTTTCCACCCTGCCTGGCTCGAGATTGAAGGACTTGCCCGAGAATTTAGAACTTCGGGAGCGCAGGGTCTTTGCTCTGGAGAGGAGGAGGGGAGGAAGAAGAGGGACGGCGGCGCAGAAACCGTAGCCACGCTTCTTCAGCATCAGGGGGGCGGGCAGTTTCCGTCATCTTGGTGGCTATGGAAGGTGCTCTCTGGATTGTCTGCCGGTGCCTGGCGGAGATGGACCGCTCTCTTCCTCCTGCCGTGCTCTGATGGCTTTGGCTTTTTGCTAGGGATGTGATGAAGAACCGCGATCTGTTGAGATATTGACGCCAGTAAACTTAATACACACACACTCTCTTTCTGTTTGTGTGTGTGTGTGGTGAAGGCATCGGAGGAGTCCAGAGGAACATGTGTTTTGCATTTCTGCCTGCTTGTTTTGGTGCAATCAGTTCCTCCACGAGACACATCGATTGGGGCGGCGATTGCAAGGCAGTCATGCACAGGGAATGCTTTCGCCTGGGGTTTCTATGCAAAGTGAGCGCGAGCCAGGGAGACCACGGCTCCTTCCCGGCGGGGGCTCGGGTCCCCCGAAAACTTCGGGATGGGCGCAGCGGGAGGTCCCCTCGCCAGAACATGGCCTCTCTGGGGGATGGAGTGAGCTTTCGTGGCGGGCCCTCCTCGGATCGTGTGGAGCAAATAGTGATCCGGAGAAGGGGGGCTGGGAACCTTGCTCCGCCGAGGAATAGGTGGCGAGATCGAGTGATGATAAAGTTAAACTTCTGTTTCTTCTTCTGCCGGGGATGGTGGGCGTTTCTCTTCCTTCAGCTCCACATGTTGCAAGCTCTGGCACAAGGTAAGGCTTGCCTTGAGACGCTTTGGGCTTATTGGGATACTCTTGTCTCCCTCCCATGCAAAAAAGGACGCCAGGCATAGCGCTGCTCAGGGGAACTGGAGTGGTAGGTTAGGTATACAGCCCTGGTTTTCTGTTTTTTCACACCAGAGACACAACCCTCTGGTTGCAGCCTTTCCCTTCGGCAATGGGTTTCGGATCACAAGGGCTGCCTCGAAATAAACAGCCATAGGTTGTGTCTTGGCATCTTTTCTCCCACGATATCCCTTTCCCTCCCCACTTCCCTCCACCCCACCCCATCATTGGTGTAATCCTATCTGAGCCTCTGCTAATCTTCACCCTTTAACTGTTTGGAGATGAATCTGCAATTCAATACTTCCAGGCAATGGAAGAGTTAACTTTTTGGATGAGTGTGTGTGTGTGTGTGTGTGTGTGCGCGCATATATGAAATACATTGAGCTAAGCTGTCAAGAGAAAGGAGGGCCCATAAATCTGCCAGCTAAGGCTAAATCAGGCGTGCTTAAAAAAAATAGAGGGAGAAAATGAATACAGTACCATTGTATGTTTGAGCGCTGTTCATTCAGGTTGCCAACAACATGGATTTAACACAGACAAACGGTGCGATTGATTCGTGTCTCCACATTTCCACATCAAGGACCTTTATAGTCGAACGATGGGGTCATATAGCAGAGGAAAGGAACAACAGGCTTCAGAGATCCAGTGCCAGGCACTTTGGATAGAATAATTGTCAGTGTGTGTGTGTGCGCGCGCGCGCGCGCGTGCATTTTAATGGCCAAATCTCTGCAAATTCCAAATGTTTCGACGGAGTGAAAAACGTAATATATTGCAACGTGGGCTCCGCGTATTGCAGTTGATTATGCAGAGTGACCTGATGAACAAGCGCTGCTTTCACTTTCAGCGCGTGTGCTGTTGGTGGTTGTTTGTCAAGCTGGGCTGGAGCGGTCTGTTGGGCACCCTGCTGGTCTCTCGTGGGGCTGAGTTAGTGAAAAGAAGCATGTGGAAGTTACTCATGCCGGGGAAAGAAGGCGTTGGATCTGCCCAAGCATTTCCTTGTCATAAGCAGAGCAATTTCTTGGTTATATATCCCCCCCACCTCACACGCGTTGGTCCATTTTCCCCTATGAGATCCTTTAAAGAAACAAATAATGGAAACAAGGGAAAGGTTGAAGGGTCCCCCGTCCCCCCGCTAGCATTTACATGGCTGACTACGATGCTGCATGCATGCCCCTTTGCAACCGAGAGAATTAATGAGAAGTAAATGGTGGTGCTTGTTTTTTTTGGCCTCTGGTAATGAGAGTATTCCTCAAGCTTGACCTTAAGGCAGCCCAGAGAAGTTTTCAGAATATCTTCCCCTCGCCTCCTCCCAGTTTCTGGGGAGTTGTAGAATTACTTAGGGAGGAGCAGCTGGGCGTTCGCTCGAGCGGCAAGAGGAGGGGCTAGGCAGCTAAGCGTGTTCTTCCAGCCATGCCTTGTCAGCGTTTACTACTTCAGTATGAAGTTTTAATTCTGATATAAAACGCTCCTTACTAATTGCCTCCAGCCGTACCAGGCTGCCTCTTCCGGCCCATAGTGTATGCTCCCAGTGACAAGTCCCTCCTTTTCCTGAACTGTTTGACAACCAGGGCCTGGAAATCTCTGCAGAATAGTGTTATGTTTATACCAAACCTCTTGTAATCTTTTAGCAAGTTAAACTACACATTTCCTCCCCCTACTTTGTATACTTTTTCTTTTTGGCTAAATATAATTTTGACCTTTTGCAAGACAAATATTTGAACAGCTATTTAAATTGGATTTCCTGAAGTCTGCAGTGAAGCCAGTTTTACATGCATATGCCTCAATCAATTAAAGTGACCTTTTTAAGAAATATTGTTTTCTGTGGATGAATGGTGAAAGTAACCTTCATCTTGCATTGGAAAGTATGTATATTTGTATGTCAGTTAATATAATGAAAGGTTTGTGACTGCATTTAGTGCAAATATTAAGACTGCATGCCTGTGTGCACTTAATTAGAAGTAAGCCCCATTGAACTTAAATGATTGACCATGCCTAGGGTCCAAAGGTATTATTGATCTTACAGAAGACGTTCACATCTAACTTTTGAGGTCTTCTGTAGTTTTAAGAGAAGTGTATGTACTATTTCACTGTCATTTGCAGTGTTCAATTAGGAACGTTATGGACTGGAAAAATAAATTACTTATTGTGAAGAAAGTTAAGGCTGCTATTCAGACTTATGCATGTCTTCTTAGAAAGAAGTCCCACTGAGCTCTATGGGACTTACTCTCAGGGAAGTGTGTCTGAAACCCTGGGGAGCCACTGCCAGTCAGTGTAGACAAGCTAGTAAGTCCAACTTGGCATAAGCTGCTTCCTATGTCTTCTATGAACACTTTGGCAGTGTTCAAGGTGCAATGCAATTAATAGGATCATTAATCAGAAGTAAACCCCAATTATAGAAGTGTGTGTATGATTGCTAGTAGAACAAAACTGACCTAAAAGCTCTAAGGAGTGGAGATTCAATTGTGCTACATTGTGACTGATGTTCAAATGACTCACTGAAGTATAAACACTTCACTGCAGGAAAGAAGAAGAAAGTATCTCTGGCCTTGTTATGAAGGATGACTTCTGCAACCCTTTGAAAATAATATTGATTTATAGAGGAGTGCTTTCTTTTTTAGTGTGGTGAACTTAACTTGAGGTTTAAATTGTAAGGGATGAAATTTTGCTGTCCTCTGCATTTATTTGTATCCCATCATTTAAAACATTTTAAATTAGAAATGCATATTTTAGAAAAGATTATATACTTTGATCGAAGCTTATCTTGAAAATTAGATGACTGGAGTTTCTATTGATGCTTCAAATTGATTGATTACCGGTAGTTGGTCAGGAGCATTTTGTGACTATCCCTTTGCATCAGATCAAAATAAGTGAAATAAAATGTAAAATCTTGCTATAAAATATTATTATTGTTAGTAGTGGAAATAATATAATAGCATGCTATAATATTGGTTCTAAGGTCAATAATTGAAAGTAAGTGGATAATTACTTTATATATTTTTCTCTTGGCCTGCTTCCCTCAGCCAGCTGTTCTTCGGCTACTGCCTTTCCTGGACCAAACTTACCACAGTAATACACACTCTGATAACCTCATATCTCAATGACTGCGATAGACTCTACATAGGGCTATCCTTGAAGATGGTACAGAAATTGCAGCTGGTGTGGAATGCTGTTCAGGTGCTTAAGCATGAGCTTATATAACATCCATTCTGTGGGATCTGCACTAGCTGCCTATATTTGTTACTAGGACAAGTTTAAGGCATTAGGGTTGTCTTACAAAACCCCAAATTACCTGGGACCCAAGTACTTGTTGGAGTGCCTTTCCCTTTAGCTAGACCTTTGGATATAGTGAAGTGTGATGATGACTGTGACTGTGTTTTATGTGGTTCCTGTTGCCATATCATTTTTATTGAGATTACCGGTATATTGTGAATAATGTACTGTGGTTTTAGGTGAATTATTGTTCACAAGATAGATTGTGTATGTGTGTGCACACGCGTGCCAGGCTTTGGGATATTCAGGTGAAGGGCAAAAGTATATTTAATAAATAAATATTAACGAGACCAGCCTGGATCCTGAGATTGGCAGAGGAGGCATTGGTTTTTGTCCCACTGGTGGGTGTGGCCTGCTATGCCATGACAAGAGACAGGCTTTTGTGTAGTGGTGCCCCTGGCTTTGGAACTTATTTAGGTGTTGCTTTTAACTGGTTGAGGTCTTTGTCTATTCCTTTGTTACTTTTATTGTAATCGTTTATACTAATGTTTATTAGTATTTTATGGTTTTGCCCTGGGATTACTCTGCAGTGAAAGATGGTTTATATATATTGTTACTAGATCCAATATGGATACTTTGGCCACCTCATGAGAAGAGAAGACTCCCTAGAAAAAACTCTGATGTTGGGAAAGATGGAGGGCACAAGGAGAAGGGGACGACAGAGGATGAGATGGTTGGACAGTGTTCTCGAAGCAACTAGCATGAGTTTGGCCAAACTGAGGGAGGCAGTGAAAGATAGGCGTGCCTGGCATGCTCTGGTCCATGGGGTCACGAAGAGTCGGACACGACTAAACGACTGAACAGCAACAACAACAGATACAATAGATACTTGTACATATGAGTATGCTGCTGGTCTACAGAAAGATGCTAAGATCTTTCAGTGCATGTACCGGTATATACTCAGAGGGACTTTTGAATGTTTTTCCTTTCTTTGAGCATCAGAAATCCATGTCATGTTACAAACTACTTTTGAAACATCTCTCTGTTTCAAAAGCAGTTTGCTGTGTAATTGCTACATGGCAGCTGCTGTTTTTAAAAACTCATCTCCTGGGTGTGGAAACTAGTCCTGTGGTTCTTTGGGTCTTCATCTACTATAATCTGAATCTGATAACCCATGTTCTGTGCAATGGCAAGTGAAGTTAATCTATGTTAACTTCTTATCTATGTTAATTTCTTATTACTTGACACCAGAAAGGAGCTTTGAAATCAGTGGGATAAAAACTTTTGTCAGAAACAATAAATAATTATCACCATTGGAAACTAATACTTTGGCTCTCCATTATCAGAAGTCTTAATTTCCACATGTAATATATAGATGTACTATATTTACTGTAGAGTAAATAAATGAAATAATAATAATAATAATAATAATAATTAATATGCAACAACCCTTTCCTATTAGTGAGTGTGATTTCAGTTATCCATTGGGTAATGCTTCTCTCAACATTGCCTTTCCCTTCTGAACTTACTCTACCTCTTGGTTTCCTTGCTCAACACCAATCTTTTGTTTCACAAGCAAATGGGTGGTAGATTTTCCTACAGAGTTGTATGTAGCCTATTGCAGCTTGCAAGGATCTATGGAATGGGGTTCTGATTCAACAATGACATTAGAAGCTGACCAAGACAGCTGACCCCTCCCTAAAACCACACACAAAGAACTATCAAGAGAATTAAGCAGAAACCCTTTATGTGTTTCCCTCTTCCTGAAAATGTATTTTCAAGATACTGTAAGTGAAACTGAAGGGCATTCAAAGTGAAGGTCATTTCACACACTACGATAGAAAAAGTTACAGTAAAACAAGCAATAATGTGACAACAGTAACAAAACATATAGTAGTCAAAACATCCAGGAGGGCACAGAAGCCTGATTTAAAAGAAAAGTTTAACTGGCTTTCTAAATGTAAGCAATGAAGGAGCCATACATATTTCTTAGGGGATGGGGGCCATTACAGAAGAGGCCCTTTTGCATGTTGTCTGCCACTTACAAATTCCTGAAGGGACAGTGAGAAAGGTCTCTGTGGAAAGTCTCAGTAGAATAACCAGTGCCCAGATTTTTTTTGGGGGGGGGGGAAACATATGGCCCCCTCAGCTACTATATTAAAGAGGCAACAAGGCAGATACCGGTACTTTACTATTTATTTGATGGGATTCAGGAGGTTAGACATGTGGATTTAACCTACCTCCCCATCCCCATTAGTTCAAGCACTGCTTTTAGCTTAAAACATGACATGACATAACATAATACGGTAGATATTTGTTTCATACGGATATCACAAGTTCAGAATCTTCAGCAGCCATAGAAAGCAAAAGATCAGTTCTACCTCTTGACAAGATGCCAGTGTATGGTATAGCATTAGGTCACTAAAGGAAAACTCTTCTAAGTCTATTGTGCCATTATTGCTCTTCCATAAGAAGACTGAAGAGCCTAAAGTTTGACTTTATGGAAAAAACTTACCAGGTACTAAGGCTTTGAACCAAAGTTGAAATCTGCCTCTTGTGGAAATCTTAATCAAAATGCAAAAAAGCAGAGAAGTTGAAAATGAGAACTTATTGTTTAGGATTCACTACTGTCACTTAAAGGATTAATGAATCTAAGTATATATTTATTTTGAATTCAAAAGTAACAGTATGGTAAATATTTTGTTAGAACTCATTAAAAGGTCACAAATAAGTGTTAAAGTCTTTGTGTTAATTAAGTCTCTTCATAAGGCAGTATGTTATGCAAATCAATACTTTTTAAGGAGTGGGAGAGAAAAGGCTGTTGCAGAACAAAATGAAAATTGAAAAAGTCTGTAGTTTGGGATTGTTTTAAAATGGAACAGAGGGAGGCGTCACACAGGTTAGGTTGTGCCTGGTTCAAAAAGATTGCAGACTGCAACAGAGACTACAACGGTATATTGTATGCCTGTTTTCCGTTTGAAAAATATAAAAGTCAGTAGCCATTCATTTATGTATTTAACAAAAATCAGACTGCATTAATGTTGTCATTGTGAAGCAGATAGCATGGCAGTCTTTATATTAGGAGAACTGGAGATCAATGTAGCTGGTGTGCATTTTTTTACCAAAATGGTTAATTATTTCATGGAGATATTTATTTGTGTATAACTTGATAGGTATGTTGGGACTAAAGGCAGGGATTCACAATAGCTTGCATAAACTAATTGATCTTAATCTAAATTTTATTTATTTATTTAATTTGTATACCGCCCTATACCCGCAGGTCTCTGATTTGTGGGTGCTAGATACAGACAACTGTGATTGTCCACCTTTCTAATGCAGGAAGGAATTTAAGTGTCACATATTATTCTAATAATAGCATATGATTTTTTGTATATTGCACAGATGTGTGATAGCCCACTGGAAATTATATACTGTATTTATTAAAATTTTATACCATACTTCATTCAAAGATCTCAGGGGAGTTCACAGCATAAGAATACAAAATGTGAACACAAAATACATAATAAAACAAAAACAAAAACAAAAAACCCCTCCCACAAACACATTTAAAAAGGCCTGGTTATAGAGAAACCTGGTGCCTAAAGATATGTAGCTTGTTTTCTCCTGCTCTGGTGGGTAGGACTTCAAGTTACAAGACAGGAGATTCCGACTAAACATCAGGAAAAACTTTCTGACAGTAAGAGCTGTTCGACAGTGGAACAGAATCCCTTGGGAGGTTGTGGACTCTCCCTCACTGGATATTTTAAAGCAAATGTTGGATGGCCACCTGTCATAGATTCTTTAGCTGAGTATACTGCATTGCAGGGGGTTGGACTGGATTACCCTAGGGGTCCCTTCCAACTCTATGATTCTGTGATTCTAACAAAGGTGCCAGGCAAGCCTCTTTGGGGAAAGTATTCCACAGGTGGGGAGTCACTGCATAAAAGGCCTCTTCTCATGTTGCCACCCTCCGGAGCTCTTGTGGAGGAGGCACACAAATAAGGCCCTCAGATTACGATTGCAGGGCCTGGATTGGTTCATATGGGGAGAGACAGTTCTTGAGGTAATACAGTCCTGAGCTGTTTAAGGCTTTATTGGTCAAAACCAGCACTTAGCATTCAGACTGATGAGGCCATAGTTGGTAATTTTATTGTCTGAGCTGTCCCAAACTTTTATTCCTAGGATTACCGTATTCAAGATGTGAAATGTTATACACTTAGTATGTGGAATGTAATGGAATGACTTCTGTACTGCTGTGGAATACATAGTTTTAGGCCTTAATTTGATAGCAAGTTTCTCATGAGTACAGGCCTCTTGCTCTGAACAGAAGGCATACTGTTGTGAATGACATTGCAGAATTACAGATAGGTTTAGTCATATATTTTGTGTGTATAAAAAACCTTACTAGAGTGGTAGATGTAATATACTAATATATTACAATGCATTTTGAACTATCTTTGAAAGGAAATAATAAATTTGCCACTTTCTTAAATGCAGTGAGAATTGTTAGCAGCAAAGAAATACTTTAAGTATTAAAAGGCAACCTAGAAATATCATTTTCTTTGGCACTTACAGCAATAGCTCGTTGGTTTTTTAGGGAGATAAAACCCTTGTGCATAGCTTTAAGCATTTTTTAATGAGAAATAGTACCTTAATATTTAAAGAAAGAGAACTTGTCTGGTTTTCTTAGGTTAAAAGAGATGATAGTGTAATTTTTTATGCCACTTGATCAAATCTATAATTTAAAATTGTATAAGGAGCTGAATGCTTATTTAAAGTGGCACTAATGTCCATTATACTTTGCTAGAATAGGAAAATGGATGCTAGAGGAACACGTTTTTTATGGGACAAAGGGGCTTTTAAGACATGGAATTTATGACCTGGCGGGAATAGCAAATGTGATAATTTCAACAATTATTTCATAGAAAATAGAAGCTGCATTTGACATATATAGGATGAAGAACTTTGAAATGATGTGCAATTTACAAATACTGTAAACTCAAACTTGCTATCCTATAAAAGTCAGACAAGTATGTGTGTGAGATGTCAGTTACTGCACAGCAGAAACAAACAGAATACACTTTATATTGTCAGATGCAATTTCAGTTTTAAAATAGGGTTAAATTCATTAAAAGAGAATATATTTTTAGCATTTATTTGTGGTCATTCCCAGTCTATACTGTTTCATCAGTGAAGCATATTGGATGGTTACTTACAGGACTGGAAAATACATATTAACAAGTTGCCATTGACTCTTGGAGTAGTCTAGTAGTTGAGTCAATATAGACCCAGCCCTGGGATGACTTTTAACATATAAGAAATGCAACCTCACTCACTCTAACCATGGAAAACTGGATTTAGAGAGGCATCATTGAAGTCTAGTGTAGTCACCTTCCAGCCATGTTACTGCATGTGTATCTGCTCTGATGACAATAGCCCAAGGACCACTGGTGCCTTTCTTCCTTGGTGCACAAGCAGCATGTTTGAGAGTTGATGGAAGTGAGAGATCACCCCTCACCTGGCGGTTCAAAGTGTTGGTAAAAGTGTGGATATTCTCTAAAGCAAAAACCCAGTGTGCTGGAACTATGGGTTCCTATGGAGATAATATACTCATCTCCTTATCTTGGCATTTTCCAGACTTGATAAAGTGGATCAGAATGACTGTTTCATTTTGCGACTCAGGCTACTCTAGTAATTTTAAATTGATCCTTGTACTTATCTGTAACTCATAAGGTTGCACATCCCCTAAGCAATGATTTATATATACATAAAGAGTTGTTGGGACTGTTCAGTTGCATTCATTCCTAAGGGGATCGTCTGGCCTAACACATGCAGACTAGATTACTGCAGTGTGTTCTACACAGGGCTATATTAGGAAAGTCTTTGGAAACTTCCATTAGTTCAGAATGTTGCAGCAAGGATATTAGTGGATAGCGCTGTGGGTTAAACCACAGAGCCTAGGGCTTGCTGATCAGAAGGTTGGCGATTCGAATCCCCGCGATGGGGTGAGCTCCCATTGCTCGGTCCCAGCTCCTGCCCACCTAGCAGTTCGAAAGCACATCAAAGTGCAAGTAGATAAATAGGTACCGCTCCAGCGGGAAGGTAAACGGCATTTCCGTGCACTGCTCTGGTTTGCCAGAAGCGGCTTAGTCATGCTGGCCACATGACCTGGAAGCTGGAAGCTCCCTCGGCCAGTAAAGCGAGATGAGCGTCACAACTCCAGAGTTGGCCACGACTGGACCTAATGGTCAGGGGTCCCTTTACCTTTACCTTAACCATCCTGTAACATTTGCAGTGGTTAGTATTATGTTTCTGAACACAGTTCAAAGTGTTTGTGATTTCCAGTAAAACCCTAAACGGCTTGGGTCCAAGATACCTGAGGAATGTCTTCCCTGTATGCTAGCCTGCCTGTTCTTTTAAAGGCCATTCTGTGTTTCACCTGGAGTGGAAGCATGAATGAGAGGGTTAATAATAGGGCTTTCTTAGTGGCTGCACCAGTATTGTAGAATAGCTTGATATTAAGAGGGTGAAGACAGATGTTAGTTAAGGGAACAGTAATAATTTTGGAGTCTTTACTTTAAACAGATATTTGATTTGTGATAGCTTTATACAATCTGAAACATTGTAGTTGTTAATACTAAGAAACCATGCGATGTTTATCATCCTGCAATGCATGCAGTGTTCAGGTTTTGCTTTACTGCTGCTACCAGCCTACTCTACCAAAGGAGTTGTTATTATTTTTTTACCCTTTCCCACCTGTAACATGGAGATAGGCATCTTACTCTATTTAAGTTCCATAGTGTCTGAACAATGGCACCCTGATCTTAATCTCACTTTGTATACAAGTAATAAAAGTGGACTCTGAAATGCACATAATATGAGTACTAGTGGCATAGATAAAGGTCAGCCCTTTTTGATAACTGTATAAAAATATGAGATAATGTGATATGATGTGCTACATCAATAACATAGGCACCTTTTGAAGTTTCTGCATAATAGAAATAATGCAACTCTGCAGATTATACTCGTGGCCTGGATTTTATTAAACAAAGAATTGGCTTGGAAGAAATGTGAACTTAACTTGATATTTAGGAGTTGCTCTTTTCCTGGACAGCATTCTGTGATTACAGTATGCTTCTTAAAACAGTTATTATTGCTTTTGACAGCTGTGTCCCCACCCCCACCCCAAGCCCTGGCCTGAGGCAAATCTGAATAACCTACAAGGCAAAGCACACAATTTTTGGTGTGACCAAATGGGGTGAATATTGTTAGCAGGCCTCTAAGAGTATGTTAATGGGATTTAGAAAGACAGCCAGTACAACATTGTTATGTTCATAATGGTTTGAGCAAAACTGAATAATTCTCTTCAAATTATTCAAATATAACAGATTGTTCTTCATGGTTCTAGTTCAGAATATTGTGGCTTTGACAACAAACCATTTTAATACTCTGTATAAGTGCTGCCAACCCATCTGTTAACCAAAGAGACATATTTGGTGTTTATCCTAGTGTGCATGAACAACTCCTCTCTTAAATTCTGTGGCAAAAGTTTCCAACAGGACAGGGGTAGTCATCATGGTGCCAAGAGATGTTATTGGACCACAAGTTCCATCTGCCCCAACCAAGATAGATAATGCTAAGAGATAATGGGAATTGTAGTCCAACAGCATCTGGAGGGCCTCACATCAGCCACAATAGAATGTCCCTAGAGGTAAACCATTCTAGAGTGTTCTATGCATCTGATGATACTTGCTGCTAAAAAGGTGCCACAGATTCCCCATCTAATAAGGCATGGAGGAAAGGGAAGATTTTGGAATATATGTCCTTATCTGCTGGTTTTAATAGTTAACATATATGGAGGTGGTTCCAGCTCTCTATTCTATTATTCTCCATTCTGTGAAGTGATTGTCTAATTAACTTAATTCATTCATTTGTGATTCTGATGTTCTACTGTGCTTTAACAGTGGTTGTCCATGCACTAATATATATTGGCAGGATCTTTTCCCTATCTAATTAAGTTCTGGCAATACAGGTAGTCAGGTTCAAGATAGAATTAGTTCCATCTAGAGGTGGAGCTAGCTGCTCCAGAGGCGGAGCTAGCTGCTCCAGCACCTGGAGTGGCGGACATGCTGTGCACCCGCAGGGGCGGGCCTAGCTGCCTGCAGGGGAGGGACTAGCTGGCCACAGGGCGCCACCCATGGTGAGCATCCCAGGGGGTGGCATGGTGATGTCACCCCCTCAGGGATGACACCCGGGGCGAACCACACCCACCGCACCCCCTTCCTCTGCCAGTAGTTCCATCTGTTCTCTCTGTTTCCTCACTTTATTGTACATAATATAGTGTGGCATCACATTTAATAATAGTTTTTGCTTTTCAACTGTGTTGCAGGCATATTTATTTTTCTAAAATGCTGGTCAATGAAAAGGTTAACAAGCTCTCCTACACAAGCCTCCTTAGATACTGAGTATGCCTATACACACACAAAGTGACTCTCTGAGTACTACAGTAAGCTATTATATTGTGGTTTATTTACACATATATACAACCTGAGCCTATGATGGAGTGGTTCATCACATCATCACTCTAAGAGGTTAAGATTCAAGCAGAGATCCAATATCATGCTTTGCCTGCTACCTCACTCACTGTGGTATCTGAAGAAGTGTGCATGCACACGAGAGCTCATACCAAGAACAAACTTAGTTGGTCTCTAAGGTGCTACTGGAAGGAATTTTTTTATTTTATTTTGTTTTGACTATGGCGGACCAACACAGCTACCTACCTGTCACTGTAGATAATCAGGTGTGAGATAAGCAATCACAGGCTAACTTTCCACACAACTGTGTTTTGACATTTAATTTGGTTGTATTACTGTGGTGGCTTTCCTACATGCTTATGACCCCTTTTAGATGCTGGGACTATAACTCCTCAATGGAAGGGGGAGGAAAGGAGAGTTTATGCAAGTGAGAACTAGCATGGAATTACGGAGAGTGGACTGGCAAACTCCCGCTGCTGCTCTGCAGGCAATTGTTGCTCGCCACAGATGAAAGGAATATTACTAGGGTGCTTTATAACTTTATTTCTCAGAATTGTTAACCTTTCAAATATTATTGTAGTCACATTGCATGCAGTTCAAAGCATCCTTGGTGTAAAGTATGTCAGTCAAAACACAGGTTCTGGTTCTCAAATTATGATGGTGGGGTTAATATCATATTCTTTTACTGTGCTAGGAAAACTTTTTCATATATTTAAAACATTCTACCAGACCTCTATGAGCTAAAGTTGAAAGTGGGAGTCTTTTGAAAATTTATTCCTACATTATTATTGTGAAACTTTAATTTGTTTTTCCTTTCTTCTAATTGCAATTGTGAAGTTTCAAGTTTCTCCCTTTTATATACTGTAACTAACCTCTACAGTAACTGTGATATATATCTGTCTTCTAGATTTCATTCCCCTAGCTTGTCCATAGAAAGGCTACAAAATGTAGGTATTTATTCGTCTTTTATAAGACAGCAGTAGTTATTTATATATGAAGCTGTTAAAGGGAAAAATGAGTTGTGAATTTTGGTGGCATTTTGCATACAGTGAAAAGTCTGGCTAGGAGCTGTTGTATGCAAACATAGCACAATGCTCTCCTCTTAAATTTAGCTGTTCTCTTTCTTTATCCAGAATACCAGCTGCTTTCAGATAAGCACAGTTTGCCCTTCGTAACATGCTATGTATCAGGTTTGCAGAACAATAATGGATTTTCATTAGGTACTGAGAACGTCTCTGCCCATTGCCAGATATTCTGCCACCGTGGAGCTCTTTTGGACACCAAATTTTGTAATGTTTATTGCATTCCATGGCTTTACTTTGCAGATGTCTAGTTTCAGTTGCCACAGTGGATATTTCAAAGTATTAATGCCACAATACGTTGCTGCCTAGTTTGCCTTGAATAATTGCCAATCAGGTGTTTATCTACTTTGAACTGTAAAATATTGCAGTTCCTCTCGTTCCTTTTTCCATTGGCCTCCCGATAGAAGCTTCTCTTTTATGCACTGGACTTGGTTGTAGGTATATTAAGTTACCTAGACAATTAGTTTTCACTGCAACAACACCACAGTTTTAACTTATTTGTTGTTTATGGTCCAGACTTCTTGGCTTGAAGTTGTGCTTCTGTTGCAATAATAACACATTATTTTTGTATCTGAGAAGAATGAATGAATTATTTCCATTGCTGATGCACGTCCTGAATAAAAGACCTATGCAGAGCAGGACCCAGCTTTGCCTCCATCCTCTAGCTGGGAAGCAATGTGAAACTTATTTTTGTACTGAATTTATAGGTCTCCATTTAACAAAAAATTATACAGGTGATTTACAACATAAAATAAAAAGGCTATTATTTTTATAGCAAAAACAATAAAATATGATCTATTCTAAACAGTCTATAGCCTAAATGTAGACAGAAAATTGGCTAGTTAGGGCCCCTAACTACACAGTCAAGGGGGAATTGTCATTGGAGTGCTTGTTTTTCTCCCTGTTTTGGTTCGAGGTGATGAGAAAGCTCACCCACCATCTGAACTTCCTTGCAGTGCAGAATTAACTGGTCACCTCAGAGGAGGGTGAGGAGAATTTTAACTAGTCACCTGGCCATGGGCATAGCGGGGGGGGGGCAGTGCCCCCTCTAGATCCAGAATCATTAATGAAAAGTATTGAAAGTACTCAATTATTTGAGGTTCTGCCCCCCTCTCTGTAGAAGCATGCCCCCCTAATGACTGTGGCTGCCCCCCTAACAAAAACCCTACACCCATGCATCTGGGAGGATGAAGAGTACTTGCTTTTCTCGTTTTCCTAATTGGCCTGATTTATTTACTTATCTGTAATGTTGCTAAGGCTGATTTGTGCTGTTTGGGCTAGGTAGGTGATTAATTAGATCACAAACAATGGTGCAGGTTCAGTGAGGAGTGATGGTAAAAACCACAGGGCACCTTAAGGCATCATAGCAGTGAAGACACAGTTACCTCAAAGTAAACTCTTACAGTTTTGGGAGGGGGTAGAAATCTGGAAAGAGAACTGCTGGTCATGAGTTTCATGGAGGGGGTGGTTGGACATATGTACAATTCTAATCTGGAAATGAAAGCCCTTGGCAAATCCAGGGTCATGGGTTCTAGTCCCCCATTAGATGGAGGGAGCCAGGATGCCTGCCCTTGTGCCCTGACAGCCTAGTTACCTGCATAGCTCACTGGCTGAAAACACCACCCCTCAGGTGAGTTGGCAGTGAGGAGAAGGACAAGTTCTTTCACTGATCTGCTGTTTTGAGAGCAGATGCAGTTGCCGAAACTAGGCTGACAATAAGGCTCTGCCTTTCTTACTTTGCATCTTAGAATCTGTCAAACAATATGCACTGGCTGTTGAAGGAAGAATATCAGTTCCAGATTTTTCGAGTTAGTTCATAAGCAGTACAACTTTAGTTCAAGTCTTGTATCTTCATTTCAGGGGGTGAGGGCAAAGATGAAAATACTGTATATGGTTAGGTACTTGTATTCACTGATTCATTGGGTTAAGCCCTTTCCCCCAACCTGGATATTCTTTCAGCCTTGAATGGGTATACTTATGCATTTGTAAACTAGTTTTATAAGAAGTTTTGTGTCATAAATGTATAATGAATAACTTAGAAATAATTCGATTACAAAGATATGTAAATAGCCTCTGTTGTGAGGATGCCCCCACTTTACTTCAACAGATAGGATAATTTTTACATTAATTTTAGTTCTCTTTAGTAGAGATCATATTCAATGATCCGAATCCAATACATGTATTTGAAATGGCATTATTGGGACAGAAATAGTTAACTTTCTGAAAAACATATGGATGTGTGTCTTTTAAAGTGTGGGAATTAAATAAAAGTATATATTCCCAGCCTGCCTACCCCTGGCAGAGCAATACCATGAAGACTGTGATAAGGAAAGAGTCTGTGGCAACAGCAGAGAAATTGCCCCTTCCAAAATGCTAAAGAGCTGGGGTGTGTGTGTGTGTGTGTGTGTTTTCATGTTTTTTTCTTTTCCCTTGCTTTCTTTTCTTTCTTTCTTTTTAAAAAACCATTCCTATTGACATATTCATTGAGCTACTTCAAGAGATTTTTGGACACACCTCTTGGATTCCTTGATCCAACTGCTTGGGATAACAAAACATATTTGGCCAGGTAATAAGAATTTTGCTTTGACTCTTTCTATACTTATTGTGTCAAATCTATTGAACTGTATACAAATAGTTTTTGCATATTCTGTTGCTGCAATTGAATAATTTCCAGTTGTCAGTTGTTTTAGATGGATAGTGTGCTTGTGTGATGCTTACTTCAGAATCATTGTAGCTTGAAACAAATAGGTCTTGCTGCTTTGGTAAATGATGGCACACTCCAACCTTTATTTCCCCATCTGTCAGCTTAGTACTGGGCATGATTAGACCATCCAACTGTCAGTCACATTTGAATACTGAGTTTGTTGTTATCTACAAACATAATATATAGTTCCAGTTACAGGTAGGTAGCCGTGTTGGTCTGCCATAGTCAAAACAAAACAAAATAAAACATTCCTTCCAGTAGCACCTTAGAGACCAACTAAGTTTGTTCTTGGTATGAGCTTTCGTGTGGTATCTGAAGAAGTGTGCATGCACACAAAAGCTCATACCAAGAACAAACTTAGTTGGTCTCTAAGGTGCCACTGGAAGGAATTGTTTATTTTATTTTGTTTTGAATATAATATATAAATCTGCTTTCTATCATCTATTAGTGTTAAGAAAAGTTTATTAGATCCTGACACGTGAAGTTAATAGGTAGTCCCTTTAGTAGAGGAATAAAATAACTTCCTTTGATTCCTTTTCATTATTATAAAGCCAAAATGTACATTATTTTGGCAAAAAATAGAATAGAACAAATTAGTCCAGATTTTTTTGGCATGGCATTTTAAAAGGAAATGTTAATCTGTAAATTAAGTTTGTAGCATCCTTACTAGACATGTGTGTGTGTGTGTGTGTGTGTGTGTGTGTGTGTGGAAAGATGCTTCTTGTCACTTGGGGTCAGGTTAGGGCATGATGCTTGTCATGTCTTGTCATGTGGTTGTTTGAAATGACGGCTTTCAGGGCACAGTGCAGGTTGGGAAATGCTGCTCCAAAGGCAACAGCTTGTATTTGTCCCTCTTCCCCAAATCCTTTTCACTTGACCAAACTAGTACTGAGAGAAGTAGCAGGGGATCTGGCTGAAATAGCTTGGAGCAAGGAAAACAAAAATAACCAGTAAGATGCTGAAAATGACATTTGTATCATCCCAAAGTGGGCACTGTGTGTACTGTTAACAAAGCCTTTCAAGCAAAGATGTCCCTTTTTATAGCATTAACTTTGACAATATACCCCTCTCTATTTATTTTTCATCCCCATTTTGTTCCTTTGTTCAAGAATTACCACTGAAGTAAGATGCAGCAAGTGATAGTTTTGAACCTTACAGCTACTGTCATGGATAATTATTGTTACCACTTGAAAGATAACTGATGCAGAATTATTGGGGACAAATGTTAGGTCCTCTGAGCTACTGCTTGAGGTGGTGGCAACACATAGGTTCTGCTATAAGCACTCTGCTGCCATCGTAAGGAGAAGTTTCAGTTACAGGATGACTCTAGCCCCAACCTCTCTCCTAGTCGTTGCCTGACACTGCTGCCCTTTGCACTAGTTTTTGTATATTTTTGGCTTAGCTCTGCAATTGGGTTCCTTTGCACCCTCTTCCAGAGCATCCTACATACAGATGTCAGTAAAAATAAACACAAACTGATAGTGTGGAAGAGCATAGAACTTACCTGCAGGGCCAACTGTAATACCTTCAGGCAATTGCTGGGGACCATGAATTCTAGCCCACCACGATTGATGCTGCCCACCTGTTTCCCTGGTGCATACATATTTGGTGAGAGTAGCTGAATTTGGGGGAGCTCCCTGGCCTTTTAAATTTCCCTAAATGTTCCATTCAGGCATTGTGGAAAATTGTAAAAAGCGGGTCCCTGCCCACCACCCACTACTGCTGGTAAGCCTGTCATGAGCAAATAATGTGCTGGGACTCACGAGACAGCATTTGGCTGGGTGGTCCCTCAGACTTAGAGTTGGCCCAATTAGCCTCAAGTTAAGCAGAATAGAACTGCTTAACCCTCCGAAAATGACAGAACCCTCCCAACTCTCACCTGGGAGCTTCCTTTCCTATCCCAGTCTCTCCCAGTAGGAGGTCTCCACTTCTCTCCCTTCCATCACTTGCCTCACTTTCATTGAGGTGCAGTCCTTGCCCCCTAATCCTCTGTGGTGTCTACTCCTTAAGGTGACCCTCACTGGTGATGGCCCATCACAGGACAATCAGTTGCTTGAAGAATGTCTGCCTTCTCTCTTCCCATGCCAGAGCCCACCCTCATGATGGATAGAGTCCAGCTTACCTGTCTCTAGATAGCAGCAGCTAATTAACACTGTCCCATGGCAAATTAGTGGAAAACATTAAGCAGGCTTAGAAAGTAGCCTCAGCCATAAAGGGCAGATAATGAGATGTTAGAAATTCACTTCCAAATAAACCCCCATATTAAAGTATCTTTCACTGCCAGAAAGAATAATAATTTAACTGAGAACTGACCTATTTTGTCTGTCTGTCCTATGTATATGAATTTACAAACAAATCTTATATGGAAGAATTTCCCCCCTCTCTGGTCATGTTAACAATAAATTTACTGTACAGTAATGCCAACTTAATTCTTACATGACAATATTTTTTTATAACAAATGCTGTGTCCTTTGAAGACATGCCTGCTTTTAATTTTAGTTGTAAAATTACTTATTACATTGGGTGGAATCCAATGCTGACTTTCTGCTGAGGAAAAGGACCGTCCACAGATGACAGCAGAACACGGAAGAATGCATTTTTTGGCAATTTCTCCCCATTTACAAAACGTCACACCCACCCACACCCACCCGGTCTGCTCTGGAGGGTATCCCAACCCTCTAGAGTTGATTTAGAGGGGGTATGGGGTGTTGCCAAGGAAGGTGAGGAGGGTTTACCAAGGAATGCTCCCCCCCCCCAGTTCTGCTGCTGAATTACCTTCCATTTGTGTACAGCTACCTTTGGATGCCACCCACTGAATTAATCCAGGTGTTCGAAAATCTAATTTGCATGCCATTGTTACATTACTAAATTATGGCTTGCTTAAAATCCAGTGAACACTTATTGTAATATTCATATTTTAATGTAATAGAAATTCTTAGTATATTTTATATGGGAGGTCTAAAAGCAAGCTTTTGGCTGCAGCATCTAAGCTCATAATTTTTGTATGGATAATTTAGGTGTAGAGCAAGGCCCACTAATAAGTATTGTTGAAGTTATTAGGATTAATCCCATTCCTCTCTATATATAAATGTGTAAATTGTTTTGCTTTTATTACTGTTGCTCTTACATTTCTTTTACTGATATAAATTCACACCTGAAATAGAGTTACGCCAATAATTGAGTGTCTAATTGTGGTGAGAACTGTGACATTGAGTGCATCATGTGTCCCCCTTAAATACCCATCGAACAGACCTGAATGGGTGAAATCTTCACCCCTGCTGCAGAATCCAGATTGCCTGCTGATTGTCTCCTGGTTCTCATGAAGATAGAATCATAGAATTGTAGAGTTGGAAGGGACCCCGAGGGTCATCTGCTCCAACCCCTTGCAATGCAGAAATCTCAACAAACATCCAGGACAGATGGCCAGACCATCCAACCTTTGTTTAAAAACTTATGAAGAAGAGTCCACAACCTCCTAAGGGAGTCCACAACCTCCTATTCCACTGTCGAACAGCTCTTACCATCAGAAAGATCTTCCTGATATTTAATTAGACTCTCCTTTATTGTAACTTAGGGATGCGGGTGGCACTGTGGGTTGAACCACAGAGCCTAGGGCTTGCAGATCAGAAGGTCGGCAGTTCAATTCCTCGTGACGGGGTGAGCTCCCGTTGCTTGGTCCCTGCTCCTGCCAACCTAGCAATTCAAAAGCACATCAAAGCACAAGTAGATAAATAGGTATTGCTCCAGCGGGAAGGTAAACGGCATTTCCGTGCACTGCTCTGGTTCGCTAGAAGCGGCTTAGTCATGCTGGCCACATGACCCGGAAGCTGTATGCCAGCTCCCTCGGCCAATAAAGTAAGATGACCGCCGCAACCCCAGAGTTGTTCACGACTGGACCTAATGGTCAGGGGTCCCTTTACCCTTTACCTTTATTGTAACTTGAAGCAGGATAAAACAAGCTTGCTCCATCTTCTATGTGACAGCCTTTGAGATATTTGAAGATGGCCATCATATCTAAACATAGGCTAAACATACTCAGCTCTCTCAACTGGTCCTCATAAGACTTTTTCCAGACACTTACATTATTATATCTGTTAGATCTTTCAATGGTCTGATCCTGTTAATCAGAAGATGTGGGTGATGTGTCCTTGGAGATTGCCGTTCTCAAGTAGTTCCATTTGTTAATGGAAGGTTGGTTCCAGATGCTGCTGGTGGATGGGTGATTGGGATATTCTCGTGTAGAACCCTTCAGTGCTGTTTTAATTCCCTCATTCTGCACATGAAGCTGTTGAATGAGTTTCTGCAGTTTCTAGTGAGATGATCAGAATTTTAATTTTGTTTTTGGTCATTTTGTCTTATGGTCATTTTAACACGGGATTTTTTGTCTAAATAATTTATTACACATAGTTATCAATATGTATACTCAGAAGAAAGTCTTATGGAGATCAATTGGGCTTTCTTCAACATAAGTGGGTATATGATTGCATATTTAATCATTTAATGTAGCTACAATAAAACATGATTCTTTTTATATTAAGGGGGGAAAGCCTTAGTATGAAGTATTTTTCATCCTGATCTATGCTATTTCATACTTCCTTCCCAAAAGTAGGGTGTAGATATAGAAGCTGCAAATCAAAATGCACTTTGCTTCATTCTCTTGTACAATCAACATTGTTAACACATATACTCTGAGCTAGATTGCTACTCTGGCAAAAATTGCATCCCTTAATAGCAGTGTACCTAACAGTTGACATTTAAGAGTCCATTGGAGCCTCTCATCAAATATAAGGCTGTTAAAAGTGTTGAAGTCTCATCAGTGTCAGAGCAACAGACTGCGTATTATCACACCTGGTGTTAATTACATATGTACATAATTCACAGTATCTATAATGTAGAACTGACTCTGGGATGGAGTCCCCAATAATGTCCTTTTTGGCCCTATTGCTGATACACAAGCAGACACTGATGCTTTTGCTCAGCTGCTTGTTCCATGCTAGACTGGAAAAGTGCAGCTTTGTGGCACAAGCAGGAGAGACATGGGATTGAGTTGTGTCTCCTCATTGTTCCACTATGCATCATATAATGGGCCTTTGAGGGATAATGACACCTTATTAACTGGTGAAGTCTGAAAAAGGACCTGATTAACACAGTCCTTTGCTGGATGTATCTAGTAAAAAAAATATAAACACTGGATTATTTATTTTTATATGTTGCAGCCCTTATCAGGGTTGATACAGCTGCAGCTAAAACAATTCAAGTACTGGACTGGGAACTTTTTTTAAAAAGTGATAATTTCCTTTGATCTAAAATCTAATAAAAAGTGTTGTTTGCAGAAGAAGCAGATTGGTAACCACTATGCATGCTTATTCAGGTGTAAATTGTATTTAATGGCTGTGTGGTTTCTGAGTTTTTAGCATGTGGTGTCCTATTTCTTTAAATATGTTTTTATGTAACCTGCTTTCATAGAATCATAGAATCACAGAGTTGGAAGAGACCACAAGGGCCATCCAGTCCAACCCACTGCCAAGCAGGAAACACCTTTGTTGGTATAGCTTCTATAAATTAATTTAAAATGTCCCATTTAGTTCAAGGGATCTTTGTTCTGAGGTTTTAAACTTTGTAATTGGTGATTTTATCCTGATATTGGTTATTGATCGCAATAAAATGACTTGACTTTACTCCCAAGTACATGTGTGTAAGACTGTAAGAAAAGTTCGTTATTTGGTCTAAGAAAGGGCAACTTGTAGTCTGAGATTCAGCATTCCTCTACTGTTCTGTAGCCTTTTTTTAGAATTTTCATTATTTTCTGTGGTCCATAACTCTTTCGCTGTTGTATATGAATGCAGCCCCTCAACCATATATAACGACAATCAATAACTGTTAACAATAAATGGACGCTTTTAATCTCTTTCCCTTGTGTACAGAGGAAGTAGAGTAGGAGGAAGAGGTTAGCCTTAGTCTTGTATCTGTTCTAGCTCATAATATTAATGTATTTAATATTGATGTAGAAACAGAATACTGCAGTGTGTTGCTGCTATAAAACGAAGCATGTATGGAATTTTTAGTATTTTTTAAATTGACAAACGTTTCCTGGATTTGTATAGGCATTTTCATGAAAGCATAGCATTAAAGAGTTTTACCTGTGAGGTTTTACCTGTGAGGTATCTGAAGAAGTGTGCATGCACACGAAAGCTCATACCAGCAACTAACTCAGTTGGTCTCTAAGGTGCTACTAGAAAGAATTTTTGATTTTGTTTTGAGGTACTTACCTGTGAGTGTATATTTTCCAGCTGTGAATGTTCTATGGGTTTGCTTATTAGGAATTGCCAGCATCCTTTTGAAGTACACTTTATCTCACCCAATTTTGCACAACACAGGCTGATAGCTGGCATTTGTAATAAAGGTTGACACATGTTAAAAGTGGTGTAGCAGGCAACATAAGAGGTCCTGGAGAAGCTGTGATATACCTTTCTTCATTGCCTTCTCTGATTTAAAGTCAAGCGTGACTATTTCAGCAAAGGAAATTGGCTGGTCAAGTTAAAATTAACCATTGTGCCGATAGGACCCCTTTACAAGCCTTGCTTGAATATCTGCCCTTGAGTAGCACTTATCAACCTCTGATTGAAAAAAGTAGTTGTACTCCTTAGTTGGAGCTACAGATGCGAAGCAAAAAAATGTGTAAAGAATATGTCCTGTTGTAGTCCAGTAGAGGGAGTCTAAATTCATTGAGGAAGCAAGAGAAAAACAGCCTAAGCTGCTTCTGCAAGGTAAAAGGAGCAAGTCTCAGAGATTAATAAAGTCTTGTAAGGAATCATTCTGTTTTATATGAAAATCTCATTTTCTCTCTTTACCTTTTCCCTAAGAATGCTAAGAAACTCAAGAAGCAGCATTTAATTAAAAATTATCTGCCAGTCTATGTTTGTGGTATCCCCTTAATTCACTCTTGAAAAGCTTTCAAAATCTGAAGAAGTGTGCATGCACACGAAAGCTCATACCAAGAACAAACTTACCGGTAGTTGGTCTCTAAGGTGCTACTGGAAGGATTTTTCTATTTTTTATTTTGTTTCAAAATGTTAGTGTTACAAGAATTCTAAGGCATCAAATATAGAATAAATGTTCATAAATGTATAAGGCAAACACACATAAGTATAGTTTATGAAATAGTAAGAAGAGGAATCCTGAAGCCATTTTGACTCCCAAATTGACCTCAAATATTTCTCTGCAAGGAGGAAGGAAATGGGGAATGCTTTCCAATTGTCTTTGAACTGTAGTGGCTTACACCTTCTTGCACATACAGTCTGGCAAGTATCTGTTAAGCTGAGCAAACTCTCAATATGTGCAAGAGATTCAGGAACTACCATCTCAAATGAATGGCCAGGCTACCCAGAACACGTAATCAAGTAAAGCATTATCAGGTATCCTGGCAGACAGGAGAGAAGCAACACTCTCAAATTTCTACTGGAGACTGCCTCCTTCTGTGATGTATGTATGATGTTTTGTGGGGTGGTCTTGGGCTACAGGGTGAGCAATTTCAAAAGTCTTTATAGGGGCTTGTGCACCATTGTTCTGGGTCTCTCTTACCTCCTTGCAACATAAAAAGATCTGCCTTGTTTTCTATGGCTCTTGCCTCCATCCATCCATCTCTGACTGATCATGGACTTAGTGGGCTCAGTCCCTTGGGGAGTTGGGCAGCAAAAGCCAGACCTCCTGTTTTTTCCTATAACATTAGCACCATATTGTTAGATTAAACCTTATGGCCCACTAGATATTACAAATAAATCTAAATAGATGAATACAACATTTAAGGCCCTTAATTTAATTATATTTCTGCAGCCATTTCAGGAATTGAATTACTGTAGTGATATGCAGTGTTACTTCTTCAGTGTTTACAGAATATCCTTGCAAATCAAGGCTACAACTGTTTTAAGTCTTCATCGCTTTCCTTTTCCATGGTTTTTCAATGTTCCTTTGAATGGTAGAGGATTGGTGTGGTCCCCTTCTGTGAGCTAATTGGAAGTTCATATGTTGATTGTACTGTTCTGGAGTGCATTCCCCATACACAAACTGTGACACTAGAATCAATCTTAAGGGACCAACATCTACATATGTAAAATTCTATCACTTTCTCAGCCAGAGCTGCTACCTTTATTAGTTTGGAGTTCTGTTAAGAGCTGATAAAGCTCATGTTTCTTTCACTCTGGGCAAATAATATAATGCCTTCCCAATACAATATCTAAGAAAGCAACTTGATTGATTTAACTTCATGAATAAACAGTTGTGACATATCTGTACCCAACTTACATGGAACATCTTGTAGCCTAGTATCAGAATTAGGATCTGTGTTCATAGGACTAAGAGAGTAGCAATTTGGCATTTTATTTAGTCTTGCTATAATCTCAGTTTCATACTGTTTAACTGCCTTTTAATTGTATCTGAGTGAAGTTGATCCACAAAGCATGTACTGTATGAAATTTTAGCTAATAGTTTAAGGTGATGGTCAATATCTTTTCAACTTACTCTTGTGAAGCTTTTCAGTAAATGCAAAATGAGAACACATGGTTTCTTACAACACAAAATAAATTGTTGAAAGTAAGTCCACCAGTCAGCCTCCTATATTGGCCAGCCTGATGCCCCTAAAAACTGTTAGCCATCTCTTGTCACTTGCCTCTGGCAGCAGCCTATTAGACAATATTGTCTCTGAACATTAGGGTCCTATTTTTTTGTATCTCAGCTATTGTTTGTGAATTTATTTATTGATTTTTTTAAATCCTTGCATTATTTTCCAGTTGTAATTAGTCAGTATAAAGACACCAATACCTTGATCCAAAGATATTTATTTGCACTAATTAGGTTAAAATTGCATAGAATTCTATATATAACTCAAAGTGCTTCAGAAACTGTCCAGATGGCAGGAAAATCCCATGGTTCATTAATCGCTAAACTGGAAGTGGAGAAATACCGGTAGGTACCGAAGAAGTGCCAACATGTGTGGGCTTTGCATTAGAGTAAATAGCATTCATCTCTATTATATGGAACAATTATAATAATAAAGCATGTTGGAGAATAGGCAGCAGTGGTGTGTAAGCATTTGCAATATTTGTAAGATTATAAAAGTACAGAGAGAGAATAATTGTCTAGCACATTCTTTTGGTTTGAAACTAAAGTAATCAAAGAAAACTGGACATTAAAATGTGATGAATCAACAGTGAAGTACTTCATTCTATGGAACAGTTTCCCAAGGACAGTAGAAAAGACTAGAATGATTAATTTAAACCCAGGCTGCAGTTAAGTACAACAGAGAGCAATCCTGCACAAGTTTTAGATTGACAAGGTGACCCAATGGCTTTCCCATCTGTAATTGCTATTCCTTTAGTCTAAAATTAGGTCTGCAATAATCTGTGTGGAAAAGGAGAACTCCAAGCTGGTGCTTCTTGCTGTGAATACACAGAAATACTCTTGACAAAAATGTCTGAGGAGGCAGGATGGGACGCTGGTTCTGCAGTTCAAAGCATATCTAAAAAAAAAAAAAACACCTAGTGGCAATGATATATGTAATCAACTTGTGCTCTCAGATACAGTTCATATGGAAATATTTAAATTCTTCTAACAAAAATAGTTAGCAAATGGAATGCAATGCTGCACTAATAGTTTATATTTTTCTGCCTAGTTATCCAAAAGTAGTATTTTCTAAAGAAATTATTTAATACTCATATTATTATAGGTACCTGTCATTGCATTTATAATTAATTAATATATTTGGCCACCTCAGTACTTTGGCCACCTCATGAGAAGAGAAGACTCCCTGGAAAAAACCCTGATGTTGGGAAAGATGGAGGGCACAAGGAGAAGGGGACGACAGAGAATGAGATGGTTGGACAGTGTTCTCGAAGCTACTAACATGAGTTTGGCCAAACTGCCGGAGGCAGTGAATGATAGGCGTGCCTGGCGTGCTCTGGTCCATGGGGTCACGAAGAGTCGGACACGACTGAACAACAACAACAATATATTTTTGGTACCTGAGTCTCTGTTTCTGCTGGAAGGCACTCAAAGTGTTTGCAGATTAAAAGCATAAATTTATATAAGAATCTCTATAGCGACATAGTACCTCCTTCTTCCACCATCTGATCAGCCACAAAGAAAAGTGATGAGGGTAAGCTGGTTTCTCTTTTGAACATATAATAAACACTTAAGCCATCAGAAAAACCAAATGAGTAACCAAAACGATTAAGAGGTTGGGGTAACTGCTTTTTAAACAACATTAATTGTTTAGAGCAAGGATGGCCTTTTTTATGGCTGGGGTGAACTGGGAAGGTGCTGCCCAACATTGCCTGCTCCCCTTGACACCCCTGGGAAGCCTTGCTTACCAAGGTTGCATGGTTGCAGTTTCTAGTTCCAGGAAATTCTCACGGAAGCCTCAGTGTGATTCAATGGGGCTCTCCCAAGATCTTGCCAAACCCCAGAAGCCATGGCAACTGTTCCTCCTTGCTTCTCCGGTAGTGGCGGGGCGAGGAGCATGCCTGTGCAGGTGCCCCTTGGATTTTGCTGCCTCAGTTTGCCTCATGGACAGGCTGGCAGTAGTTTAGAGACAAGTAAGAAGGCATATGACATAGGTATGTAAATTATGAATGTTGTGTTCGAGAGAAGGTTTTTGCCCTCTCTCAAAAGTACTAGAATAGGATTTCCAATGAAGCTGAATTCTGGAA
Organism: Lacerta agilis; assembly: GCF_009819535.1. Lineage (NCBI taxonomy): Eukaryota > Metazoa > Chordata > Lepidosauria > Squamata > Lacertidae > Lacerta > Lacerta agilis. The sequence goes on from NC_046324.1 coordinate 49,787,580, forward strand.
GTTTCAGGACAGACAAAAGGAAAGTATTCCACTAGTGGTAGTATTCCACTAGTGGTAGTGGTAGCCACCCAACTGTATGGCTTTAAAAGAGGATCAGACAAGTTCATTGAGGATAAGGCCACCAGGGGCTTTACTGTTGGATGCAGTATGGTAGTACGGCTGTTGCAACCCACCTTAGATTATTTGTTTATTTTATTGCATTTCTATCCCACCTTTTCTGCAAGGAGCTCAAGGTGGCATACATGGTTCTCCTCCTCCTCATTTAAACCCCACAGCAACCCTGTCAGGTAGATTAGGTTGAGAGGCAGTGACTCACCCAAGGTCACCCAGTGAGCTTCATGACTAAATGGGAATTTGAACACTGGTCTTTGAGCTCCTAGTCTGATAGTGTAACCACTACACCATACTCTTGATCTAGATCAGATTGTGACTTGGTAATGAATCACACCCCACCAGTTGAAGACCAATGCCTTAGAGTACATCAACCCATGTTGAATATAAGACCATCTTAACTAGCTTCATGAACCTGATGATGTTGCCCATTGCATACAAAACTTGGTGTTGTAATAAATTAGACAATGCACCATCGGATCTAGGGATTCCTGTGGATGTGAAGAGTTCTCATGTAGGCAGAAACATTTACCATTCTGTTGTGTATCAAACAGAGATCTGTTTGCATCTCCATTCCAGACACTGACAGTTCTGTATGAATTGTATTTGTGGACTAGTGTTCCATTGGACATAGATTCAAGGCTTTTGTCTTAAGATTAGTGTGATCAAATATTTGACTGGAACTACAGAGGATCCCTTTTCTATCAGACTCTTCCTTTCCAACCAGCCCCAGCATAAAAATAAAAATAAAAAATCAATTGGCAGTCTGTACACACACAAGGAGTATTTCTTCACACAGCATGTAATTATAGAATCCGTTGCCTCAGGGTGTTATGATAGCTGTTAGCATATGTGGCTTTTAAAAAGCTTAGACAAATTAATGGAAGATGCTCTGTCAATGGCTATTAACCATAAATAAATAATGACTGAGAAGACCCCCCTCTCCTGGTACATTTCTGATTATTCTAATAAACAAAAGACCAGGAGTCCATGCATACAGTCACTGGTGGCTAGTAGCAATTTAATTTTGGAGACTAGCAGAGAGATAACTCGGGGCTTATCCACACTTACCCTTTACCCTACACTTCCCAGGCACAGGTCTCTGTGTTAAAGCTCTGTGTCTGAGCACTATTTTTCCACTCCAGAGATTTTCATGAAAACCCGCTCTTTAAAGCTGAAGTGCAACAAATAGCAATTCAGGTTTTCTGTGGGTTGCCGTTTGCTCCAGTTCAGCAGTAAAGAGTGGGTTTTTGCAATGAAAGCTTCAGGGTGAAAAAAGAGCACTTGAACACAGAGCTTTAAAACATGGACTGTGCCTGGAAAGTGTGGAAGAAAGATAAGTATGGTTAAACCCACAGTATGTTCTGCCACAGGAATAACATCTAACAATAATCTGTGTCTTGTGCTGGGAGGAAATATCAGGGTCAGAGGCTGAAGGGGAAGGGTTATTACAAACACACATATGCTCCAGTGCCCCACTCATTCACTGGTCCTGTCAAATCATGATAATCAGGCAATGGTTACAAGAAGGATGTCCTTAGTTTGCATCTGTGAAGCAGGAAACCTGCCTTACTAGCTCCTAGGATTAATGTCTGGCTACCAAGTGCAGCAAGATTTGCGGATCTCTGAAACTGAATTTGGCTTTTTCCATGATACCCTGATTGTGCAGTTCCCAGGGACTTCTGATTGATGACGGCTGTTGTAGAAGGAATGCTGTGCACTTCTGTTCTGATCTACTGCAAACATTTCATTACCATTTGAAAAAAAATGCTCAGGAGGCTAACACTGGATTGTCATAAAGCAAATTTTGTGTAAATGGAATTTTGAGCTGTCTGCCTTTTAGCATGGGCATTTCGAGACAAATATGCTATTCCAGAAAGTTGGACAAATGTTTCTCTCTCTTCAGTATGGATTGTGCCAACAAAGAGGCAACTAAATAAATGTTAGGTCCTTGAAAGTAGTGAATTCTTTCTGTCCATCTCATCTTCTGAAAGGTTTGCATGTTCAAACAACTGAAGAAAGTCCTTCCCTCAAAACCTTTTTAGGTGTACAAATGCAAATGTTTGCAGATGAGTGCGAACTCTTGGCTTTCTACAACATGTGGTTGTATAGGTAATGAGGTATGAAAATCAGAGTTTGCCCCTGATCAAGTTTATGACAACTGCAACAACAGGAAGATCCTAGCATATACTTAACAGATGTGGTCCACAGATTTGTGGCAAGAAATATTTATATACTAGAAGAAATTAATTTATGGTCATTTAAATATTGCAATACTCTCTAATAACACAGGCAACACCCCATTTGTGCAAGGGTTGCATTCTGAGGCACTGTGTGCATCAGTGGATGCTCATAAACCTGCCCTATTCTGCCCTACCCGCCCCGCAATGGGACTCAGGAGCTGTTGTGCGTGCCTCGAATGTGCACAAATGGGGAGTTGCCTGTAATTGTTTAGTTTATATATGTGTTACTGAATTAAAAGCATTGATTGTTGACTGTCAGGAGATAATGTGCAGGAATTACCTCAAATAAGTACACTAATCCAAAGCACGCATTAGAACAAGAGGAGACTGTGGTCACTTTGCTCCTTCCCAGTCACTGCACTGCTTCTGCACTGAGCAAAACCATAGTTTGGCTTAGGATGCTGTCCAAACCTAGGCTCATGGTTTAGCTCTCTCTAAACTATTATTATCATTATTCTCATTATTAAATTTTATATACCATCCAGGGGTTCCAGATGCTTACCCATGGTTTGGCTTCCTTGGAATGAGGGATAGCGCTCACTGTGGTGTCTTTAGGAATTATGGTTTATTTGTATACATATATACAACCTGAGCCTACAATGGAGGGGCTCACAGCATTAACACCCCATAAGGACTTGCTTCTCCCATAGCCACAGCAACAGATTCCAGCCGAAATCAAGCATGTCTCTCCTCCTTTGGCTTCTGCCTGTTTCTAGCCCAGCACACACACCACTCTGGCTTTTGTCTTTCTCACTAACATCCTCTGGCACAGAGCAGATTCCTTTGTCAGAGTAGGGACCCATGTTGAAGTAAGAATAGCGAAAACGCAGCTAAGCAGCTCAGGTCATATACATGACCAACACCCTTCTCTGGAAATTAAACCATTGTCCAGACTTTAACATTCAAAAACTTTACTTGCAGAAAGTTATAGTTATACAGTTTCACAGAGCCATCTTTCCCATAGGGCTTAGTGGTGCGTTGCGCCAGGGCGCTGGCCTCTCAGGGGCACCCCAGCAAGTGGGGGAGCTATGCAGCTTTGCTGGCGGCCTCCCCTTTCCCTGCATGCACGCCAGCTGCATCCCACCAACCATAAGGCTGGCAGGCATGCAGCTTCCCTCCCAAGTGTCCTTGGGAGGAAAGCAATCCTCATAGAGGCTTGGAGGGAAGCTGCGCTCTCCTCCCGAGGAGGCTTGGGAGGGGCGCAACTTCACTCCCAAGACTCTGTGGGGATCGCTCTCCCACAGTGGCATGGGGGAGAGTTGCCCCCCTCCCATGGCTGGCAATGTGCAGCTACAGCCACCCCAACACTATCTGTGATCATTTGGAGGTGCTGGGCAGATATTTGCACCCCGGCGCTGCATCTGCAGTCGTACCTTGGTTGTTGGGCTTAATCCGTTTCGGGAGTCTGTTCGATTCCCGGAATTGTTCAGCAACCAAGGCGCGGCTTCTGGTTGGCTGCAGGAGCTTCCTGCACTCAATCAGAATCTGCGTAAGCTGCGTCAGACGTTTGGCTTCCGAAAAACGTTCACAAACCAGAACACTCTACCTTTTAACTGAGATGGGAATTTTGAGAACACTTTTTTCTTTTTTGCAACATTTGTTATATGTCTTACAGAACCTGCTTCTCAAAGATTTGGAATTTAAACATGTTCTGAGGACGATTTAAGTTGAATGTTTAGCTAATTAAATAATTGTGTTGCGTCCGGCGGCGACGCAATCGCCGGGTGGTCGAGGGCTGCTTCGGGTCCGAAGCGCCCTGTCCATCCCGGGGGTCAGGAGCCCCGCTACCGCAAAGCGGGGCTCCGGTTGGGGTGCGGGAAGAGCGTCCCGCACCCTGGGCTCCCCGGCAGCGCCCGCGGAGGCTCCGAACCCTTCCCTCGCTCCCCCTGTAAAGGGGGAGTGGGGGTGAAGGGACAACCGGAGCCGGGCTTCGGGGACATGCCCCAACCGGGATGCAAATGCGGCGACAGAGCCCGCGGTGAGCGTCTAAGTTCTACCTGTGAAGAATGGAGCTAAAGGAACCCGGTGGTCGTGAGTAAAGAATTTGAGTGAAATCGTGCTTTTGGGACGATCCGGGGGGAAGGAGAAGGGCAGCCTGCCTCCCTCCCTTCGAGCTCAAGAATCTAACCAATCTGAGTGATTACTGCTACAGAACTGGCTATAATGTATTTAAAATTGACACATGAGACTGGCAAATTTTTCTTTCGGGAAGCTAATTAGAGGAAAATATCTCCATTTAAAGTTGCGGTATTTGCGCTCCAGCTCAGGAAAATGGCGACGAACAAAGAGGGGAGTAGAAATATGACACCCACTTCCTCCTCCTCTGCCAGTATGTTGGGCTTCGTCCTTGAACTGGTATTGAACTCTGGACTAACGGATGAACAGAGACTCACTGCCTTGAAGGTGGAACTGCTTTGTAGAAAAGTCAAAGTCTTGTGTGGGGGTCTGAAATGGAACCAATTGCCCACAGAGGAGGCTTTTAAAACTTTTGACACTTTGGAAGAATGCCTTGCCAAGGAGCTGAGAGGGTTGATGAGTGAGCTACTTCGGAGAAGAAATTCGCTTTCTGGGGGTGGCAGCCCCAAGGCGACGTCAAGATTTTTTATATCCAGTCCCCGAGGTGTGAGCTCGGGGGCCAGGGACAGAGAATTAAGGTATTTACAAGAAGAAAAGGAATGTCACAAAGAACCGAAGAAGCTGAGAGATGATGAGATGGATACCTCTGAACTCGTGGCAAGGAGAGGTTTGGACCGTGCCTGGATCTGTGGACGTTTGGAGAGGGAAGCTACATGGAAGTTTAGTGTTGAAACCACCAGGAGAAGAATAATGGACAGAGGGGGTGTGGGGTGAAGCATTAAGTAAAACTTAAGGTAGCCTGATATGGTAAACTGAAATCGGAGGGTGAATACTGTCAACAATTTTCTGTTATATTTTCTATTTGAACATGAAAGGAGATATTTCAAGTTATCATGTTATTAGCAGCAATCTTAAGGATAGAAGAGATAGATTTGATCGAATGAGCTGTGAAGATCAGTGAGGTGGAGTATAAGTAAAGTAAATTTAAGTGGATTAAGTTTATGGAATAAGAGGATTGAGATCAAGATGTAGAGATGTAATTTTAGTAAAATGTTGAAGATATAATTGACTGTAATTATACAACTGAATTTAATTTCTTTTTTCTTTTTTAGGAGAAATGGTTATAAAATAGATTTAGGATATAAACTCGAAGGTGAAAAGGCAGGGGAAGTCAATAGTCAAGATATGGAAATAGAAATTTATTTTTTTTTCTAGAAAGATGCAATAAGAAAACTTGACACTGTTTGTATTTGTTCTATGTGTTTTGCATTTGTTTAATTGTAGGTGTGGGTGTGGGTATATGTTGTTATAGAAAAATGCCAATAAATTCTTATAAAAAAAATAAATAAATAATTGTGTTGCAAACAAAAATGTAAATTAAAAAAGCATTTCTATTAAGACATTCAGTGAATTTTTCTTCAAGCTGTTAAACCATCATTAGTAACCAAGTTAGAAGCTATTTTACTATGGATTTTCACACTGCTAGCATTTCCAATCACATTATATTTCAGTAGAATAGCCTGCCCACAAATACAGGCCTTGTGAATGCCACTTGTAATTAAAACATGTTAGAATACATTTCACAGTTTATTGATAGCGAAAATGAGCATCTTCTGTTAACCTATTCTAGGAGGGAATTAGCTAGCATCTTGGACTGGATAGAGCTGTATGAGATGAAAATACATTGGCAAAGCTTCAAGCAGTTTGGAGGCTTTGTTTCTATTATTTTCTAAAGCCCCCATTGGTAGGTGATTTGAAAGCTGTACAAATTTAAAGCAATTAAATAAAATGAGGCCCAATGGCCCAGAAAAGCAGATACACTAATAAACAACAAAATAAATATTCCAACTGTTACAGCTTCAGACCAGCACTTGGGGAAGACAATGTAGATGCAAATAACAAAACCAGACCCACTACTGCCAAAAGGATGATTAACTGTAAGAAGGACCACGCTGGTGATATTTTTATGTTGGCTGCTGCTTATAATTTTCTTTCTCTGCTACCTTATTTCCCCTGCCTTTCATGTGTTTCAATAAAAAAAGCATATAATGCTCCTCCTGGAACTTATCTGCCACCTTTCTCTTTAATATGCCCCAGGCTTCATGTTTCTCAAGGTGGATGGTGTCCAAAAGACCACCTAGTCCAATGTTCTACTTCAAAGACAAAATGCAGTCATATCTGATGATACCAAACCAAATGAACCTTTGCAAAGAATTTGCTCACATAAGGACTTTTCAACTTTTCTAATCATGGCAAAGGATGCATGAAAGTGTTCCAATTCGTTGTCACATTACTCATACAAGTGGGTCATCCGACATACTGTGAATTATATTTGTAGTATTCCTCATTCTATGAGGTTCTTGATAACTCTTACCTAAGTTGTATTTCAACCATTGTGTGCAATAACTTATGCTGGTGGTGGTTTCATGCAATAGAGTATTTTGGGTTCTTCATGTTTGATCAGTGTATTCTTACATAAAACATGGTAGAAACATGTCCTGTTGTTACTGGAGACATCCCCTGTGATTTAAGGAACCAGTCTACTCTTCATCTCAAGACAAGGGAAGTGCAATACCCTAATCAGATTTAACAATACTTTAGTTTAACACTGCACAAATGCTAACCACAATTGATGATAACCAGCCTCTTTTTTAATCAGGGCAACTAGTCCACTTCAAACACTTGTTTCAATATCAGGTTAAAACAATTAGTGTTGACCATCATTAGTGTCAATGTAGATGTGACACTAAAACAACGTGAATTACCGGTAGCTTCAGAAGGGCGTATACATTCTTGAGGCTGGCCCCTAATTTGAAAACCATGGAGCTAGTTTGTATCGAGCCAGTTTTACAGCTGTATTAGATTTCTCTAAGAAAGAGGCTTGACAAGTAAATACAGAGGAATCTTATGCCTATTTATTCAGAAGTAGGTCCCATTTTATTCAGTGGAGCTAACATATAGAATTTAGCTTCTATATAATGGAGGGCAATAAACTACAAGTGCACAGGGCATTTCAGGGTACTCTGCTACATTAGCCTGAAGTTGGCAGGAAAAAAGGGGGGAAAGCTGGCTGGCACAAGTGTTTATTATTAATTATTGAATTTATATACCACCGTATATCTGGAGGTCTCAGGGAGGTTCACAGAAAATATCAATATAAAAACCACAATATATATAATCAAAATAAAAACAACAACCCAATAACCCCCCCCCCCAACCACAACCCAAGAACACCCTCCAAGTAGTAGAACTTGGGATGTGGTGCTTGCTGAGCTGCCCAACCAAGGTTTAGGAATGCTTTGCTAACATCTTAGAAAGACAAAGGAAAAGCCATTATATTGATACTCAGTGTGACATACTTGGACTATTTGTGTTTGGACAACATGCAAAATCTAAGCTATTGGTGAAGGTTTTTAATGGGACATCTCCATATATTCAGAATTTATTTATTTTTTCTTTAACCATTCTTAAAGTTTTTATTCTGCCCTTTAGTGCTAATTGGCATTCCTAGGGCACCTCACATAAAGCAATAAAATCTTTTGCCTGTGTATTTAAGTTGTTTGCTGCATAAGCAGGAGGAACTTTCCTGTCTCAAAGTTACAAGTCTTTCTGCATGATGTTATAGAATCACAGATTCATAAAACGGTAAAGTTGCAAGGGATCCCAAGGGTCATCTAGTCCAACCTCTGAGATACAGGAATCTGAACTAAAGCATCCAGGGCAGGTGGCCATCCAACCTTTGCTTAAAAACCTCCCGTGAAGGAAAGTCTATCACCGTCTAAGGGAGCTGGTTACAGCTCTTACTGTCAAAAAGTTCTTGCTGATGTTTAGTTGAAATCTCCTTTCTTGTAACTTGAAGCCATTGGTTTGAATCCTACACTCCACAGCAGGAGAAAACAAGCTTACATCATCTTCCACGTGACAACCTATCTGGCTGGGTTGCCCCCACAGCCTTTCTGGGTGGCTACTCATGCATAGTCTTGCTTCATGATTTCCCCTTTCTTCCATATCTTATACATGCCCTTCTTAAATCACAGTTCATCTGTAAGCGCCTTATGCAGCCACACCCAGGGCCGTCTTAAGCTTATCTGGCGCCATGGTGCAAGGAATAAGCTTATCTGGCGCCATGATGCAAGGATCCCCACCCCACCCCCACGTTTCCCTCCGGGCGGGCAGCAGCTGGAGGGTGGCTCCTCCAGTGGGATGGAGGCTCCGAGCGCGGCACAGTGTGGCATGACAGAGGCGGGCGGGGGCGATGCTGCTGGCAGGGCTGGAGGGCGGCTCTGGCAGGGAGGAGGCTCCAGGTGCGGCACAGCATGGTGGTGGGCAAGGGCGGCGCTGCTGGTGGGGCTGGAGGGCCACTCCTCCGGCAGGGAGGAGGCGCCGGGCATGGCATGGTGGATATGGACGAGGGCGCTGAGCTGATGCCGGGAGGTGATGCGACCAGCCTCCGCCTCTTCCCTGGCACCCTCCAGAACTTGGCGCCATGGTGCCCCACGCCACTAGCCTCTATGGCTAAGACGCCCCTGGCCACACCTGTTTCTTTAGATGCCTCCCACTTTTCTTTCTTATTACATTTGAACCTTCAGTATTTCAGCTTTAAGAAACTCCCATCCATCTTGGATTGCCTTCTCTTTGAGTATTTCTGACCACGGGACCTCTCCCAGTAGCTCCTTAAGCTTGTTGAAATCAGCCATCTTAAAGCTGAGAGTGCATTGCCCCACTATATAAATACGATGTTGTCCTATACTGGATGATGCACCAGTCAAAGATTTAGAAATTGTTATTTTCCATTATAGGTGGTTAGGGCATTTTTTTTTTAAAGGAATATAAACATTTCTAATTAAAACACACCATTTCCTGAAAACTTTTGAGTAGATAGAAAAATCAGGCAAGAAAGGAGTCCTCTCCACTGCACTGATTTTTTTTTTATCTTATTCTATGTCTGCTGAGAACTATTACTGGAAAATTCCAAAGTATTGTGTCATCAAACCAAACATTTGTTGTTGTTTAGTCGTTTAGTCGTGTCTGACTCTTCAAAAGTTAACAAACATTTATGTAACATCTGCAGGAGCTGTACAAAACAAATTAGCAGTGGGGGTTGTATAAATTCAAATGAAATTGATTAGTCAAGTTATTGTATATGCATTGTAAATTTTAATATTTCCCAGCCTATTTCATGGTATTTTGAGTTTTGTAACTATTCAGTTTGGAGTTTAAAAGTACTTGGTATTGATCCAAGCTGGTTCACATTAGCTTCAGTGACAGAAATTGTGTCAGATCTGTGCTCAGATTGCATTGAACATAGTTGAAAATACCAGCAAGAAAGAATTAGGCAAGATTACAATAGGTGATTCATGGGAGACATGTTGATTCATAGAAGATGTGGTTTGCACTTCAAGTAATTTTAGAAGCTAAAGCACAGTACTATTACCTCTGAATAGCTTTCCTTATTTATCTTCAAAGTCCATCCATTCTTAATGGACTGTCATTTGAAATAGACCTACAGGTGGAAAGATCATGTTATTTTTCTGATTCTTCTGGTTAAAAAGAAATTAAAGGCATGTAATCAAAAGTCATATTACTTATTATTGGGATATTAATAGATTAAACTGGAAGGTGCTTCTTGACATTTACTTTACTGAAACTGTTATTGTTACAGGAAGCTTAAAATATGCAATTTTCCCCAAATGGGCACAAAATTATGTACCCAAGAAAAATTATTTCCCTGAGGCTAATTATACAAATTATTGAAGTCCTAAAAGGTTAATGACTACAGAGCACTACTGATGCACAGTACAGATTAAATTCCAGTGCCATCTGAATAATTTGCATACCCAGAAACTTTTATTGAACAAATGGGTGTGACCCAAAGGACAAGTTTCAAAATGGAACTGTTTTTATGTTTGTGATAAAGGTTTTTTTGTTTTCTGTGGTAACATCTAAATTAAGCAGATCTGTTCTAAATCACATTACACTTTCTTAGTTATCTTGTTGGCTGGTTATATAGCACTCATTGCTACCTGACGGTAAATCTTTCTAGAGACTTTAAAAGAACAGTTTGCTGAAAAGGCATTGCCCTAGTGCAAGCAAGTTCTGTGTAAAAATGTGCAGAATTTTCTGCTATGTGTAACTATTTTGCATGCTTAATGTTGTTTTCAGTTTGGTACTCTGTTGAAGATTCATATCCCAGAGATTCATGAACAATGGATGGGAGCAGTATGCAATCTTTATATGCTTAAAAATGGCACCACCAATGAATGATTCTAAAGCCAGGATCCAAAACATTCCAGAACTAGTTCCATATGCCCAGTGGAATTTTGCACTTGTGATTCTCAGATAGACCCTGTTCAATACCCTTTTAGTGGGGCATCACTGAGAGCTGCTGTTAGAAAAATCAATAAACCATGTCCTAAATCCCCTTGAGTGCATGGAATTAGTTGCATAGTTCTATACCAGGGTTGTCAATCTTTTTGGGTCCCTGGACATATTTGAAAACCAGAGGAGCTTTTGGGCACCATAAACATAATAATAATAATAATAATAATAATAATAATAATAATAATAATAAATATCCAACCCATCTGGCTGGGATGCCACTCACAGCCAAGCTCATACTACAATCTGTTCTATTGGCTACAATAAAATATTTCTTTCAAGCATGAAGACTAATCTGGTTCTGCTGCATGAGAATTCCCCACCCCTGTTGCTTACTAAAAATACATTTTTGTACCTATGCACAATGTGGCGAGCCTTTGCCAGAGGCACTATCTTGCACCCAAAATTGGTGTGTGTGTGCCTGGCTCATGTTGCGCACATGACATCATGTGTGTGTCATGCATCACGTGTGCAACATTGCATTGCATTGGGCCCCTTGCCATCAGATATTGAGGTGACTGAAGACACCTCTGCCCCCAGGGGTTGTCATGCCTGTCCTTAGCACAATGCACCCTCCCCTTCTCGGTTGACAAAATGTGGAGCCCTGCCTGGTCATAGGACCTACCAACAATTATCACTGATGTTATATTTCAGCTATACACCCTGGGAGGAGGGGTAAAATATATACAACAACAACAAAAAACACACACACACACACACACAATGTAATTCACTATAATTTGCTAGCCTTCATTAGTTCTGTCTTTACTGTTAAACCCTGGTTAAGAATGGAGACACCCAGGTCTGGCTTATACAGTATTTGAAAGCATGAAGAATTTTAAATAGACTATTCAAACTTTCTAGAATGTGTTTACAGTCTAATTCTTCTTTAAGCCAAGAGGAGTTAATTTTAAAAAGCCACAAAGACTACCGGCAAGTCATTTATAAAATGAAGTTAATAGTCAAAATGTCTTACAGAGAACAGTGTTTTAATTATGATTGAGAATTTGATACTGAGAAGTCAGTTTATTATCAAAACTAGACATTCTAGTCTATTTTCTGTAATATAAAGGACTTTTTTCTCCTTTTACATTACTTAAGATTTTATAAAAGAACCTTCCATGTTTGTGTTTTATTCTAATAGGTTGTCAGATTGATAAATCCTTGGTGTTCATTAACTTCATGTTATAATGAAGCATCTAATGTAATGTGTGTGATTCTGTCATTCACAGCTCTATACAGTATTTGGCTCTTTTTTAGCTGCACATAAATGGTACAATTAAACATTTGGTATACCCCTCATTTAGGAAAATTGGTCTTTTAGGGACCTGTGATTCAACAAATTTCTAATTTTCCATTCAAATGGCTTGGCTGGCAAAAGAGGTCTTTTATTTGTCCTTCATACAAATAAAGAAGGCCTAATGTGAATCTTCTTTTTATGACGGATGCAATTAGTTCCCAAATATGTAAAACTAATAAACACAATATAATGGGGACAAAAGGGCATATATGTCTAATGAATATTAAAAAGTGGGCTTCTTGAAATATTCTTTGTGGCATAATATGTATGATAGATTGAACTGGGAAGTTCTAGCCCATGGGTAGGCAAACTAAGGCCCGGGGGCCGGATCTGGCCCAATCACCTTCTAAATCCTGCCCGCAGATGATCCAGGAATCAGCGTGTTTTTACATGAGTAGAATGTGTGCTTTTATTTAAAATGCATCTCTGGGTTATTTGTGGGGCATAGGAATTCATCCATATATATTTTTTTCAAAATATAATCCGGCCCCCCACAAGCTCTGAGGGACAGTGGACCAGCCCCCTGCTGAAAAGGTTTGCTGACCCCTGTTCTAGCCAGTGCACCATGCAATTTCAGTGAGTTTACTCAATATAGGGCTTGTTATTTCTGAACACTTGGTCATGAGTTCCTATTCACCTCAGCCAGTTTCTAAATAAGAGACTAAGATGCATTTACAAAGTATTTTACATGAGCCCCTCATTCTTGGCAAGTTGGATAGAGTTTGTTTATCATATTATGTCAGGGTCTAACCTTGTACCTTTTTACACTTGAAGTTACAGGTAGGTAGCTATATTGCATGCACTTCTATTTCGTATGCACACGAAAGCTCATACCAAGAACAAACTTTGTTGGTCTCTAAGGTGCTACTGGAAGGATTTTTTTTATTTTTTATTTTTATTTTACACTTGAAGTAAGAGCCAGAATTCACATGATGATAGCAGACCCACAATGTCAGGTCTAATTAAAGGTGCTCACATTGGTTAAAGCTCTAAATGACTTAGACCCAAATATCTGAGAGGGTCTCCATCCTGACAGGTCCTCTGAAATGTTAAGATGAGCAGAGTATTTTCACTGCTCTCAAAAGTTCATGGGGGTGGTGGTCTGGGAGAAGGCATACTCCATGGCAGCCCCTAAATTGGCCTTCCACACAGAGGTGCATCTCTCTATGTGTGTGTGCATGCACGCGCACACACAGAGATAGTCAGCTTTGACAGAGAAACCTGCTGCTCCTTTGCACAAACCATATTTTTACCACTAATGTTCTTTTAAACCTTTGCCTCTTGGCTTCTTCTGGTATGTCTTTTGCTAAAAGTGTATTTCAAGCTCTGCAGCTCCTGTTAATTACTTATAACCTTGTGGTTCTCTGACTTTCTTCCCTCCTTCAGTTTTAATTTTTCACCATTGGTTATGTTTCACATGTGGAAAAGAGAAATGCATTTGCAAGCTAATTTGCTTTCATCGCTGTCTTGTACATCAGACCCTCCAGTTCTGAACACAGCATTCTTTCAAGTTTGTCGTAAGGCAGCCAGAAGTGGGGCACTTTAACTTATTAGTAAAGAGATATTGTGCATTCCCAGGCTGTGAACCTTACCTTTCAGGTGTGCTTGTCGTGTGCCTCTGTCCCAGGTAGGTAGATCAAAAACTTTCTCACTACATGGATGGCCTTTAACTCATTAAGGATAAGGCTATCAATGGCTCCTAGCCACAGTGTTGAATTATCTTCTCTATCAAAAGAAGTATGCCTCTGAAAACCAGGTGTGGGTACACAAGCCAGAGTGTGGTTTTGGGCTCATGGGCTTCCCATTGGGACATCTGATTGGTGACTATGGGAAAAGAAAGCTGGTTTAAATAGCTCTTTGGTTGGATCCAACAGGGCTCTTATTCTACTCTAAAACAATCCTACCTAGATTTAGTTAGTTTATTTACCCTCATCCAGTCAGTAATTGAATTTAAACAGGCACACAAATACCTAAATGCTAACTTGAATATGATGTAAAGGAGAAATGGGGCCAAGTCATCAGTTTATATTGATGACTGCTGACCCATATAACCTTTCCCATAAGTTTAATATAGATGTTAAATAGAATGGGTGAAAAAGAAAATCCTAGGCTCTGCTAGGGATGCACATTTCTGAAGATCTTGATGTTGAGCTAATCCAGATTTTTTTCTCATTCTATCTTGCTCCTTGATCGTCATTAGAGGCAAGTTAGAATAATGACAAATTTGCTTTAAAAAATGAAAAATCCTAATGTATTATATGCATTATTATACCTATAATATTATATTTATATTATATGTCTATACACTCTAGCTTTCCTAAAATAACATACATAACAATTTTTGTAAAGAAACCCAGTAATTTTCCTTTACCACCTTTTTATAATCTCCCTACAACAAAATAAATGATAGCAAAAACCCAAAACTACATTGTGACAAAGCAGAGAAGCCACAACAAAAACAGTACAGAACCTTTAGGCATTTATCCTAAAACAAGAAGTTAGAAATAGCTTATCACCAAACCTATTTTGCTGTGTATCACAAAAATGAAAATGAAGATGATGATAAAAGAGGTGCTAAGGTACATGCAGTTCTAGTGCATGTAGTTATACGTACTGCACAATATTTCTCAAGCCTGTTCTTTAAGATCAAGGACTCAGCTATACAGATGCAAATAAAATGTTTTAAGTGTGTTTTAAGTACAATATACAATGTGACACTACATGGTGATGGTGAGCCTTATGGAAAGTTCAATGTATTTTAAAAAATGCTTTTATAAGAAGCACGTTCAAAATGGTTTTTATATGTGTGTAGATTCTACCTAAGTCCACAAAAGAATGCCAAACCAAGGCAACTGGTAGTAATGCTTCAAAGAAGATCTGGAACAGACCTCCTTTGTGCAACTATCACCAATTTTATTGCCAGAGTCATATAAATTATCAGTTCTTTTGACAATAAATGTATATTTTCATTCTCAAAACTATTTAGCGACAACAATTTTGGGCAAAAAAAAAACTGACTGGGGGGATTGGGAGGATAAATGGTGATGGCTTGTTTATGTGTTGCCACAAACTCTGTACAGTATTAACCATTTCCCTGTACTCATTAAAAGGCACAGGTGGGGCACAGCAGGTTGATCTGAGACACATGCAATTCCAGAGTATTGTGTGTGTGGGTGTTATGTCAAGATCTGCTTCCAATACTTTGTTATAATACTTTCAAGTTAGAGAAAAAAGTATTTTGGATAATGAAAAGTAAAATTGATATTTTTGGGGAGAAAATGGTAGAAACAAGTGTTCATCTCATCACATTTTAAAAGTGTTTATTTATTTATTGGGCATGGAGGTGTAGGTATAAATAATACATGAATTAAAAAACTTACATGGCATGGTTTAATTTCTAAATAGCATAGTCCCCAACTGCCCCCAAAATATCGGAGCCATCACGAAACACATCTCACTATATAGACCTCTCACTATATCATGCAGAATCATGATTTCTGCAATCGGGAAGGGAGGGGGTAGGGGGAGGAGGAAAAGGTAACCTGGCCCCTCATGTTGACACAGCTGGATCTATGGGGAGGGGATGGGTTACCAGTTGCTCCTGCTGCTCTCTTCAGATCTGCCTGTCAGTCCCACTTAATGCATCTGACTACGGTGATGGGGGAGGCAGGAGCGGCCTAGCGGGGCCCGGCTTGCACAGGGGCCCTTCTGTGGTCATAGAGACTACATTGTTGGAAAGGAAATGCCGCATTATAGACATCCAGTGCTGGTGCCTCCTCTGATGCCCAAGGTGTACAGATGGAAGCCTCATGGTTTTATCACAAATAATCTAAGGCTCCCACATATAACGAAGACATTTGCCAGTATGGTATTGTTACACATTCCTCTGAGTAACAGCCATTGGGGCAGCTCAGCCAGCCCCACCCTTTCCCTGTATTCCATAAATTCAGTACAGTATAGGGGGAGTGGGGGCACTGATGTAGAATAGAATGTCCCTATTTTCATTTGAGAAATGTTGGAGGGTTTGAAATAGGAGGATTTGAGTCAATGTTGCTCGAAATTCATACTTGGACACTTTTGCATGGAAGCTCTTTCCCTTTCCATAGGTCTGCAAAGAATATTTGATGTTTTTTCAGTGAGGAGACAGTGGCACTCTGCACATGTGTATAATAGCACACTTTCCTAAATAAGTACTGGAAGCTAGCCTGGCATCCTCATTGCATATCTTTAGGCATTAGGCAAAACTATCTCTCTTCTCCCAGGCCATTTGCTAATTAAACAGTCTATGGCTTTTGTGTGTGTGTGTGTGTGTGTGTGTGTGTGTTGGGGGTGTTGTTTTTGTTTGTTATTATGGTATTTATTTTTGTGGGCAGTTTTTATATTGTAAAGTGTCCTGTGATGTTTGGATGAAGGGTGGTATAGAAATGTGAAGAAGAAGAAGAAGAAGAAGAAGAAGAAGAAGAAGTCAGCAGCCACCACTGGGTACAAACATTTAATACAACTAAAGTAACATATACTACTTACAACTAATAAACCTACCACTGAAGACCATTTTGTATAAGTATGTTGAAATAACTCACACTGGAAATAAAAAGATTACCGGTGTATAAGAAGCAAGAAAATTGTTCTGGAGCTAGGCTAGACAGGACAATAATGAATGGCTGCTATCTAAAAACAGGATCTGTGTCTACTATTCCATACTATTTAGTATGTAGAAAGTCACCATAACTTTCTACATAGTTAGGAAATTTACAGTTAAGTTATAGCTAATGTCAGAGCAAAAAGAACAAACTTCCTTAAGGACACTAATTTTGTCATTTGTAATTTTTAATCAAGTAAACATACAATAGTTGAATAGTTTGTAGCTGTTAATGTAAATCAGCCATTTGAATATTCAAACACTTAAACTGGCTATCTGTAGTATTGGATCTTTTTATTATTTGTTTGAAGTAATAATTGCACTTTTTGCCTGAGGCTCTTAGCTGGATATTGGCAACAGTGAATCTGTTTCAGTATATTTGAAAATCTACTGATGTTAGGTGTATATTTAAGGGACTTCAAAATAATTCAATACAGTATAGTCCTGTTGAAAATACTTACTGAAAGCAATTCAGTTTTTATATCTTGTTTTTATTTAATAGTGTAACCAGAGAATTTTATGGAAAAGTTGTTTCTTTTTATTATTTTTGTAGAGGCTTTTGCCTGTTATTATTTGCTGTCTTTGTGTGTTTGTTGTAATCAAAAATATATAAAAACATGTGCTCCTTAGGTTCTTACTCTGGGATGTCTCCTTTCAGTCCAGTTATCTTTGAACTGGTAGACTTTAAAAATGCTCAGAGTTGCTAACTTAACAATCGAAAACTTCAGTCAACAGAATATTTTTGGAAAGGGAAGAAACTTGGACAGCCTGATTGAGCTTACTATGCATGTCACCATTTTAAACAGGCTTATGCCCCCCCCCCAATAGCTGTTGTTGGTTAGTTTTCTGGCCCTTTTAGGGCATTTATTTCATGGATTTGTTCAGGATCATGGTTGGGGGTTGCCTAGTTATTCCTGCTCTGCCAGCCAGTCTGAAAGGCAGGCTGACGTTTCCCCTCAGTAACATGGAAGACTTTGGAGAACCTACCAACCTTGGTTGGAGGGAAGAGGCATCTTGAAGGGAGTAATGCCCTTCAGGATGTACTGGAAATAGAAATTGGTTTCAGATTTTATTTTAGGGCACACGCTCTCCCGCTACACAAGCTAGACCTAGTCAGTGAGCCATGAAAGATTGTGGTAGGATTCAGTTTCAGTACTTGTTTGATACTAATATTGTTGTAACAAAACCATAGTGGCTTTACTCTAGGGTTACTGAAGAACCTTACGCTGTTCACAGGGAAATGACACACTTTTCTTAGTTTGCAAATATGAGGCTGCAAAGTCATGCACATTTTCAGGATAAAATTTTGATGACTTCTGAGTAAATATGAATGGGACTGGGATGTTAGCTAAATAAAGTGAGTTTTCACTCATTATCTCAACTGAGGTTAACAAATGGTTTCACATATACCAAAAGGCAGAAAAAATGAGTGACTTAAATAACTCACTATAAGCAAAGGTGATACACTACATTTGAAAACATAGTTGATGTCAACATCCTTTTTCAGATAAGCTGTGTGCTTTAAAAGATAAATGTTATGCTAAAATGCTGGGAAACATATCACAAGGTACTCTTCTGAATTCAAAATATGATGCACAAGTGAAACTTTCTACCAGATGGAACCGAATCTATAAACCTCTTGAAGTAATTGTGTAGGATGTGCAAACAGCTGACAATCTTTAAGCCATACACTCATGATTTATGGAATGAATATTCATTAATGCTTGACTTTTAATGAGAACCATTCAATGAGTGTTTTAATTTTGGAGCCTAAACTTCTGTTTAATTTCTCTTGTGGTATTTCAGTTTCTACTTCTTACCATTTTATAATGTTGATCACTTTCATAACAAGTATCTTTTTAAATCCTCTTAGGTGTTAATTATTCTTTCCCAGTAGTTGATATTCCTCCTCTTCCTTCTCCTCCTCTTTGCTCTCTCCATCTCCTCTCCAGTGATTTTAACTTTCTTATACCATGCTCCACTTCCAGCATGATACTTAAAGTGTGTAATCAGCCATTTATAGACCTGCGGGTATAGGGTGGTATATAAATTCAATAAATAAAATAAATATGTAATCAGCATCACTACTATGGACAGTCAATTTGCTTGCAGCAACTCCTACTGGTCAGCAAGGCAGTAGAAGCTGCAACCAATAGTGTAACAAGTTCTAGATTAAACAAAACAGGTAGGTGGTAACCATGAGAGTGGGAGTGAAAGAGCCACCAGAAGCACCAAGAATTGAGTAGGCAGGTGGGAGCAGGGGAACCAGAACTGCAAACAGACATAGTGGCATTTTAAAATATAGAATTGAGTATGACACAGATATCTTACAGCAATACATGTCCTACCAGTGCTCTCCATATTCTAGTGTTACTTAGAGTCTAGTTTGTAGGACACTTTGAGTTAAATTTAACTGTCTACATATTTAATGCAGTTGTCCCTCTTGTGGAGGTCAATGAAAAGTTCTTACCAGTGTCAGTGCCTGCCTGAAATATACAAGGAAGATATATCTCACTGAATGTGAAATACTGATAGGGTAGTTGCTGCTTGGTGACCACTAAATCAGTCCTATGTTTCTGAGAGATGGGTCTTAAAGAGAAACAAAAAAGGAGTCTCCCTTGGCTCCTTCAAATGGGAAGTTCCAAGAAAGGCATTTTTCTCTGCAGAAAATGCACGAGTAACTTATCACAGTCAGAAAACTTACAGCTTTGGACTAAAATGGGCTTCACTAGACAGAGTCTTTATGAAAGTGGGCTCACTACTGAGCGTGCTCTAGCATGTGCTATAAGAAATGGAACTTGGTGCATGGAGGGGACTTTCAATAAGCTGTCCACAGCAGATCAAGAGTATATTAGTGGCTCATTATAGAGACAGACTTTCTAAAGCTCATCTGTTATGATCACAAGATCCTCTGGCTTTAGTTAAGCTTCATGGACCAAAGCTTTGCTTCACAGATGATTGAAATGATTGCTTCCTTTCCTTGCTCCAATATCAAGTTTTATGTGCAGAATTTTCCCCAGTTGGGCCAGGGGAATCAGTGACTCCAGTTCATTTATCAGGCAAAACAGTCCCTGAGATGTGGTAGGAGCTTTCAGATTGGTATGTGGTAAAAGGAAAAGTAAGAGCAACCTTAGTATCAACCTCCTTAAACCTCTTGAGTTCCAAGCTGAACAAGATGCAGGTATTTTTTCTCTTTTGACACAGAGACAAATTAATTCTGTCCAAGAAGTTAAATATATATAAATTTCAAGGGAAAAGGTACTTTGAAGCCTGTGAGTACTCAGAAACACATTTAAGATATCACGCTAAGCTGGTTCACTAAATCAATGCCTCCCACTGTAGTGATCCCATTCTCTTCCAAGCAGTCCCTTTGGCTATTAATTCAGATCCTTCAGTGCCAACCTCTTCTCATTCTTCAGTATCAACAACTAAGACTGTGATGGTGGAATTTCATCACTACACTTCCAGCGAGACTGGTGTAACTGCTAGTCACTCACGGAGTTGCAGATAATATTTGTAGGGATAAATGGAAGTCCTCATCCCACCCTAAACCCAGCACTCCTATTGCTGTAGTCACAAATACATCATGTACAGTGTTCCAAATGTACAGATTAAAAGGAAAGGGTGGAACTTTGATGTAAGGAAGCAAAGGTCATTGTGTGGGTCTCCTGCCTTTTTCTTTACAGAGGTGGCCATACCAGTTTCACTTTTAAGAGGGGAAAGCATGTTCCCTCTTGTGAATGAAATTGACTAGAAGTAAAACTATTTTAAAAGTTATTTAACAACAACAACAACAACAAAAAATAATTTTATTTGTATCCTGCCCTTCCCTGCCAGAGCTGGGCTCAGAGCGGCTAACATCATATAAAACACAATATACATAAAAACAAACAATGGATTAAAATGCACCCCAAAATTAATTCAAATAAATTAAAATTAGACTGGACAGATGGCCATCCTCAAGTTAAAATTGAAAGTGGTTAATACTTCATACTTTAGCCATGAGGCATTGCTGCTAGAGAAAGTGGTGCCATTGCTTGTGTTCTGAACTTTTAAAAGGTTGCATATTTTGTGTTTCTTTTTTTCAGTCAACCATATGGGATATGAAGCTGCATAGAGCTTTACAGGGCCTAGACCTCCTGCCCCTGAGCAGGAGACCCCTGGGTCTCTGTGTGGTTCACGAATGGGACCAATGCTCTTTTTTACCATCATAGGTTGGCCACAGTAAGGGAATTCTATTTACAGATTCATATTCTTTTCTCATCAGAAAGATATTTTATATCAGATTTTTATGTTGTCCAGAAAACTAAACAACAACAACAATTTATTATTTATACCCCGCCCATCTGTCTGGGCTTCCCCAGCCACTCTGGGCAGCTTCCAACAAAAAGAAAGTGAGAGGGGCTACAGACAGATAAGTCTCTGACATTGCCACTTGTGATGATTTCTCAGTCAATTTTAGTCTGCACTGGTTTCAAGCATTTCATGATAAGGCTTCAGGCTCTATGGCTTTGGGGATTTATTAACTGAACATCCCCTGAACTGATGACTTTGGAAGCCCAGTCCGACCCCAGTACTCTTGGCATTGCCTCCAGGGGTATGGCCCCAGAGTGTCTGATGCTGACTACAGCATGAGTTTACTAAACCAGGTATGGACCATCAGGTGCCTCTTGGAACACCTGCCTTCATTGCTGCAATAGTCTTGACCACACTTGTTGACTATGTGGCCCAAAGGATGACAGATTCTGACTTTGGCTTGTAGACCATCCACTCTCATGAATTAGCTGTTGGGTTCCTTTTTTCCAAAATGTTTTTTAAATTAAAGTTTGAAAAAAAAGTCCATATGCAAAAGTTAACACCTAATACCAAGCTGTTGGGTTTCCAACAATGCTACACCTGTAAAGATACCATCTGATGCTAGGGATGCAGGTGGAGCTGTGGTCTAAACCATTGAGCCTCTTGGGGCTTGCTGATCAGAAGGTTAGCAGTTCAAATCCGAATGATGGGGTGAGCTCCCGTTGCTCTGTCTCAGCTTCTGCCAACCTAGCAGTTCGAAAGCGTACCAGTGCAAGTAGACAAATAGGTGGCGGGAAGGTAAACAGTGTTTCTGTGTGCTCTGGCTTCCGTCACAGTGTCCCATTGTACCAGAAGTAGTTTAGTCATGTTGGCTACATGACCTAGAAAGCTCTCTGTGGACAAACACCAGCACCCTATGAAAAGACCACTGAAAAGATTATTGGGTTCAAATTAGGCCACATGTAAGCGACTTTTCGCATGGCATTGGGTATCACCCACATCATTCATCCCATCTGCTGGACAATTACCAGAAGGGTCAAATTTGTAGAAGGGTTGACATATGATATATATCAAATAGGTACAATCCCGACCGGTTCATCGCATTGGGGAGTGCTATTGTCCTTGGTTCTCATCTCAGTGTACAGACAGAAACACCTTACACCAGGATTCCTTTAACGGGATACTCACCGCCTTGGAGAGGAAGGCAGAAGCTTATATCTCCTCCTCTGACACAGACTAAAGATCTTACCCAATGTCATATCCCCCACAATTGTAACGATTGCTGTGAGGTAGGCAATAACCCCTACATGGGCCCAATTAGCCTGAGGGCGAAATTCCTCCCTGGCCTTCAATCTGGCAACTGAAGTGATTCATAGCAAGGTTGAACAAGATATAACACACAAGCGGAAGATTGCAACAATGAGTTGAGGGAGAGAGATCTGAAAGCAATGGTGGTGTCGGGCAAGGAGGCAGGCCTGATTTTAAGGCTGTGGAGCAGACCTGAGTGAAGACTCCTTCAGGAGTCCCAGTCAGCTCTGCCCTACCAAGGTCCCGCCTCTGGGCCCACCTACCATTGGCCAATTTTACAGGTGGGCCAGTTTGAATTCCCAAGGCAATGAGAGATGTTGAGACACCTCCCGTCAGCCATTTTAGCCCAGCACGGAGAGGCCAGATGATGGCAGTGGGACTGTGCAGGGCCACAACTGTAGCACCATTTATAGGTAAGTGAGCAGAGATTTCTTTGTGCCAAATTATAGAATCAGTACCTAGAAAGCTTCTCAGTATGGACAGTCTTGATACCAAGCAACACCCTTGTTATTTAGAGAGCTTTTTGGCAACAAGCTCTAGTCTTATTAACCAGAGTACCGCAGTCTCGGTACCAAGGGGTTTCTCAGTGCAGATGGCATTGATACAAAGTCACAGAATCAGAAACCACATGCCTTCTCATCAGCAGCATTTGAGCACTCTGATGACACTGACTTCTTTTATTCTTGATTTCAAATGCTACTTAGAGCCCATGTTAATGCTTTTCCAAACTCTAAACTACACTACATTTGCCTTCAGTAAAAGCAAAATCTTAGCAACTAGCATCCAGATTTATACCCTAATGAAAAGAATATCAAGTAGATGGACCTTCTGAGCAGAGAAATGTTGTGATGGGGAAACCCAAATATGAATTGTGGAACAGAATCTTCAGTCAACTTGAGTCATTCCCTTTCACACAACAGACAAGGTCCTGAATGAAGGGAAATTTCTGGCATGCTCTCAACCCTGATGCTACTTTTAACATAAAGGCCATCAAGGACTCTAGCTCTGACAAAGTTGTTCTTATTCTTGCTAGTATTGCTTGCTGCTTTCTAATCCTCATCATTAGGAGCCATGACAGTGCTCATAAAGAAGAAGAACTAGTTTGTACTTTGAAAAGAGACTCCCTGATGACTTTGACAACATACTCCTAGTTCAGGCCTAGATACTGAGTTGGAAGAACTAAGGGTTGCAGGTGCTGCTTTTTCATACTATTATTGTCAAAACAAGTACTTTGAATTCACACACTTCTCTTCTCTTTGCTGATAATTGCTAGCAAGATTCCTGGACTTTGCTTACACAGTGACAGTGAAGACCAGGGGTCAGTCAGCAAACTTTTTCAGCAGGGGGCCGGTCCACTGTCCCTCAGACCCTGTGGGGGGGACGGACTATATTTTGAAAAAAAAATATGAACAAATTCCTATGCCCCACAAATAACCCAGAGATGCATTTAAATAAAAGGACACATTCTACTCATGCAAAAACACGCTGATTCCCGGACCGCCTGTGGGCTGGATTTAGAAGGAGATTGGGCCGCATCCGGCCCCCTGGCCTTAGTTTGCGAGCTCCTGGTGAAGACTATAAGAAAAGGAATTCCCTTCCTAGGGAAATTTTAACAGTCTCTTCTGCTTTGTGGAGGCAGGTAGACACTTTAACACTTTACTTGGCCTTTGGAAATGCAGTAAGACTAACAGTTGAAACTTTCAAGAGGCTGGGGAAGAGGGCTTAACATCATTGCTCTCCCTAGTATTTCCCTGTAGCTGCTGCCACTCTCCTCTGCAAGCAATTAAGAGGATGACAGGTCCTATCTCCTAGGCTGTTGAAGCTTCTTGGAGATATGCAGCAGAAGTTGTGAACTTTATTGTTTTTTAGATTTATTTTTGCTCTGTACTTGTGTATTTAGATTATTTCTTTTGTAAATTTGAGTTTACTAAGGGCTGCCCCTGTGTAGATTGCTCACCAAACGCTCCTACCTACCACTCCATTGTCAACCCCCTCCCTTTACGTTTCACCCAAAGTATCTGTTCCCCCATCCTCTCACAACTTGCCCAACCCCACTTCCCCATAGCTCACCCAAAAATCTCTTCTCCCATCCCCTTGCAGCTCCTCCATCACAGTACTCCTCCTGCCACTGCTGCAACTGGTGGTGGGAGGCGAATGAAGGGGAGAAAAGTCTTAGTTCCCTTTGCCCCATGCACCACTGCAGGTTTGCTTCTGGTAGTAGCAGGGGGAAGATGAAGGAGAAAAAATATTTCTTCTCTTCATTCCCCTCCCGGCTGCCAATGCTCATGTCAACAGCAACAGGAGGAGAGTGGAAAGGCCTGCTTGCTCACACTGATGGTCACTTGTGCCACCTGCCTGGCCTGCTGGCCAGCCTAACCTACTCCAATATCCCTTGTATTCTAACATTAGGAATTATTTTGTTGTATTGGTGGTCCTGGCGTTATCCAAAAGTGACAAATTGAAATGGCCATGAATGAACCAATAATACTTTGATTAAAATGATAAAAATAAGAATAATTAATAAAATGTAAAGGTCATAGCTCTTTTTGCTAAGACTAGTGTACATTTTTTTACTCCCTGCCAGACAAATATTATAAAGTCTCTTGAGTTTTCAAAAGTAAGTTGATAACATCACTCATGGGAATATTGTTTGATGGATAAAAAATAGAGTGAGAAAATATTAGTTCACTGCATGGAGGTAGTTTCTGAATTCATTGGTTTGTGGCCTATGAAAACAATGTTCCTTTGTCATTAGGGATGTATTTAATATGTGCCTCAAGGATTAAAGAGCATTATCATTCTATATGCATTTTAAATATATATTTAGATAAGGACAATTGTGGTATTACATCCTGTCATTACATTTAAATTCTGACCCTACACTTTTGGAGGACAAATTGGAGGCTAATAGAGTGTCAGTTGTTTCCTCCCTGCGCAGGTCATTGCTGAAAGATAAAACATTTTTCTTCTTGGTGCCATGGATGATCTTTGAGTAATTCTGCATCCAGTAAACATGCTTCTGTACTTCTTATGAACTAGTCCCTATAGATGTTGTGTGGAAAAACCCACATCAGCAGTTGCAGATCCTCTTGCAAACATAAAAAGTTAAAAATTCTGTGGCTGAAGGCTGTAGCTTGAGGCAATAATAGCAGAGTTGGTATGTTTTAATTGTGCTGATTCGGCAGGAACCAAACAACTTCAGTTTATTGATTAAGTAAGCCTGTTTTAAAGACCCAAGTTTAAGGGACATAGTCTTGTTTGTTTTAAAAAAAATCGAAAATTCTTTCTAGTAGCACCTTAGAGACCAACTGAGTTTGTTCCTGGTATGAGCTTTCGTGTGCATGCACACTTCTTCAGATACCTGAAGATATCTGAAGAAGTGTGCATGCACACGAAAGCTCATACCAGGAACAAACTCAGTTGGTCTCTAAGGTGCTACTAGAAAGAATTTTCGATTTTGTTTTGACTATGGCAGACCAACACGGCTACCCACCTGTAACTTGTTTTAAAAAAGCAGTGATCTGTTTTCATTGGCAACTTACAAAGGATGTTTATCATCCAAAGCACACTCAACATAGCAGTTGTGTTTTACAATTTTAAAAATTGTGACATTCTTTAGAAACACCATCTGCAAAATATTTCTGTATGTAGATCAGCATTTAAGTGAATTGATATTTAAATTATTATATAGTATTTAAGGTCCTAGTATATGAGTAGCTAAATTAAGTTACAGGTAGGTAGCCGTGTTGGTCTGCCGTAGTCGAAACAAAATTAAAAAATTCATTCCAGTAGTAATACCCCTCTCCACGCTCTCACTATATATAAGGGTTTGGTGACTTCTGTTTCAGTGTATCTGAAGAAGTGTGCATGCACATGAAAGCTCATACCAACAACAAACTTAGTTGGTCTAAGGTGCTACTGGAAGGATTTTTTAAATTTTGTTTTAGCTAAATTTAGACACTTAAGTCAACCAAAAAATAAAAAGCATGTTTTTACTGGCATTACATTTCTCAACCATGGACTCCAAAATGAGAGTACAGTAATTCATTCCAGAGTGTTCAGCAAGGAGGAAAACAATTTTAAACAGTTAATTCAAAGTACAAATTAGAGGAGATACGAGGGGGGGATTGGGTGCAATTTATCTGGTGATTTAACATCTGTCTGATAGCCAAAAAGTCATTTGAAAACAGTAGGAATTCTCTTTGATGCAAGTAACTTAAAAAGAAGACTACAACAGAGTAGAAAACTGTAATTCTATTGTAAAAAATAGAATTCTCCTGTGCTTGTCTTCTAAAAATAATAGTTCATGTCACTTGAAAACACAACCATAGTAATATTTGGCATGGCTGTTGCAGCACCATAGCAACCTCCGGTAGCACCTAGGTCGGACCAAAGTTGTTGAGCCTTTTTTAGGAAATAAACATTGATGAGTTTGTTTTTTTTAAGGGCATCTGCCAATTCACTGATAATGAATATTTCTCAAGATGGTTTCTTCAATGGTTTTTTAGGTTCTGTGGTTTTAAGTAGATGTTTAATAATCTGTAGGAATGCATTATAATGTGTTCACAATCATAAAGGCACACTCATCAGAGAGCTGGGATGGGTTGTGGCTGTTAAATGCACACTTGGTGGCAAACCTGGACTTCTATTGAATGTAT
The DNA here is from genome assembly GCF_009819535.1 of Lacerta agilis. Classification (NCBI taxonomy): domain Eukaryota; kingdom Metazoa; phylum Chordata; class Lepidosauria; order Squamata; family Lacertidae; genus Lacerta; species Lacerta agilis. The sequence continues at coordinate 49,814,589 of NC_046324.1, forward strand.
GTATGACACAGCTCACTTAAGCTGTAGCAGTGAGTGACTGTTCCTGGTTCATTACAGCTCCTTCCTGGGCAAGGTGTTTGGGAAGGCAGTGGTGGTCCCACTTCACGCAAGCTTGAAGGAAGCTGATTACTTGGATCCATCCCAGTCTGGTTTCAGGCCTGGCCATGGCACTGAAACTGCATTGGTTGCCTGCGTTTGATAGCATTTATTGGGAGAGAGTGAGCCTGTTTGTTCTCCTTGATCTCGCATTGGCTTTTGATACTACAGAGGCGTCTCAGATAGGTGGGGGTTGTGTGCACTGTAATGCAGTGGTTCCACTCCTACCTCTTGGTCTGTTTCCAGAAAATAAGCATGGGAGGTTGCTGTTCAGCACCATGGGAGCTGTCCTGTGTGTCCCACATGATTCCATCTTGCACACAAGAGTGATCCAACCATTCAGACCAAGTAGTCTGCAAGACACAGAACATGTGGGCCACAAACTAAATTAAATTTCTATATCATAATTTAAGGAGTTCACAAAATAGTTATTATTTAATATACACAATTAATATAGTTAATTGAGAATACACACAATTCTTAGTTTTAATATTTTATTTATTAAACAAAATTTAATACACAGACATATATGTGCTTTTATTAACAATGCAGAAATTGAGTCCCTGTCAGAATAAAAAGGTGGGGTTAATAATAATAATAATAATAATAATAATAATAATAATATACTTTAGAAGGCTTCTAGTCAAGGTATATGGGGTGTTAGGGGAGGGGTAGTACCTCTGGTGGGACACATGTTGTGCTCCTTCTGGATTAGTTTGTCCACCTTTGGTCCACACCCTGCACTCAGCTCTCACCTGTGGCTCCTAGAATGTGGCTGATGGGTCTCAAACCCTCCATGAGTTAGGGACTTCCCGGGCATGCAAAGACAGGCTCCTGCAATAAGATCAATAGTGGGTCCCACAGTCAAGAAGGTGGTTTCTGCACGTGCTGTAGAGGGAAGTGAGGGGCAGATGGGGCTCATCCATCTTGGAAGATAGCCCATCTAGAGGAAGGACTTTTCTAATCTTAAACCTCTGCTGCCTTGTGGAATATCTTTGAGAGAAGAAAAGGCTAAGGAGTAAACCCTACAGAAATACAGAGTAGAGTCCCTAAGGCAGTTGGATAGTGCCCTTTACACCTCCTTCCAGCAACTCCTGCAGTTTTCTTCAGCGCGGCCGAGAGCGGGGTGTTGTTGTCTGGGCAGCCCAGGACCTCCATACACAATGCCTAGGCTTGTGCCACAGGGAGGTCACTTTGGTGCTGCTAATGCAGCAGCAGTTTGACTCATTTTGGCGGAGGTTTGATTTGGTACAAGCCCAGTTGCAGAAGGAACTCCTTAGAATAGCAAGATTGGTTTGGTTAAAAAGAAGAGTGATTTGTGAACTTCCTTTGGAAGGAAAAGTCCCACCTCCTCCACTGCCCAAAGCTTTTGGGGGAAAGCTGGGACACATGATAGACACAACATTGTTTTGAACTAAATGTGCATACATATTTTTATCCTTATTATTAAAAATAGAATTACAATGCTACTGTGGCTGTCAACTGCTTGGCAGGTATTGGTTTCCAGGGCAAGCACTGGTTGGAGTGCTGGTGCATGTGGACTGAGAGACAGCTATGAGCTGCCTGCCAATTGGTGTACCCTAAGAAAACTAATTTTGGGGGGAACTTCAATATAGAGAGCTGTAAAACAGAATATTGTAGTATGTAGTATACTATAGCCAGACTGCAACATCTAATGATATCCTTCTCTTTGAACATCAGGACTCCCCCCCCCCTCCCATATGCTGCATCACAAAAGGCTTTTGAAATTCCTCACACTTTCAAAAGCAGTTTGCATGCAAAATACCGGTAGGTAAGGCTCGAGAAATACAATTCAAAAGCCATCAGTACATGAAGGTAGTTGGATAGGTCTTTGGATCTTGGCCTATATGGATCATGATATAATCTCTGTTTGTAGCATCACATACACTGCTCCCTCTTAAAATCATGTTGATGTAAACTGTTTGTGTGTGAGACAGATGATGCAAAACCCTGTTCTGTAACTGAAATAATGCTGGTTGTGCTCTTTGTAGTAAGAACACAGAAACTGTGTAGTATATTAAAACAAAGCCTTGGGTGCAAGGTTCTTTGGGGTGGTATAGATGATGGAACAATATATTATGATATACAGTCTTTTGAGTAGAATTTCCTCCAGTGTGCATTAGATGGTGAGCAATCTGCTGAGCTTAGGTTTTTTTTTAAAGCTGTTTTTAATGATAATTTAGCACATTAGCTTTTATAACAGATGTAGAATGCTATATTGTTCTGTTGCTAGCATTTTATATTGGTAGAAGCATACACACAAAAATCTAATTCCTCACTCCAAAAGGAATTTTGCCATCCATTGCAAATCATAATGGAGGTAGATGGTGTTCTATTACTTTTCTAGTAAAGCATTTCATCGTTCATACTTCTGCAGCCTGCAATTCTCAGCTTATCGTTACTGCTTGTAAATATTCAATTCTACAGAATGCTAGATAAAACCTTCAGAGCTTGGGGATATTCATATATCAATTTGTCTATCAACTCTTCAGTAACTAAATTGGGATACAAATCGGTTCAGTATATGAACAGATTGAAGAGGTCTGGTTTTTCTTCTTCTTCACTTCTTCTTAAATTCAAGCCCACATTTATTATCCAATAAAGTGTTCTAATATTACTTTATGTAACTATGTAGGGGTAAAATTGGTTTTGTCTAAGGAATATTACTTTCTGTTGGAAAAAGGTATGCTCATTTTTCCCAGACAAAAGAAGTCTGGCCATCATAAGTGTTTGTTACAAGTGAAGATAGCTCCTGTGGTGACAGCAAGTGACAGACTTAATAACGCTCCTGACTTTAAAGTTACCATTTTTACTTGGTGTAGCTCCAGCTTTTGAAAAGTGACAAAGCTCTGGCTCTTTCCTTGATGTAATTTTCAAGAGGAACCTTGACTGCAACCTGTAGTTTGAAAGTTATGCCTCTTTCTTTGTTAGAAATAGTTCAGTAGGTTGCAAATGCACACAAATTTTTCTTTTGCTTTGTGCACACTAGCCAAATTACTATCTGAGGGGTAAACCGATTTAGCAGGTGAAGAACATACTATTGTTAATAGGGATGTTTATGTCCCAGTAATGCTGTGAAGGACTTGAAAAGCATAGTTTGTTAATAGGGAAAATATGCCTTGTGGGCAGAATTCTATTGGTTCTAAAGTTTTTTGCTCTATTGGATACACCAAGAGAACCAAACAAAAGTATTTCTCCTTGTTATATAAAGCAATCCTTTGAGAAACTGGCTTTTTAAAATATTGCAGGGACACCAGATACCTGTTTCATTCTTATCTCATTATACATAACAAAGCTATCTTTAAGAGTCGTCAACAGGTTTTCCACACCTATCAGCTGATCACCCATTCCCACCACCCTTCTGAGCAATACCCCTCCCCACTCCCTCACTATATTTAAGGATCTGGTGACTTCTGTTTCAGTGTATCTGAAGAAGTGTGCATGCACACGAAAGCTCATACCAGGAACAAACTCAGTTGGTCTCTAAGGTGCTACTGGAAAGAATTTTTGATTTTGTTTTGACTATGGCAGACCAACACGGCTACCCACCTGTAACCAGATACCTGTGTTTTCTTAACAATGGTCAGGTTCCAAAGAGTCCTTTAGATCAGGAATGGACAGAAGGTTGATCTGAATTCTTAGGTGTCATGACCTCATGGGATAGGTGGTACAAGAAGGCTTGGCCAGTTTGGTCCTGCAGGAATCTCCCACAATTGATCTATTTATTTTAGTCACTGCATATTTGCCCATATGGTTTCTGTGGGCCTTTACATTCCATAGAGTGCAATGAGGGAAATGGCTCACTCAGATCAGAAGACAGTTCAGTTGACTGTGCAAGAATACCAAAATCATGACCAAAGTATCACTAAAGGCATTGTAACAATACTGGAACCCTAAGAGTGTATTCCTTGAGCAGTGGAACAAGAACTTACGAACTGTGATATAGCAATACGTTTTGCATATAACCAGGGGTTTGATTGTAAAACTGGTTTGGGTGCATATTTCATGTATTGTTTCCAATATACAATATTATTTTCAAGTGAAATGAGATATTTTTAAAAGAGTTCTAGGGGAGCAAGTCTATTACGCTAATAAAAATGATACTGTGCAAACCTATTAATAAGAGTCATCAGCCACATTCTACATCTGATTGCTTGTTTTATGCAAAGTCTTTCCAGATTTTCAACAAAGCAGCAGATGACAAAATTGTTCCCAAATGGTTCTAGAGACTCTGGCACTAAAATACTGTATGGGGCTATGTCTTTACAATTACCATTTAAATAGGAATTTCTGATCCAGGGCATGGTATTTGTTCAGGACCTCATTTAACAGGGCAACCACTTTGGTGAATTTTTTTCCATGCAAAATGATTGTTCGTGCTATTTTTCTTAAGGTGACATTCATCTAGGAAAAGATGGCTGTACCTTATGCAAGTCAGTCAAAGTCCCAATAAGTGATTTATTTGAAAAGAAATAGATTCAAGAAAACTGAAGATCTATTTCTTTCTTTCTTTTTTTGACTAGGTGTCAGTATTCTAAGTAATGTGAAATAGAGTTGGAGTTTATTTATTTATTTGATTTACATAATTTATATTTTGTACCTTCAGCATAGATTTATATTCTCAGGGCAGCTAACAGTCTTCTAAGAAACAAAGAATAAAAATAAAAATAATCACCATAGTAATAACTAATAATTATAATATTAAAGCATACAAATTAATACAGCAAATTAAACTAAACAGCCAATTTAAACAGATGATAAAACAAAACTATTATAAATGATAATTCTAAAGAATGCTTACATTAGCTTAAACAAGATGACAATTGTGCCACCTCTTAGTATGTCCCACTAAGGTCACTGATGGGAAAATGTATTGTTTGCTACACAATCTGGCAGTGCAATGCCATGTTTGTATTCTAATAGATTTTTCATTAATTTTCATTAGTTGCTGTGTCTTAATGATGTCTTTACTGTTCATTTAAAGAAGTATAATTGTAGATATTAAAATGCTGATTTTATATATTTTATCACTGGTTTTGTACTCAGCCTTGTGAGGACATTTGTCTTGAAAGGTGAGAGCGTGTCCTCCATAAAAGAGGGTGCGTGTTGCGGTGCAACGTGGCCACCGAACCATCCGTGTTGTGGGGGGTAATCTGGAATCAGCCACAACCCCTGATAGGTCGGTCCTGTGTTGCTGGGGTGCAATCTGACCAATGGGGTATCACGAAAGAGCAGCAACACGGGACCTATTTAAGCCCATGCGAGGCTACTGAGCTTCCTCTTTGGGGCTTTCTCATCAGAACACCCACCCACATCTCTCTATATTTAAGGCTTGCTCTTGACCTTGCTATGCCGTCATGTGTCATCTGCCGTGGGGCAGGGGCACGGCAGGAATTTTCCCCACTTGGCTGATTGGCTGGTGCCATTTGGGTTTCGCCTGCCGCGTAGCAAATCGTCACAACTTGTAAGGTTGCGGATAGGCTCTGGTTCAGGTGATAGGCGTGGCACGTGACATGGCCACGCCTATGCAAATGAAGGATATTCTGGTAGAGGAATCCAGGGACTCACTGGTTTGGCATTCCCTGAAAGGGATCTGGCCTGCGCCCGAGTCCAGGGGACATCAGGTCAGTCCAGCAGCTGTCCCTGGTGTTCATCCTTGGCTGTCCAAGAACGTGGCTCTGGGACAGGGCTGCCTGCAAGGGTGCAGGGAGATAGTCGAACCAGAACCTATGCAACCACTCACTTGGTTGTAATCAATAAAGTTATGGCCTAAATTTCTGCCAAAAACTAAACCAAATATCTGACTCTTGTGTTAATTTATTTGGGGAAAGGTAAAAGGTCTAAACACGCAAGTATAAATCTTTTAATAAGCACATAAATAAATGTAACCTATAGGCTACAAAACATAGCAGCAGCCAGGGAGTGGAGGGAAATGTCAGCTTGAGGCTGATTATTACTGTTGTGCCACTATATGCTCCTGGCTGCATACTATAAGCTCGCAAATATAAGCCGTACTTTTCACGGGCAGAATTTGGGGGGGGGGGAGTGAGGCTTACACTCAGGCCAATACGGTGTGTTTTCTGAAGACTAACATTAGCCTCATATTTTCAGTTTGCAAGAGTTGGGTTAGCAAAACCCTCTCATATACCTTAGTAAAAATGTCAGTAATAACAATTTCTAACTAGCAGGTTCAGTTTTAACATGCTACTTAAAAATGGAAATTGTTCACATTCGCATGTAGGAAGGAGAAGAACTTGATTTGTAACATTGAAGAGAGGCGACCTGGTTGGTGCTTATCACAGACACAATCTGCCATACTTACATTATGCAAATTTGAGCAATTTGGTAGTTATAGTGAAATGACATACACACAACTGTTGAGGAAACTCATTGTCATAGTTACCACAAAGCCCCCCCAACCCTAATAGGCATTGTATTCCTGTTGAAGCAACTGAGCAATCCTATATCCACTTCCCTAGAAGTCTCACTGAATTCAAATATTACTTCTGAGTTAGCTATGCATAGGATTGTGCCATAATTCTTTCTACAGACTTTGAACACTATTGATACAGTATTTGTTCTACACGTCCTCTGTCCATTTAACAATTTACAAGAATTTCTTCATCTCTTGGACTTATCTAAAGTCATTGTAAGCATAAATCTACACATAAGAAACTAAGAAGAACCTGCTGGATCAGGCCAATGGCCCATCTAGTCCAGCATCCTGTTCTCACAGAGGCCAACCAGGTGCCTGTGGGAAACCAGGGAGCAGAACATGAGCACAAGAGCACTCCCCCTCCCTTGGCTTCCAGCAACTACCGGTAGTATTCAGAAGCATTGTGTCTCCAACTGTGGGGGTAGAGCATAGCCATCATGAATTTGTCTAATCTGGGTGACTTTAGCATCCACATGAAGGCTGCTGTTTTACTACCTAGGACTTCATAGCCTCTGTCCCAACCATGGGGTTGTATCAAATGGTCATCGGTTGAACACAATGAGCAGGGCAAACACTTGATGCAAAACATTCTGCTGTCATGGTCAGTCCAGCATCTGGTAAAGTTTGGGGGTGGTGGTGACAGTTCCTCCCTGCAAGAGTGATGGGCCCATTTGGATGGTCCGCCTCACTCAAAGACTAATGGAATCATATCGGTTCTTTAAAATGCAATATGAGTGCAGCATAGTTTGAATGCTTAAGTGTTGCCATTGTTGCTATTATTCCTTAGTATGTGATATCCAACCTACAAGATGAAATAGGAGCAAGCCATTTTTAGGGGATCTTTGCCCTTAGAAAGCCTGGTGTGGCATTTGAGAATAATAAACACATTGAGCCTGTCATTCTCAGTAGCTTTGGCATATTTTGCAGAAGGTTGTGACAAGGTATTTCCAGCAATGCCTCTTTTTCTGCTTCATTGTCTCATCATTGATGCTGCAACATAGTACATGTTTCGCCAGACTCTGCTTTTCTGGATAGGCAGAAGAGGCATTCAAGTAGCAACAGTTAAAAGGAAGGAATTGAATGCTCAGATCGCTGCTAGTCATTTACAGGCCCAATCCTGGCCTGACTGCACTGGCTGCCAATTAGTTTTTGGGCCCAATTCAAAGTGCTGGTTTTGACCCATAAAGCCTTAAATGGCCCAGGACCAAGGTACCTCAAGGACTGCCTCTCCCCATATGAACCGACCTGGACCCTGTGATCATCATCTGAGACCTTTCTTCATGTGAGAGGTCTGGAGGGTGGCAGCATGATAATGGGACTTTTCAGTGGTGGCTCCCCCTTATGGAATGCTCTTCCCAGGGAGGCTTGCCTGGCACCTTTATTACGTGTCTTTAGGCTCCAGGCAAAAACATTCCTCTTCTCCCAAGCCTTTGGCTAATTACAAAAAATCTATGGCCTTTTAAACTGTGTCTGTTTGTGGGGGTTATTGTTATTTTTTGTTATTATGTTATATATTTTTGAGTTTTTATATTGTAAACTGCCCTGTGATCTTCGGATGAATTTTTCATTTAGAACTATTAAAGATACTGAGCAGATGTGATATAGTTTACTAGGAAAATCCTGCTGCTTTGTTAGTTATCATTCATCCCTTTACATTAATTTTTTGTGACTATTGAATAGTTTTTGTTTTGTTCTTTCATCCAGAGAATAATCAATACACAAATGCTCACTGGAGATTGAACAAAAGATGGATGTCTTCCAGAAAGAGATTTAATCAAGCAAGATATATATAAGCTAGTGGGGATGGCAGTTTTATCATTCCTTAGCCTTTCTGACTGACAGGTTAGTGCGAGAAAATGACATTACAGCTGAATATCTGTAAAATTTGAGTATTGCTTGATTGAAGACTTTATCAGGATTTAAATTAACCCTTGCTGTGAGTAGCTAAATAAGTCTGCTGTCCTCTCTCAGAGTTATTTTGCTTTGTCATACATACTCAACACCATATCTATAAACAATCTGTAGGATTAGAGAAAAATAGGTTTAAAATTTTAATTATGTTAACTTTGGTATAAAGATAATAAGCCATCTGATCACGATCTGTTTAAAGGCTAGAATGAAGCTATAAAGTTATGCTTTGAGTGCAATATCCACTTGGCCATCTAACATTCTAATTATGTGTAGAAGGGAAGCAGTTGTTTAAATCACATTTTGATGTCTCTGAAGAGCATTTGTGCATTCATGGAATGTGTACTGCTCCTTACTGAAGCTCCCATGCAGTCAGTCTTACCAGGAAACCATGTGCTGTGCTGCCTATTGAGTTTTCTTAACAACAAAAATGAGTGTGGTTTCTTGAAATGTTAGCCATGTTTAAAATACTTTTTTCTATAATTGTCCCTGCATGCAGACTGAGAAGTTTGTTTTCCAATTTCTTGAAAACCAATTTACAGCCATTTCAGTCTTTCTTTACCCTTGCAAAACACTGCAACTTGGTTAAAAATTACATACTGTGGCCTGGTTCACATGCAGCATCAAGTCAGAGTTTAATATTTTAAACAAACTATGGTTTAAAGCTAGCAAGGAATGTGTTAGTGCATTCTACTCAATAGTGCTTGATTTGTTTCTCCTCTGTTCCTACCCATACCACACTGGGAGGAAAGAAACCAGAGTTCGACTCCTGGGCTTAGCACTGCATGCAGACGAGCACTTATTATTAGTTTCTCCAAAGAAATAATGAGTGGTAAGCCAAGAATAAACAATGACTTCCATTTTTTTTTGAACACTGTCTTGTTCATGTTAAACCATAGTTTGTTTAAAATGAGGCATATTTTAAACTAGCATTGTGTGCAAATGAAGCCAGTGTTTGAATTATGAAAGCAAATGCAAGGGGGATTTGAACGAAATCCATAAACTCTGCCTTATGGCCAAGTTGTGATTTCTCTGTAGCATTCTAAAAACTGTAGCTAAACAGACATCACAAAGAAATAAGAAGCGAGCACCTCCTCCATGTCCCGCTTGTAATATTTCAAACATACTTTGTTTTCTCTTAGTTTAAATGGCAACAATCAACTGAAATAGTAAGTGGTTGGATATTCCTATTCATTGGTTTCTGGTCTGAAATGTTTGGAAGGCATTATACTATATCCTCTAGGAAATGGGCAATGATCATTATTATTACAGTTATCTCAACGTGGTGAACATAGTCTCCTCCCCCATTTCATCCTCACAACTACACTGTGAGAAAGAGGAGGACTGGCCCAGGGGCATCCAAGGAGGTTTGTGGTGAAGTGGGAATTTGAACCTGGGTCTCTCAGATTTTAGTAAAATCTCTATGCACTAACCCACACTGACTGTACTGTATTGTGAAAGTATTTATATGGTATAAGTGAAGTTTTAATGTAATTTTAACTAGCCTGAAGGAGATTGTAACTTCGTAGAGCTTTAACACAATATACTTCTTTGGGTGACTGTAGAATATGTGGAATTAAAATTCTTGTGATCTGAGCAAACAAAATGAGGTGAAATAGCAATAGTGCTGTTTATGGTGCAGCAAAATAGTGCATAGTGACATTTTATTTCACCTTTCTGGGTGTCTGGTTTGTAGGGAAACTAGCCTCATATAACTAACATGCTTAAGTGTAATTAATGCATGAAGGAATTAAGCTGTCCTGCAAAACTTAAGTAGGTCACACCCCCTCACTTTGGGAGGGAGATCATCAAGCCTATTGTTCTTCCTGGTCTACCAGGGAAGCTCATTGTGTGAAGAGGTTCTGAACTGATTGCTCCAAGTTCAGACCACATGGCTCTAACAAACCTTTCTTGAGAGTTCCTATACCAGTAATTCAGACACTTCATCACTGTGACAAAGCCAAGTTTTCTGACTCATGTATGGATACATGAACCTGACCTTTGAAGAGCTTGTAAATTAACCAAATTTTAACTTACCAATTGTGTGGCCTTTTTCTATGTTAGGGGAAGACGAGAACTTTGGAAGTACCAGAAGGGCATATTTGGGCATATCTGGGGGGGAGCAATGATCTAAGGGAACACTTTGGGAACTCACAAGGGCACATATATTAAAGGTCTAACAGCCTATATTTCCATGCTTTGCATTTCCATGCTTTGTGATTTTAAATCTCTGCTGGTGTTCTCACACCAAAAGAGTACTTGCTCCAAACCTGGATCTTGGCATCCAGGAATTCTCCTTTTATGCCTGTTTATTCTTTGCCACCAACATGGTTTGCATGCACCCATGGAAGTGTGCAGTATATAAAGTTTGGAGGAGGACTAAGGAGACCTGAATTCACACCACTGCTCAGCAATGTAGCTCACTAAGTCAGTCACAATCTCTGTGTAAACTACTTTAAAGGTAAAGGGACCCCTGACCATTAGGTCCAGTCGTGGACGACTCTGGGGTGGCGGCACTCATCTCACTTTATTGGCTGAGGGAGCCGGCGTACAGCTTCCGGGTCATGTGGCCAGCATGACTAAATCGCTTCTGGCGAACCAGAGCAGTGCACGGAAATGCAGCTTACCTGCCAGCCGGAGCGGTACTTACTGTATTTATCTACTTGCACTGGCGTGCTTTCGAACTGCTAGGTTGGCAGGAGCAGGGACCAAGCAACGGGAGCTCACTCCATCATGGGGATTCAAACCGCCGACCTTCTGATCGGCAAGCCCTAGGCTCTGTGGTTTAACCCACAGCGCCACCTGCGTAAACTACTTTATGCAGTAGTTACAAGGATAAAATGGGGTGTGGGGCCATGTGTGGTTATTTGAACTTCTTGGTGGAAAGGGAGGATATAATGTAGCAAATAGAATAAATAAAAAGTAGCATTTCCTCCCATTACACATGTCCATACTATTTACTTTATCCTATTCCTGAAGTTCATTATTATGATTATTTAACACTTGTCTGTTTAGTAGGACCCATACCCAATTATTCTCCTTTTACTGGTTATTTCAAAGTAGTTTTCAAATGAAAGTTTTTCAAGAATGCAAAAAAATTCTTGTTATCCATTGACCTTTTGCAGATTTGTATTCCCTGTCCTGCTCTGTGATGACTTATGGATTCACTGAACAGTTTGCTTGAAGGCGTTTTTCTTATACTAGCCATTGGCATGAAAAGGCCGCTTTGATCTTCAGAATATTTTAACTAAAAAGATTAAAAGCAAAGCTAGTGGGCATTTATTTTCTGTTGAAAGTGGGAGTTATTTCTTTGTTCATCTCCTGCTCAGTTTGCTTTAAATTGCATCCCAACCCCGCTATAGACATGAATGGGAAGACCCATGTTGGAAGAAATGTGTCTCCTGTTGTCATGTATAGTTTGCATTTACTGTTGTAAAAGAAAGTCCATGTAAACACAGGTGCAGAAGTAAGAGACATTTGTAAACAGTTGGTCCAAAGGCCCATAAAATGCAAATGGATTAAAATATAGTAGAAGGTATAATTTGTCATAGCTTTGATGCATTTGTGAAATGATCTGTTATGAGGTGCCTTAGATTGTTAGAGGTTTCAAAAAGAAGCATCTACAGTCTGCCCCTTCATTCCTAACTTCACTTCACAATAGTCAGAAAGGAGCCCTAGATAGTTGCTGTCCTTAATCTTGGTAAAAGCCAATAAAAAGGCAGATCTAAACTTTGAGCAGGTGTAGATGTTTATACCTAGGGAATGTTGATGTAGCTGGCCCTTCCAGCTCCCACAATCAATGTCTTTGTTGTTCTCTAGAAAAATTTGCCCACCCCACAACATGCAAGCAGGGGCTCTTATTTGTAAGTAAGAAAGAGATTTTGATTGAGGCAAATAACAGGTTCAGCAGCAGACGCAAGGCTTGGGAGTCATGGTTCAGGAGTTCCAAAGGAGGTGTGTGTGTGTGTGGGGGGGAGTTCAGAACAGAATGGAAGCAACAAAGATGTTCCAACAAGTTTCCATGTCCTGCCTGTCAAACTTTTAAAAGCAATGCTTGATTAACTCACTTGTGCTATTTACTCACCTTGTGGGAATGTCCAGCCTGCAAATGTGTCCTCTTCCCAGATGGGTGGGTCTTCTTCCACCTGCAAGGCAGTGCTGGTTCCAGGCAGTAAGACTGCACTCTCCTGTTGGGACTCCTGTTTGTTTCCTTCAGGCTCCGGCTCCACCACTCCACTTGGCTTCTCCAAGCTCTCCGCAGCCCCCACTGAGGCTCTTCACTTTGCAGGAAATTTGGGGAGAGGTAGCAGTGGCATCTCTGCTCCCCTTTTCAGAGTGGCTGTAGTTGGTGAGAAAAGAGATTTACCCCCTCCTCCGACCCAGGTTCCTACCACGGAGCCCCCTCTCTGTTTCTACCTCCTCCTCTTGCATCAGAGCCTGACAATTCAAGCCTTATCTCAGCATTGCTGTGAGGCTTATGACAGAATTCACAGCTTGCAGACAATGATCAGAAACAGCCATTGTCCTTATGATTTGCAGTAGAAAGGGAATCTATCTGCTATATAGAAAGCCTACTCTGGTTTGAACTCCAAAGATAAAACATCAATAAAACTGTGGCTTAAATAAATGAAACTACTCTTTAGAATATTATAATTCCGATGGCTTGTTCACATATGAATTATTTTATTTCATCTTAAAACCTTCTCAGCTCCATGGTAGCTGCTCAATATTGTTTTGCAATTAATGATTAGATGCTGACCCTACATTTCCAGAATCGTCTGTTTTTCACCTCAGTTGTGAATTCAGAATCTGAATTTGATATTCCAATGGATGCTTTCTCCATTGTTGAACTCAAAATTAATTTCATATACCCAGACACTCAACCCCGCCCCCAAAAGTCTCACATTTAAACTCAATTCCAAATTTTATGTTGGTTTGCCTATGATTTTAGTACGTTCATTAATTTTTTTTTTGTTCTAATACATTAATTTTATATATTTGATATTTCTTATTTTCCCTACAACAGTATAACATAATTCTATACTTAAAAACATATGATGGCTAATTCATTATAAAGTGACAGAAGTTTATATTAATTTTATATTTAAAAGCTTTTATTGTCCTTAGTTCTGGTGATTACACAACACAACAGTGTTGGCTTTATGTACAAGTAGTTATCAATTATTCAGTCATGAGAAAAATGACTGAGGTCCAAATGTCCTATTAATTCATTTCAGTCTAGAAAATTTCTTATAATTGGTTTGGCAAGAAGAATGAGTGAGATTAGTTGCTAATGAGAAGATAAGTATAGTAATTTCTGCATGATGTAAAACTGTGATTGTCAGTAGGTAGTAATAGGAATTCAGATTATTTTTCATGGGACCTTGCTTCTTTGTGAGAGATCATTAACATCTTATGATATTGTAAATTGAGTTATTTCACACCTGTACTTTTTCACTAGGCATTAACCCCCCAGCCACAGATACTGATAAGTTTTGCTAATTAGGGAGTCATTAATGTAGTTAGGGAGATGAGCAATCAATTATGACTCATTCTAATAATCTAAACAAAAACTTAATTGCATAAATTCATCATGTTCTTTGAAACTTTATCAATGTAGCAAAAATGCCCATGCAATTGTGAGCAGCAAATCTTTATCGTGTGAAAGTACCAATAGTTTTGTAAAGTGATGATTTCAGTGACTGTTGAAATTCAATGGTTTTTAATAAAAAAGATGCCACTTTTATCCTGTTTTCACTCCACCAGTATCATAGTAGTAGTAGTAAACAAATGAACCATTTTGTTGCTTGTCCTTTGTCCTAGCAAGAACGTTTCCAATCAGTTTTCTAGCCAGTCCACCCATGCTGTGCTCCACAAAGTCTTCCCACCCCCCCACCCCACAGTTTTCCAATTTCTTTTTCCCAAGATGACACATACTCAATTGAAGCAAAATGGCTTATTATCTTTTAACATGGTTGTTGCTGAACTTCCCTCTGTTTTCTGTACCATAAAGGGTTATCCTTTTGTAGAACTCTATCCAGGTGTTAACTCTTTTGCTCCGGAACACTGACACCAATTTTACAGTAATTGACTTTAATCTCATAAAGTTCAGTTGTCTCTATATGGAATTTTCCATCAACTTCTTTTTTAATGTTAACATATGAAGTTACAAACAATTGAAAAGCCCTTCTAAGAAGACAAACCAAATTAGGACTATTAAACCTGACAAAAATGCAATGCATCATCTTGGGGAGCAGACTGTATGACACAAATTGAGGGTAGCTCTGCTTGCCTTCAGAAGCTTATTTACTTTGTGACAAATGCAGTCTCAGGCAGAAGTGGAAGTATAAGTCAAGTGAAGTATCTGAAGACAAAGCATATTTTATTCAATATATACTGTAGAGAAATAAAAAATAGAAAAAGTACAGAAGAATAAAGAACAATGTGCTTAGCAGTGCAATCTTAAGCTCATTGAGCTCCTGTGATTTATATCTGGGTAAATATGATTAGGTTTGCAGTGTGCTGTACATATCCTATGCATTAATGATCAGTTCGGAGTTTTAGGGAAACTACCAGGGAAATCCCTACTCACAGTGAAATGAGCTAACTAATCATATTATTTATTTCAGTTATTAATTTCCTCCCATGAAGCTACTCAAAGCAATTTCACAATACAATAAAAACATATATAAAACCATTACATATATAATTTTTTTTTAATCCAATACAGATACTGACAAGGATAACACTTCTTGAAAGAGCAAAATCTTCAACAGGCACCAAAGAGACAATAGAGATGTTCTCATTTTCTAGTTAAAACCACTCCATTTAGTGATTGGTTGGATGTTTGATATGGAACACTAATATTCTGTATGTCTATTCAGCAGTGATATTTATTGAATGGAATGGGCCTTATTCCCAGGGGAATGTGTGTATCTTAAGAAGTGGTAGTGGTGACTATGTTATGGAGTGACATCTGAGGATTTATGTGTGAATTAAGACCTCATATTCAAAACAGTATTAGGCCTGTAATTATTCATAAATAGATTCTCAGGTAGCTTGTGTAGTTCCCTAATGATACATGACTTGTATCATTTGTCATGGGAAACAGCCAGAGGAGTCTGAGCAAGCCATCAAATGAATGTCAGAAGACTGCTGCTGCATCCAGGCCAGGGCCCTGCATTCGTCACCTCATGGGTGCAAAAGTCTGAGGTCCTAATTGCTCTCCCACTGTAAATCAAGAGAGAAAAATCTGCATCTAAATAACACATACTTTATCTCCAATGATTATATTTATTAACTTTGCCTTCTATTGTGTGTGTGTGTGTGTGTGTATGTGTGTGTGTATCTCTATATATCTATATCTATCTATCAATCTATATAGATAGATAGATAGATAGATAGATAGATAGATATAGATATATATAGCACCTAGATTCCTCACACCTTTATTAAATAATATCCTGTTATTGCAACTGGTACATACAATCAGCAGAATTAGTGGGTAATGAGGTGGCATTGCACATTGCACCACTTGAGATTGCAGGACAATTTGCATTTTTAATGTCCCTTCGTACTGTGAAAGTATGAATCTGTAGTGGAACTATTTTTAACTATTATATCTATGGGATTGATTGTAATTGTTTTATATATGAAACTGTTTTAATTGGTTTTACACTTTTCTTGTTTCATGGTTATAACTGCTTTTATTTGTTTTATAATTGTATATTTTGCTGCTGTAACCTGCCCTGGGACTTTTTGAGTAAAAAAGGGTGTGTGTGGTGTTGGTGGTGGGGGGATCGTAACAAATAAATAATTAAATTACTTTTAAAAAGACCACAACAAAACTTGCCCATAAGTAGAAAAATTGTCGGTAGGTCTAGGCTATCCCTTTTCCTTTCTCCCTGCAGTAGCAGCTTTCTATATGCCAGAACAAATATTCAAAAAAAAGCAAATTTCCAAGGAGTCTGAACTTTCGCAGAGTAGAGCAGGGGTGGAGCACCCTTTTCAGCCTAGGGCTTCATTCCTTTTGGCAACTATCATAGGCCAATGTGCCAGGGATAGGCAGTGCCAGAGGCAAAATTGGGAGAAGTAATGAATGCACATTTTGCTTTTGTATACTCACCATTGGTATAATTAGAAAGCATTATGGTCCTTGAATGAAATAACAAAATGGTTTCAAATGAAGATCACAATGCGGTTTGCTTTTATCCATCAAGAATAAGTAGAAAATGGCACACGATCTATGTGTAATTTCTCTTACAAGGCAGAAATGTAAGCATCTGGAATGGAGCACCCATAGTACTGCTGCCTTGGTTGTCTGAGGATTGGGAATGGGATGAGCAGATTTGTGGGATCAATATGTTGAGTTCTGTTGATGAATTCAGGCAATGGAAAGCTGCATTAGAATAATGCAACTGGGAAGTTCAAATGGGACCTCTAACTAATAAGCACAACCAGCAACTTGTCACAATTATTTGCTGATTGGTGATGTTTATATAAAGGGACATCTGGAGTTTACTAATTAAACTGCTTATAAGTGATAAGTAATAATGATTAATTATCACCTTGACAATCAGAATCACCATCCTTTACAAACTTTTGTTTACAAATGCAGAGTGCATATATGAAAGCTGTCACCTTGTTAATAACTGAGCTATTTTTCCAGATTTAAAACAGCACCAATAATTTCTGAGAAACAGACCAATGTTTTTCTCCTCTCAAAAGAGGAATTGGATATCTGGTGCATGGTTGCTTTGTGACAAAACAATAAAAGAGGTAATGGCTCACAGTTGTGGAAACTTTTTCACCCTGAGGGCCACATTCCCTCATGAGCAACCTTCTGGGGGCCAGATGTAAAAGCTGGTGGAACAATGTAGGTGACAGAAATCTGCACATGCCAGAGGTTTCTATACAAACACATATAACTCCATCTCCCGACACATGGCCTCTCCCCAATATCAAACTCCACAGTCTCATCCTATTCCTCCTCTGACCAGTAGCCCCAAGAAGTCTCCATGGGGCTCATTACACCCTTAATGTCTAGTCAGTATGGGTGTTAATAGTTATATTTCTCAAGAATCTATATTAGCTTATATGCAGGAATACAGATATAATCTACATACAGCGGCCTTGTTGCATGCCATGGTGAACCAAACTGTAGCTTATCAGGCCCCTGGGAATGTGCTGGCTCCTTTTCCCAGCCCTTTTACCACAGAACATGGCACAGCAGCTAACCATAAGGTAAATTATAGGAGAAACCAGATCATGCTTAAGGAGGAGAGTGTCACCATGTGCCAAAAATCCAAGGAAGGAGCAAAGGTGGTATGAGTTCCTCTCTGAGAGCCAGCATGTTTGTGTGGTCTCAGTAAGCCATAATTGGCTTACTGTGGCATGCAAGCCAGGCCAATGAGAATGGGAAGTTTTCCACAGCTACCAACAGCTGAAGGAGGAATCATTTAGCCCCCGTCTTTCAGCTTTTGTCTGTCTACTCTCCTTGGTATTACTACATTATCTGTCTTGTACAGACATAGGCAGGTGCACATTTGTTAAAGTACTGAAAGAAAAATCAAAATATTTAGTTGAGCTTTTGATAGGATTAATTTGATTGCTTAAAAACAAGGCAGCATTTTTTCCTTCACAAAGTGATTGAAAAAAATTCACAGAACTAAAAAAAGGAAAGTTCATACATCCTATTTCTGTAGGATTATGAAAATATGAAAGCACATTGTCCATAATGCAAAAATCACTATGAATCAAATTTTGTAGTCTGTGTGTTTAGTCTCTCAACCATTTGATCCAGCAATGGTTGAAAACTATACATGTCAGTGGCTGCAGAAATTTATTCCTGGAAATTTCATGAGACTGACTGTTTCAAGATCTATGTAAGAAAGAAGTAGGCAAAGTTAAGTGAACTTGAGTTGACTTTACATGCAAGCTGAGAGGGGAAGTAGTGGAGCAGACATATACTAAACATTTTTTTAATATGGATCCCAGCAAACATTATTTTTTACATGGATCCCAGGGGCAGGAGAATATAAAAAAAGCTAGCCTCCAGACTGGTAAGGTCTACCCATGCCCCCTCTCAGCTTCTTGAGTTCTCCTCAGCAACACATCCTATGCCCCTCAGCAGCCATTTAAATTTCATTGAGTTCAATAGGAAAGGGGGCATAGAATTGCAGCCTAAACTGCTGCTGATGGGAATGTTGAGTGCTGAAATACCGAGAGAGCAATGAGGTATTCCTGCCAGTGTTTCTGATCCTGGAATATGAACCATTTTGCTACCATGTAAGACTGGGTTCCATTTCCTCTGACATTCAGAAATGCATATAGTTCAGCAATACTTAGACACCAGCAAACTGGTAAATCTCTGAATGGTTAGTACCAAACTGCTGTATGTCTTATGTTAATTCATTCTGGAGCAATCTAAACCAATTACAGATACAGTACAATATGGAAGAGCAAGTTGCCACTGTTCTCAAGAAAGAAGTATTTTCTAAAGCAGGAAGGTCCATGTCACAATACTGAATAATGGTCATGCTTTTTTCTCCAGATTGTACATAGTACAGTGATCCTGAGATGGCAGAATACATGTTCAGGCATGAGAACCAGCTATTGCCTCCACTGCTTGCAAACTCTAGTGAACTCTGGTAGCAAAGCAGACCATGTCTTGGAGCTCAATACACTAGCAGATGAAGCCTTTGTTTTATCACTTGTCTGCTGCCCTGGGCTTGTTTGGGAGGAAGAGTAGAATATTAATTAATTAAATCAATCAATATAATTTAATAAACAAACAAACCCTGAAATTGTCTGTAGTGGTCCCAGATAGTGGTGTAATAGATTGAATGCTGTCATTGGGAACTTCACAAGCATTTCAAGAATACACTGACAGTTTTCCTGCCCTATATTTTGCAATGCCTAGAGTATGTGGACAAGCTAGACATAGTGTGGGATGCCTACATCAAAGGTAGGCAGAAAGCAGAAAGAAAAGAAAAGAGGCAGAAGTGTGAGGTGTCGGTTGATAGAACTGCCTCCTTTGCTTTGATAAAGATAAAACTGATCTGTTCCATCTGTTGACAGAAGATGTTAATTTTTTTTTTAAAAAAGGCAAATAAGTGTACAACACCTTGGAGGTTCAAGTACCATGGTCACCAGGCAAACATTACAACAATTGCATTGAACCATGCTTTCATGAGGAAGCTGTCACAAATATGATGTTGCATGCATCAGGTGCACCACATATCAGTCAGCAAATGTTCAGGAAAGCAGAGGTAGCTGGATTTTATCATCATTGTGTTCATCTTGTAACACATTTCAGTCAATTTGGTATGGGCAAACACCACCAGCGCATGAAATTTCAGCCAGTTTGAACCCAAGGTAAACAAATATATTAACTATGTTAATATTCCCCAGGTACAATATGATGTTTTTCTTTGCTGAGAAAGCCAAAAAGCTAGTTTGTGACATATGGAACATATTTCCAGATGTCTCAAACATATCTGGCAGTAGCCCTCACAAAACCATGGTACTACTTTTAAAATGTTTTTTGTAGTTCTGCATGGTAGAACCAGTTGATTGTGTGAAGTCAATCAGGCAGGGCAGCCTCTGTTTTCAAGAAGGTCATGATACCTAGAAAATATTCTCTGCCAACATCTGTCACATACCACAAAAATGGAAGGTATGTAGGGAGGAAAGATTTCAAAGAGATCCAAGGTAACCAAGTCCTGCAAATTGAAGTTGGGGAAAGAAAGGTGGAACTCAAGGGCAACCAAAATGGATAACTCTTGGCCAATCTCAGGAGAAGTGCTATGAACTGATACATTAACTTGCATGTAGAGGCCCATGCAAATGCTGCAAGGCCAGCCTTAATTGCATTGCTCTTTAGGGCTAAAGTGAAGGAAACTTTTCATAAATAATTTGTCTGTAATAACAGGGCAAATACTTTGCAGAGTGAATGTATGACATAAACAGAACAAGTTTCTAGGTTTCCAATTGATTTATAAACTATATACATTACCATGACCACATGGGGTGCCTCAGGGTTCCGTCCTCTCCCCCATGCTTTTTAATATCTATATGAAGCCACTGGGAGAGATCATCAGGGGGTTTGGGCTGGGTGTTCATCAGTATGCAGATGACACCCAGCTCTACCTCTAGTTTAAATCAGGACCAGTGAAGGCGGTGAAGGTCTTGTGTGAGTGCCTGGAGGTGGTTGGAGGATAGATGGCGGCTAACAGATTGGGGTTGAATCCTGACAAGACAAGATTGAAGAAGCCAGGATGAAGGGTGGAGCTAGTAGGTGGGGAAAGCGAAAAGAGGGAGCAGGGGGAAGATGAAGGAGAGAGGGAAGATGCCCAGAGAGAGCAGGAGGCTCAGACAGGAGTGGTACAAATGGCAATACAGTGCTGATGCCACCACCAGCTGGGCTTAGCAGGTGTTGATGATTAGGAACAAAGGCTGCTGCAGCAGCAGTAGCCTAGAATGGTGAGGTCAACTAAATCAAAAGCAACAAATCCAGCTCACACAGCCAAGCATCTTAAGGGAAGGTATTTTGTAAGAGACTAAAGGGAACAGATGAAACCAAACTGGCCGTATTGTTGTTGTTTTTTTGTCAAGTGAAAACAGTCCTCTATATTTTGTTGGAACCCCAAACAGACTTTTTCCTGTGCTCTTCACGGAACTCTTCATGGAACTGCTGATCTGGAACCATATGACACAGAGCCATGTCTGGAAAGCCCAGGTGCTGTAACACTGTGCTTGCCAAATGATGAAAGAGCTGTTTGAAGTTCTTCTCAAAGTGTTATCAGGATTATGAAATGAAACCTTAAGGAGGACAAACTAAAAATCAAACAGTACTGCTCCATGTACCAAGGGGCTTAATCTTTTTGAGGAAAATGTGACAGTTTACATTTTTGGTGCTTTAAAGGGCTGTAATTCATTCTGTCTTCTGCTGAAATTAAACAAATGCAGCTAGGCATGTGGCACATGTTTTGTGGAAATACAGCACAATGTTTATGGCTCATTGAGAAAGGTTATTTAGTATGAATAAATTCAAATCTCAGTCCTGATTAAACATGACAGCATAAATAAGTTAATTTATAAGATTATGGAACATGGTTGGATCAGCTAATATCTTTATTTGACCAATATCTGCTGGTGGTGAGGAATGCTTTCTAGAGCATTTGGTCCAGGTTTGTGAGTCTAGAAATGCTTATTGATCCCATAAATGCTCACGTTATTCTATGTCGCTATGTAGCCATTTTCACATAAAATTATGAAGGTTCAGCAGTTGATTTCTTGTAAATCAAAGCAATTCTAGATTTGGCAAAGATGTTTTCAATATTAGTGCTAAGCTTAACCAGTTGTTTACTAGCAAAATAAATCAAATGTGAAAGAAGTAGGTTTGCTTCCATGGGACCAGCTTTATCACTTATCTGAGCCAAGTTGAGAATGACTATGTGCTCCTTGGATATTATATATCTGTGCTTTGAGATGGAGACATTGGGATAAGGAAGGTGGGTGCTCTATGTACAACTTTCAGAATTTATGGTTTGTTAATATGTCACATAAATTGAAGACAATAAACAGTACCCCTTAATTGCAAAAAGTAAAAGCCTGTCACTGGTTATTACTTAGACCAGGCTTGGGGAACCTGTGACTCTCCAGTTGATGTTGACTACAACTTCCATCAGATCCACCCAGCATAGCCAATATTCAGAGATAATGGTAGTTATAGAATAATAGAATTGTAGAGTTGGAAGGGACCCCGTAGGTCATTCCTGCAATGCAGGAATCTCAACTAAAGCTTCCATGACAGGTGGCCATCCATCATCTGCTTAAAAACTTCCAAGGAAGGAGAGTCCACAACCCCTGAGAGAGTCTGTTCCACTATCAAACAGCTCTTACTACCAGAAAGTTCTTCCTGATGTTTAATTGGAATCTTCTTTCTTGTAACTTGAAGCCATTAGTTTGAGTCCTACCCTCCTGAGAGGGAGAAAACAAGCTTGTTCCATCTTCCATGTTCCAGACTTTAAGATATTTAAAGATGTGATTTGTCTGCCATTACTTGTTTTTGAAAACCCCATGCTGGGTCTTAGTATTCACAGCATCCTTTTCTAAGTTCTCATACTGACCATTTAATGATCTGTTCTGGGACCTTTTCTGGTACTGACATCAAGCTGACCTTTCAGTAGCTACCTGGATCATCTCTCTCCCCCCCTTGAATATGGGGACAACATTTGCCCACCTCCAGTCTGGAGGGACCTCACCTCTTCTACAAGAGTGCTGAAAGATTATAGATAGGCTATACTTAAAAGCATATGAAGGGCTACAAGTACTTCATATCTTATTTAGGGTGCAATCCTAATATTGGTTGCTGCCAATCAGGGCAACAACAGTATCCATAGCCCTGCTGAACCTACCAGCTGAGGCAGAAGGTGGAGGAGCAGACAGATTGCTGAGTTGATACCATCATATGGTGACAGTGTGGCTAGCTTGAGATGTGATGAATCCCAGACTGACTCAGCCCCTCTTTTTCCTAGAATGCCCCACTTGGGGGCATTTCAACTTATTGCCACCACCAGAGATCCTGTGGGTGTAAGTAGGAGTTCCGTACTGGTGAAGAGGCAAAGGTGTTACTCTGCAGGCTGAGGCTTGAAGTGGATCACCTATGCACAATCCAGTCCCATCCCTGGCCTGACACAAAAGGGCATTTGGATGGTTCTGCCAGGTGGAAAATCAGATTCAGGAAATGTTATTTTCACTTAAGACTTTTTGAAATCTAGGGGAATTAAACACAGCTTCTTTGGACTAAGAAAATACATTTAAACACAATAATTTACACCAGTTGATACAAGCCTGTTCCTGTGACCCCTGATCAGTGGCTGGAGTTGATGGAAGTTGTAATCCAATAACATCTGAAGAGCCAAAATACTGTAGATACATTGTATTTTTTCTGTGCGCACTATAAATGTTTGTCATTTGCTGTGATTGATATAAAATTATTCAGAGAGCACAATTTTGTCAGATTAAAATGCAGTCCAATAACTTTGTGATTATACAAATGAATGAAATGAAACCTTTCTCTTCTGAATTAGTTAATGAGTGCAATGCCCTCTATATTATATTTTCATACAGAAATGTCTGAAGACAATAAAAGCTCTGTAATTTTCTCCTCCTGCTTTTGTAAAATACACCAGAATACAAATATATATTTCTTTCTTTTTTTGTTCCATGTGAAACACTTTATGCTAATGGAAAAGTTAGTTTCATTGGGCAATCTATTTTATGTAAATTATATGAAGTGTTCTAGTCAAATGATGTTTGAATATTTGCTAAGTGTTTCTGAAGTAAAATATTTATTGGCACTTACACTATTAAACATTGCAGTACTGTTAACTATATTTCTGGGGTGTGTGTGTGTGTGAAAAGTGGCATTCCCTCCTGTTTGTACCAGCTTTGGGGAGCCAGGAAGTGAAATAATAATATATAGACTGCAAAGTTGAATAGCCTAAGTGACAATAAATATCCCTTTAGGGAAAAGTATGTCTTAAAGATTTCAAGCAAATATCCATGACAAATATTGATGTTTAGAAGTGATGAAAGAAAACTAGATGCTCACAAAATCTTTCTGAAGGTACCTTTGTTTGTTTTATTGTTGTCAATGGCATTAAAGGCAGGTCCAACCTGCTTGTACGTTATTTCCCCCCAGAGTGATGTATGATCTACCGTCCATAATAACTCTTTTTATGACTATAGAAATCACAGCTGCTTTATGATGAAAGAAATGCCTAATAGTCACTCCTGTTCAAAAGTGGGTTTCTGAAACAGCAGGAGTGAGATGATTTTTGCAAATTGCAATACAATATTAGATGCGGAAGAGTCTGAACTTGTAATGTCTGTCCCCTCCCAGAAATGACATTTAATTATAGTACTAGCTTTCCAGATAGCAGGTACTCAGTATGGTGTATTTTAAGATTCTGCAATTTGTGGGAAAGGACATAAAAAGAACTTTTTAAGTAGGGGATAAAATATATGCAGTTTGATGAAGAACCTTTTAAACATGTACTGGCTGTCAGGGCAACAGCTTTGCTTTGGTGTACCTTATTTTCACATGAAAGTTTTTTTTTAAAAAAATCATTTGACAAATACTGTCAAACATGGTAACCCCATCTAATCCCTTCACTGCACATCTTAATCCCTGATGGAGTGTTCTCAAATAGATGGGCTGTGAGGTTAGGGAGTTTTCAGATGTGATGTCTCTGCAGTCGTCTCCCACTGACAGATGCAGTGACCTTATCACACAGACAGCTCTATACAGCGTGACAGCTCAGCCATCTGGCTTGTATTGATCATAATTGATTTAAGGAAACTGATCCTCCAAAGCTAGATGTTGTTAAACCCCACAGCAAAACTTGACATACTTTTTATTTGGAGATTTGAACCCTCAGGGTTTTCTACTCCAAACCCTTTGTTTTGTCCAGTTCAGTGGCTTAATTCTTCCATGCATATCATCCCAGCTCTGCTAAAACTTTATTATATTAATGGAATGTATCATACATTCTGGGTTAGATAGAAAATGATATAACTAATACATTTCAGCTTTGTTTGTGCTGTAATTAAAACTGAAATGAATTGTAATAATGGCTGGTTAAAATTACTTTGTTTTTTACAAGGGTAGTTAAAGGTTTTAGGTTACTCTTCTTTTGAAAGAAGGGAGGAGGTATTCCCTCCTGCAAAATCAACTAAATTGGCACTGCCTCCTTTCTGTTGGTAAGATTAGAGTCTTACAGAACTTGTCTGTGCATGTGTGGTTGACAGAGAGAAGTAGTCACCTGACACTACAATGGTACCGGGTGACCCATTTTCCTTGGCTCATGTGATTTGAAATCAAACCATGTGGGCAAAAGAACAAGTGGTTGCAAGTGCTGCCATGATCATTACCAAAAGCAAAAGATGTGCTGGCACCATTAATCAATGTTGGTCCATCACGCCTGCAAATTCCACTTATGGCCAAGAATAGATACATCTTTATCTGTCCCAGGTAAAGGGTATGGAAGGTGGGCATGGCATGAGAAACCAGTCTTGCAGGTCAAATGGGGAAGCCTGAGTGGCCAGATTGGGCCCACAGGCCAGGGGTCCCTCACCACTGCAATATATGGATCTACTGACTTATTTTGGCAGCCTTCTTGGTATTCTGACCCCCCCCCCCCTAATCTTAACAGTATTTTGTCCGAGCAACAATTGCTGTCCAAAATTCATTCTCATTCTCTCTCTCTTGGGATAGGAAACAAATCTGAAACTGCCCCTTCCCTTCATACCCCAATCTGTTTAGATGAGTGTTTTCCCCATGTAGTATCCAGGCTTCCATCTTGCCTTTGCCTTATGCTGTCAGTCAGTAAAACAACTTGTGAACCACACTGATGCTACTACAGATCCTCTGATATCCTGCTGCTTCTCTTGCGCAGCAGCTTTTGGTTACCTATCAGCATGGTAAAGTCTCTAGTACCCAAATATATCCATACAGTTTGGGGGGGGGGAGAAGTATCTGCCATGGGATTGAATTGAACAAGGCATATTCCAATGTCTTTTGTGAGGGTTTGTAATAAACCTTGGAGCCATTGTTTAACCCAGTCACCTAATCTCTTCTGCAATCTGCTTGCAATAAAGTTTTTTTTTTTTTAATGATGTCAACATTTTGTTCAACTGCTTTTATTTGCTGCAGAATAACTATTCTCATATTTCACTTCAGACGTGAGGAAAGAGTTCTGGCCTAGCAATGAAGACATACTCCAGTTCCGCTTGTATACTTGTGCACATGCTCGAACAATTCCAGAAGCAAAAACAATAACATGAGACACAGTAGATGGCAACAAATGGGTGGGGGAATGTGTATTGGAAGGGTATGGACTGCTCTGATGCAAATTGTCAAGTTAGGAGGGATTTTCTTCCATATCAGATAGGCTAGTGATTCTTCATTGTTGCTTTTACATTAGTAGCAACTGAATGTTAAATTTTAAAATCTTCTGCATAAGTGTGTGTATTTGCAGCTGATACTTCTTAGGTTTTTTTCCCTACAAGTCCACCAAGCATAATAAAATGCCCCTTCATATTCTTCGCACTTCCAGCAAACATTTGGAACACCTTTATACATTCTAAATAATTTCACCATGTGAACTCTTGGCACAACATGTTAACATCTTGTTCCATCTTTATATCTTTCTTATATGGGCTATTCAGTTAGAAATGTATAAAAACACCCCAGGCTGAGCTTTAATTAGATGATATTCAGTATATACTGTTGTATGATTCTTCTAATACATTGCATTTCTCTCCATTAAAATTTCAGTTTGTGTAAGGTTAGCTACACCAGTACCTTCACTTTGCAAACTGTGAATGGGTATAAACCAGAAATATTTAAATTTTATTTAATTGGTAGGATCTTATTTGAAGAATTTAGTGAAATAGATGAAGGAGGGGTGAAGGAGTGAGTGAGAGAGAGAGAGAGAGAGAGAGAGAGAGAGAGAGAGAGAGAGAGAGGTGTGTGTTTACTATGATTTAGGGATTCATCCAGTGTATTACAAGGAATTAGAGTATTTAGACATTTACAGCTTCTTAACAGATTCAATTTGTGCTGGAGATAATTGAAGTCTTTCCAAAGCTGTGTGCATCCCTAACATGCATAGAAAAGGACAGCTTACCATAACTCTCAAGGGCTCAGTAAAAGGCATGGTTCCTCAAGGATTTTGCAGAATGATATAGAACAATGCAGTCTAGCTGTTCAGAGATCTCATTAGCATTTCACTAGTATAACAAATTGAGGTGATTGTCCTTCCATTTTTTCTCCGTGAAATGCAGTACTCTCTGAATTTGTTCTTCTGCCTAATTAATGACCTATGGATTGCAAGGTGTTTGGAAGAGTTATATTGCATGTCTCCAGTCATTCTACACTGCTTTCTTTAAATCTGTAACCACTACCTTCAATAATTCTTCATAATGTCTGGATAGGATTAATATTTTGTTTCCAAATCAGAATTGCCAGTGGTAATATGCTTTAGTGGACCAGCTCAACACATATAATTTGTGAGTAGGTTCAGATGATTTCTGACCCTTTTTATAACTTTCAGTCCTTATTTGAGAAAATGTTTTCTGTTCCAGGTTCTACCTAGAACTCAGACCTAAGGTCTCCACAGATATGAGCAGGACCCTCCTGCAGATCTCTATATTTCCAATGATCAAGAGGAGTCAATAGGTCTGGACTGTGTTCTAGCTTTCACCACTCCTAGCTCCTCCAGAGCTACTGGAGTAGAGGAAATTGTGAACCAAGGAGGAACCTTGGAGCCATCACTAAAGTACCATAAAAAGCAACTTGGAAGGAGGAAGAAGTGCATGGAAACATGTACTTTGAGCAGAACTTAAGTGAGAGCCAGGAAGGGGCAAAGTCCTCAGTTCTCTGAGGTGCTTCATTACTGAAGCATCAACTCTTATCTCAGCTCTAGTCTTCCTAAGCTGTCTCTTTTGAGACACTAGTTGCCAGGGCCAGCCTAACACATTTTGGCAATGGAGGCAACCCACAAAATGGTGCCTCCCCACCTACCAGGGAAGAAGGGAGTGAAGATCTACAACAGGAACAAGGGAGGGATCAAATTAATTTTACCCGATGGCTGAACTGGGAATCAATGGTGGGTGCAGACCTCAGAGGGCAGCCCCCACCATTTCCTCTGTGGGGGTGGGTGCCTTCTATTTGCCAAGAGGCCATTGTGGAGGCAGCACTGGGGTGTGCTACTGAGGAAGCAGCAGATTCAGCCCCCGAAGAGTGTGCTGCAGCTGCTGCTGGTACTATGGCAGTAGTGGCAGGTGGTGTGTTCCAGATCGGCTGCCTCTGTGGATCCTTCAACCTGATGTAGTCACCTCACCTTGCCTCATGGGCAGGCCAGCCCTGCTAGTTGCCACAAGGTGTGCCGCTGTTTATTTGTTAAAATTAGCCCTATCCTGTTTTTCATTGCAAGCAATTTCAGAGGGAGTTTACAAACTTATGTTACATTTAGCACACGCTGTGGGAATTTAGGTGGGCTATTATGGTCCTGTGAGAGGCTGGTCAATGTGATGGGTGGAGAGTGAGATGGGTTTCAACCATGACCAATGCCATATAATATTCCCTTGTGCACAAAACTGAACTCAGATGCATCAGTTAGAAAACAAAGATCTTCTCCTGACAGCAGTGCATAAATAGTAATCAGAAGGACCCTACAGAGAATATGCATAACAAACAAGGCCATCATTCAAATACTAGCACTGTTATGTATTTGGTATGAGAGAGAAAATGAAGACCATATCTTGATTTGTAGCTGACCCTTACTGCTCCTGATGCATTCTTTCAAAACTCATAATATCCTTTTACAAGTATTGTGCTTTAACAGGGTTTGTGCAAATCATGATGTTGTAAATATGTCCTAGGGGACATCTGTAAACACATCAACAAGTGTCTGCTTTTCTATGGAGATCTGATTACCATGCTGAAATTACAAACAGCATAGACACAGTTACAATAATGGTTACAAGCGCTCTTTGGATCTGAAATTTCATTTTGGAGCAAGAGGTCCCCAAGGGCTGGTTAGATTTATTTAATTACGTTGTACAAGACTTGGGTAATAGTTTTAGATCAAAGTATAAAAATCCACTTCGAGGCAAATTTAAAACATAATTCAAAGTGGTATATTGCTCAGTTTGTCAGCATTTGCTCTCTGGCAAAATTTATAAAGATAGGTGTGGAACTAAAAGTATACAGATTTCAACCATTTTATTATAGGGGTTAAAAAAAATACCACTGATTATTATTATTTTCCCACAGCAGAAGGTGGTATTGCAATGCTAACAGTGAAACAAAGCAAAGCTCTTCCTTGCTACCACAGTCATGTAATATTAACCCTTTTGCAAGCAAGCAGGAATCTTGCTATTTATTTTTATTATGGGAAAAGCTATAGCAGGTTGATTAAATTATTTATAAATAATTCTGTTTTGCTAAAAAATATGCCAGATATTTTATCTTTGATCAGACATGAAATTTATTTCCTGGTTTTATGAATACATATTCTGGGGTAGAAAATTTATGCACGCTTATTTAGAAGTAAGCCCCACTGAATACAGTACAATGCAATATATTTAAAAACACACATAGGATTGCACTGTTAAGCATACAGAAATAGTTGGCTAAACTACTAAACATCAGTGCAGACTTCAGAAGATCTTAAGTCTGTGGTTTCTGTACATCCTGTTACCTTTTCTCTCTTACTCTTCCTTATTCAGTTCCCTTCAAAAATTTGCACCAGAATTCTTTTGTTGGCTCTGCAGTGGATTTTTCTCTCTTTTTCCCTGGTGCTTGGCAGAACTTGGATTTAGTTGAGGCAGAGGCTGCCTCTCAGCATAGCTCTTGTAAAACTCTGTGACCCATTCAGGAAATAAGTCACCAATAATCTTTTCTACAATACAAAATGGTTGCTTTTGAGCTCAAGTCAAGTGATAATACTGCTGAATTGTGCCTCAAAATGTCAGTCAATACATTTCAGTATATTTTTGGGAAAAAATGCCTTATTAGGAAACCAGGAGAAATACCAAATACTACAGTTCAAATGTTTTTTTTTTTTTTTAATAACAAAGCATTACACTTCAGGACAAATAACTGCCAGCTCTAATTTTGAGTGTCCTGTTGAACTGTGTTTTTATATTGTAAACTGCCCTGTGATCCTCGGATGCAGGGTGGTATAGAAATTAAATAAATAAATAAACTACCTCAGATTTTAAATGGGAATATACTTTCTTAAAAGACATAATCACAGGAAAAACCATGACCTGCATTAGCTCTTTCTGTGCCTCAAACTGCAAAGTGAATCAGGGAGATTTGGGAAAGGGACTCATGATGCTGCACTATTAACAAGGTGTCTCCCAACCCTCCAGGGCAGATCTGTGGTAGGTGTGGGGGGAGGGAAAGCCCTGTTACGCTAGTGGGCGACCTTGTGATGGTTTTGGCCAACGGGACCAGGTAGCTGAATCTGGCCCTGTGTTTGTTTTTTCTTGTCGATCTATACCATCTCCCATAGGAGCAAACTCCTAGGTGGCGTGGAGACTTCAGCTCCCACAATAAAATATTGAAGGGTGCCAGGCCCCCACAAAGTTGATGGGCATTCCCATTCAAATAGTGTGTGTGCACTGCGTCATGTGATCAGTTATGTGGGTTGGGGCTTACCTGGGCCCCCACAATATTTTATTCAAGTTGGCACCCCTGCCTTCCCCTATGCAAGTCAATGGGAGGATCTCCACTGTGTTGCCAATAATCCATGTAGGGAGAAGCAGAAACCCAGCCACCATCAATTACTCTTGATGGTACTTCTTGGGGTGTGTGTCTTTTCTGTGCATTTATGCTATTTCTCCCCTGAAGACTTCCCCTGTGATATCTATTGTACCCATCCCCAAATGTTAAAGTTTGCCATTGTGGAAGAACCACTGTGAGCATCATTCTCAAATTTGGCATCTTGGTCCCTTCAGAAGTGGTGACTATGCCTGCAAGTAACAGCTTATTTTGGCAGAAGATGAAAATGTTTTCTGGCAGAAGATTAAACCCCCCTGGATGTAGTGGGCTACAATTTGGCAGGCTTAATCCATTATTGATGAGCCACTATTCCTGCAAATTTCATATGCTTTTGTGAAAAGTAAGGGAATCCATATTTATTTTCCCCATTATCTAATTTGGTCCCAAATAACAAGGCAATTTGGAAATACACAGCTCTGAAACAAATCAGGCTGCCTCCCAAAGCTACAGATGCAAGTAAAATCTTGTGGCACATGTATTACCCCTAGTTTTTGCACCTCCTATTGGAAACAGTTCATTTTGAAATAGAGTGGGTTAAGTGAGATATTCATGCAAAACTAAATTGGCTTAGGCTAAATGAATAAATGGGATGTGGGTGGCACTGTGGTCTAAACCACTGAGCCTAAGGGCTTGCCAATCAAGAAGGTCTGCGGTTTGAATGCCTGCGACGGGGTGAGCTCCCGTTGCTTGTTCCCTGCTCCTGCTAACCTAGCAGTTCAAAGTGCAAGTAGATAAATAGGTACTGCTCTGGCGGGAAGATAAACAGCGTTTCTGTGCACTGCTCTGGTTCACCAGAAGCAGCTTAGTCATGCTGGCCACATGACCTGGAAAAACTGTCTGCGGACAAATGCCGGCTCCCTTGGCCAGTAAAGCGAGATAAGTGCTACAACTCCAGAGTCGTCCACGACTGGACCTAACTGTCAGGGGTCCTTTACTTTTAAATGGATATCTATTACTTTGGGATAGGAAGGGTAAACTCTCATTTGGCCTGCATTTCCACTCACTTTTTGTGATCTCTGTGTGCTCAAAAACTCCTGAAATCTTTCCAACTGCTTACCTCAAATGAGAATTGCAAAAAGTTAGTTGGTTAGGGCATCTCCCACCTCTGTAAATTAATGGCCATCTCTCTGCTAGCGCATTCCAAAGCTACCTACAGTATTAGGCATCCCTGTGCATCGGGACCCAGGAGAAGCACCTTAATAGCAGGAAGAATAATACGACAATTCATTGCTGGAAAACAAAGGTGTCTGCTCTCCTTTGCAATCCAGTTTCTGTTGTCAAGTTAATAACCTTTCATTTCCAAATAGACAGAGATGTATAAGAATTTCATATTCTGTTTCAAATTCATAATAGGTACAGTTTAATATGCCCATCAAAAGTAAATTAGAGTATAAGCAAATATTCAGGTACTGAAATTCTTGCACAGAGTTTGAATAAGTCCCCATCAAGGAAATGATTGCTGAACAAACTCCAAGAATTTAACTTAATAACACTGATTCAAGGTGTTTAATATTTTTAAAGCTGCAAATTCATTCTGTTTAAAAGGCTAAACTTAAAGAAATCAGAACTTTAAATATTACAATAAATCCATTAAGAGAACTGAGATTATTACTGTGTCTAAATAACATTGGCATTAAGTCAGAAGTATTCATTTTATGTCTAAAATAAAATGCCTTGAACATGACAATTATTTTTGTTTACTTAAGTTATTTATACACCTCTAGTGTGCCCAGGGTACCCTGATCTCCCTGCTGCCTTGCCCTGCTCCAGCTTCGTAAGCAGCGTTGACACTAAAGTTGGTAGGGTGCTTCTATGGTACTGCCCATCATGTGAGGTGCTCCTGGTCATAACTCAATAATAGACTATTTGTTGCATGCAGAAGATCCCAGCTTCAGTGCTCAGCATTTCCAAGCAGATTGGTGAAAGTTTCTTACCTGAAATGACTGCTGAATTCCTGTCAGTTGATGTGAACAATACTGACCTAGATAGACCATTGGACTGACTCTGTATAAGGCCATTTCTTATGTTTCTATGAACTCAAACGTACCATCCTAATAAATATTGCTTCCATGTCATCCTTATTTTTGTCTTGTTGCAATGTCATTGAACTAAGCTGATGCAATTTTCATTCTTCAGAATTCAACTCCCCAGAGCATCTCAAAGTTAAAATTTAGGATGAAGAGCCAACATGTTGTTCAGTCGTTCAGTCGTGTCTGAAGAGCCAACATAGCACTCCTGATATCAGTGCATGAACATGAACATTAAGGCACCCTGCAGCTCACATCCTGCCATTTCACACACTGTAGCTACTATGGTGCATTTTGAGTCAGTGCATTTTGTCCTGCTGCAGGAAAATTATGTCTTTTAAGTGTATTTTTAACTCAAAAGAACAAGCACCCGTCTGGCTTTTAAACCAATGGAAGAGAGGCAATTGCAGAGGAAAGGAATACCGGTACACCACATTATAGAAAAGGCAGAGCAGGGAATGTAGCAGTTTGCGGTAGTGTTGAGAGAAGGATTCATATCCATAGTATGACTATTGAGATACTTCAACTATGCCCCTGTTTTCATTTGCATGATATTAAGTTTTATTACCTGAAAGAACTCTAACAGCAAGTGAATACTCCTGTAACTTGCTATGGAGTTGCTAAGGGTTACAACAAGACAGTCCTCTTATGATGAAGTTCAGCAAAATACTAGTGTTGACGAGCACTTACTCATATAAGCTGCTCTGCTGGGATCAGTAACTTTTCATTTTTCACTACATACTTCACACATGCCTACTATGTTTTATCTTGAAACTACTTACCTTGATCACAAACTACCTTTCCACAATTTAGTCAGGGCTCTGTATGTTCCATTGCTTGATTAAAGCAAAGTATTAAACAAAGGAAGTCTGATTTTACATTTATTCTGTCTCTCATGTATTTGATTGCGAGCTGCTGATCCATAATGATACTTCACTGGCATTAATTTTTATTTTATCATATCTAATGGAGCAGTCTCTTGCTTTGCCAGAAAGAATGGAACTGAATAGTGTTTATAGGCTATTAATTTTTTTAATGCCCTAGCAATTTAAGGTGCCATGCAGATGTCATGGGTACGGTTAATGCCTTTCAGGAAGCCACTGTTGTGCATTCTCAAGACCACACACATTTGTTAGAATGACAGTCTTGCAAATCTACCTTCAGGACTGCGTCAAGAGAGTAGCATAGAGAGGCTGTCTTTCAGCTCCCTGGCAGCTACACTGTTGGGTGCTGCAGGGGACTATCTTTGGTGCTACTTAATACCTACATGAAGATGTTGCAAATGGTCCTTAGGAGTTTTGGGATGAGGAGCCTTCAGTATGCTGATGACACTCAGTTCTACTACTCCATAATATCTGAATCAGGAGAGGCCACACAGTCCTTGGTACATTGCCTTGACACAGTGGTGAAATGGAAGAGGAAAAATGAGTTAAGTTTGAACCCTGGCAAGATGTAGGCACTGTGGGTGAGTAGCTCCCACATCAGAGAAATTGGTCAGTTGCCTACTCTGGATGGGGTTGCACTCTTCCCGAGGGAGCAGGTTCACAGTTTGGGGGTGCTTCTGGATCCAGATCTGTCACTGGATGCTTAGGTGGCTAGAAGTGCACAGTTTACTAACTGCCACTGGTTTGACAACTACAGCCACTCCTGAAGCAGAAAAGCTTTGTCACAATAGCTCATGCATTGCTTATTTCAAGGCTGGATTACTGCAGTGCACTTTATGTGGGGCTTCCCTTGCGCTTGATTTGGAGGTTGCAAGTTACTGCAGAATACTATCCCCCTGTCAGCTTATAACACCTGTGCTCAGAGATCAGCACTGGTTGCCAGTGGCAGAGGAACCCTCTCCAGCACCCGGGGCGGCGCAGCCCGTACGGACTGCGCATGTACGGCATCCCATGCGTGCGCACTCTGTACGGAATGCCGCACATGCGCAGTCCATACGGGATGCCCCTGGCGTGCGGTGACCGTACGGGCTGTGTGTGAGAGATAGAGGACATGCATAGACAGATTTTTATTTTTTATTTCATTTCATTTTAAATTAGTATACTGTCTTTCTATATTGCCATACACAGGGCAAAACCACAAAATATGCAACATAGATCACACATCCTATAACAATCTGATCCAATGCAAATAAAACACAATGAAAAAAATATGACATAAGAGGCTTCAAGAGGTAACTTCAGTTCCCTTGTATGGGGTCTCCAAAATCTGGAGCCAGCCCTAATTAAAAACAAGGAATGGTGTAACAGAAAAAGACTGGCACAAGGGTCTCAAAATGTACTCAATGTTTCATCAAATTTGATTGTTACATAAAAGCAGCTCCAAGTGTTTTTCAGAAGTAAAACTTTTCAGTAACTGCAGAGTCAGGTTGAATTCTTGGCTGGCCTATGCAAGTGACAAGTGAGCTTTTTGGAGATAGCTAAGTGGTCCAGATATCTTTGCTGAACAGTGAAGGGAAAGTTTATATGAGGTCTTATTTCTGTCTGATACGTGCTGTATGTAGCATAATGTAAAACTCTTGACTGAAGTAAATCCCAAGTGTAGTTTCCTTCAGATATGAGATCACAAGAGATTTGTGGTGCCTCTGTCATATTTTGCTTTATTTACAAATATGCAAGCTAGCATTAGTGGACACAAACCAGCGCTCCTATGAGGCAGGCTCAAAGACAGCAATTTGGATATATCCTTCCCAAGGCTGCACCCCAATTAGTGCCAACTCCTGCTAAAAATTCTCATCTCATTCCTTCTCTCTGTTTATTTATTCTGCAGGCTTTCTGGTTTCCACATGCAGGCCTTACACCTAACTCTTCTCCCAAACTCCATGTAAATTCTAAAGACTAGTTTTTCATTTCTTAAAAGTTCCATAAATATTCCACTTTGAAGCTCAAATTTCTGTTTTTTGACTGATTGCTTCTGAATATAAAACGTGCATGGAGGAGCACAAAATAATCTGCCATTAAAATCACAAAGTTCAAATAAGTATGAGCCTAGTAAAATACCAGTGCAACTGTTACATAAATATGTATTATCTTTAGTGTATTTTTTGGAATTAGTTTAAGCGGGGGGGGGGGGAGAGAGAGAGAGAGACGGTGCCTAACCCTGATTTTATTTTTAACTAGCTTCTGATGAAGAGTACCGTATCTCAATTGATGCTGGGAAACACGTCATTTACAACTTTTGATGTGAAGACATGTGTTACAAATGAGAATAGTATCCCAGGAATGCAACAAAAGCATCAGTCAATCACTCAGTGCTCTTCTCTGAAGCCGACTCTGGAGATAGGATTAGAACCCCTGTAAAACAATGTTTCAAATAGCCATTTTACTAAGTCGTCTCAGAAGGATACCACCGTCAATAGTATCAAAAACTGCTGAGAGATCAAGTAAAAATAACAGGGTTGCATTTTCCCTGTCCTTCTCCTAATAAAGGTCATCCATCAGGGTGACTGCGGCCAGTTCACTTCAGGAACCAGGCCTCAAACCAGATTGAATCCAGATAATCAGTTTCATCCAAGAATACTAGTGTGTACTAAAGTGTTTCATTTGACCTGTATTTACTCCACCCCCCTTACAAACTGTTCTGGCTTCTGTTAGATGTAGCCAACAATAATCTGCATTTTGTCTTATATAGCAAACTGGCCAAGTCTAATCTAGGGGGGGGGGGCGGAATTGGCGCAAGAGACCAATGTTTTTGGCACCAGACAGGATGACATGAACTTCCAAGGTCAAACTTAATCTTGAAAAATGCAAGCATTTCTAGGTGAATTGAGTTGGATGGGAAGTCGTGTATGCCCCTTCTATATTTTAAATAAGATCTGGGGAACAAGATGTGCTAGGATTTTTTGTACTTTCTGAACAAAAAAAATTATATAGTTCTGTTTTTAACTTGGTGAATCATTGGTAGAAGACCAAATTCTTGGCAGTTCTCTCCCCCACCAATAAATTTAAATAGCCCCATTTCCAGATATTGTGATGGCAAAACATATGGAAAGAATAATGAAGCTGCTGTTAGGAGCTTTTACCTATATTCATTTTTTAATAGAATTTTGATTTACTCCTCAGACATTACCAATAGTTTTAAGCTTTTGTGATATTAAGTCTCCTGCATTTCCCTCATTTAAGCTGTTTTTCTATTATTTCAATTTTCCTTGATAAAAAGGTGTTCCTATAAACATAGTTGACAGTAACTTTATGGGATCAATTTCATTTTTAAATCTCTCTTGAGGGGTACTTAGCATTTTCTAGCATGACTTCTGAAGAATGCATCACCTTAGAAATTCAAGCACCATGTCTATCCATTTTGACTTCCAATAGTTGTAGCTGCCAGAATTCATTTAAGTTAAATTATGTTCGAACTGCACCAACACTGCAAGATTCTCTAGTGACAGACATTAGGCTGGATACAAGAGTGATAACGATAGTCCTACAAAAAGCCAAGGGTGCAACACTGGTGGAATCGGGAAAGATCAGTACTGTTGTTAAAAATGCATTTAGGGCAGTCTGCTTGATGGCATCAAGCAAATTATGCTGCCCTGGGCTCTTTGGGGAGGACAGAATATAAATTTAGTAAATGAATAAATGGACCATGTGGAAGAACCATAGAATTGTAGAGTTGGAGGGTCATCTAGTCCAACCTCCTGCAATGAGCGTTTGTGTCCTGCTTGGGGGCTTCCCAGGGGCCTCTAGCTGGCCACTGGATGCTGGATTACATAGGGATTTGGTCTGATCCAGCTGCAGGGCTTTTCTTAAGTAACCATGAAAATATATAATAAGGGAGGAACAACAGTGACCCTTGACTTGGCTGTAGCCCAGTGGCATAAAGTGTGACACACACACACACACACACACACACACACACACACATGGTGGCAGCAGTGCCATCTTGTTTGGAAAATCCTAGTAAGGAAAGGCACATGGGGCCAATGGAGCACCTAAGAGCATCCTTTAAATTTGCATTCCAATGCTACCAATGTCCTCTGTTCAATACAAAGAAGAATTTGAGTTCCTGTGATCTGTATTGCTTGGAAGGGAAGGAACATTTCAAGAGGGAGAAAATAAATAGCATTGATTTCAAAGGAAGAAAAAGAATGAGGGATTGTTTACAGGAAAATTCCTGGGCTCCTGGGGAACCAGTGGGCCTATCACAGACTTAACCTTTGAGCATTAGGCAGATGTTGAAATTTTATTTCAATAAATTGGTTGCTAGCCCAAAATAAAATACATCTTCAAAGCCTTCTAATGTAAAAGTACTCAGTTACATGTTAGATCTCAAACCCAGTAATAAACAAAATTGTAAAATTTGTAATCACTCCACTTGGGAACAAAATACTTGCTTTCACTGAACTCGAATATTTATTTGCCCCCTATGGTGCTTTGGTTTTAAGAAAATTTTTAAAAATTGAACAGCAACACCACCTCTCAGATCCCAGTTACGCTTGAAATAATTCCATTCCAAAAGTAATTTGCCATGCACAGTGAAATACAAGCCCATTCATTTTCTTGAGTTATGTGGTTATTCAGATCCTGGCCCAATGTGATATTAATTCTTTGTAGTAACTTTAAATGGAGACATCTTTATTTATTTTGTTTATTTCATAAAATTTATATACAAACAAACCCCCAAACCATTAAAGCTGTTTACAAAAAGACATGAAACATCTTTTTGGATATTACTTTAAATTTGATGTTTTAAATTTTGTATTCTGTGTCCTTTTACAATTGTAAGTCACTTTGAGACGTTTTATGCAACAATTGAGGGACGCGGGTGGCGCTGTGGTCTAAACCACAGTCTAGGGCTTGCCGATCAGAAGGTTGGCGGTTTGAATCCCCGCCACGGGGTGAGCTCCCGTTGCTCATTCCCAACTCCTGCCCACCTAGCAGTTTGAAAGCACGTCAAAGTGCAAGTAGATAAATAGGTACCGCTCCGGCAGGAAGGTAAACAGCATTTCTGTGTGCTGCTCTGGTTTGCCAGAAGTGGCTTAGTCATGCTGGCCACATGACCCAGAAGCTATCTGTGGACAAACACCAGCTCTCTCGGCCTATAGAGCGAGATGAGCGCGCAACCCCAGAGTCGTCCGCGACTGGAATTAACGGTCAGGGGTACCTTTACCTTTATGCAACAATTGATGAGAAAACACAGTTGATGATGATGATGATGATAATAATAATAATAATAATAATAATAATAATAATAATAATAATAATTTATTAGTGGTGTGTTGAAGGGAAATCCAGAAAAAACACTATAATAATATTGTTCAATGAAAAGGGAAATCTGGAATGTGCATGAAACTACCACATCCTTTTTTTCTTTTTGAAAATATATTTCATTTATTGTAATAAGGTAAAGGACCCCTGGATGGTTAAGTCCAGTCAAAGGCGGCTATGGGGCTGTGGCGCTCATCTCGCTTTCAGGCTGAGGGAGCCGGCGTTTGTCCACAGACAGCTTTCCGGGTCATGTGGCCAGCATGACTAAACCACTTCTGGTGCAATGGATCACCATGACAGAAATCAGAGCGCACAGAAACGCCATTTACCTTCCCACCACAGTGCACTGGTGTGCTTTCAAACTGCGAGGTAGGCAGGAGCTGGGACAGAGCAATGGGAGTTCACCCCGTCGCAGGGATTTGAACCTTCTGATCGGCAAGCCCAAGAGGCTCAGTGGTTTAGACCAGGTCAACAAAGCAAAAACATTCTATCAAAACCTCTTGTGCTTTACCATATCCTTTGCCACTCCAGTATATAAAACTGTAAAAATTGGACAGTTAATTATTTGCTCAGTTTCCTACCCCCACCCAGTGATGCAAGTAACAAAAAATTATAACACCTTGCCTCTGATTTCCTCGCCCTGGCTTCTATGCTTTTGTTTTCAGAATCTACAGTACAGTTTTAAATTTAAAAAACAAACAAACAATTTTCATGTCATGAAGACAGGTAATCTTATTACTACTTGAGCCAGCTGCCATTCATCTCCTTTAGTTTCTAGTATCCCTGATCTGTGTATTTTATGCCAAACCATGTCTGATTGTTGCTTGGGGCCCAGCATCTGGTAGTAATTCCTGGAACCTTTCTGAATATATAAAAGTACACGTCTATACCTACTTAGTATGAATTCCTTCTTTGTATCTTGCCCTGTATATACTCTCTC
This sequence comes from Lacerta agilis, assembly GCF_009819535.1. Lineage (NCBI taxonomy): Eukaryota > Metazoa > Chordata > Lepidosauria > Squamata > Lacertidae > Lacerta > Lacerta agilis. Next base: position 49,854,589 of record NC_046324.1, read on the forward strand.
CTTTACAGGCAATACAACACTATGTATGTCTACTTGGAGGTAAGTCCCACACTGAGACATGCCCAGTGGCATCTTATTAACAAGTATATTCATAATTTTATCTGCACATTGAAAAATGAGTAGCCAAGTGTGAAATCCGTGTGTGTGTGTGTGTGTGTGTGTGTGTTTGTAGTCAGCCACAATTACATTTAATTAAAACAACCTTCTTTTGGGGATTATTGACTGCACACAAGTGGAACCTTTATTTATTATGTATTTATTTCAACAACAATTTCTGTACTATTTCTATAGCAGTCTCTAAGTGGTATACAATAAGAAACAAGAACAAGAAACAATAGAGATAAAATCAGTTAAATTTAGCGGGGGGGGGGGATGACTTTGAATGCCTGTAATAAAAAGGTCTTCACCATGTGCTCAATGTTCAACAGGGAGGGGATCTGTTTGATTTCATCTGGGAGGGAATTCCACAGTATCTGGCCCACAATAATGAGCACATGACTCCTGGCGGATACAAGCCATGCATCTGAAGCATGGAAGAGCTTTCTAAACTTTTCATGTAAGTGACACACTTTTTAGAAATGCATCATTTTGCAGCACAGTAATCAAGTACTTTCCTAGGAAACTGGAGGTTAAACTAACTCTTTTCTAGCCCTGGGAGGAGTGTGGGAGCATTCGCAAGGCACACCTACAAACTGCAGCCAATACACAAATGTGTTGCAACACACAGTTTGGAAAGCTCTGAGGTAGAGATATAAGGAAACAGGTGGTGCTTAAGGTATGCTGGAGCTAAGTTGTTAAAGGCCTTCCTAATTACTACAAGAACCTTGGTTTTGGCCTCGTGGCATATACGCATTAAATATAATAATTGTTACTAGCTAATAACGTACCTATGGTAACTTTATACAGTACATTTGCTATCAAAATGTTTTTGCTAACATCTCCCAATTACTGGCAAAATATTTTTGCTAAAAGCAGTAAGGAATTTATTATAACAATGACATGAAACCCTATTGTATCCATATTATGGAGAGATAATGCTAGTTCTTTGAAACTTCATTTTTTTTTCAACATGTCAATCGCTTTGACAAAGTTGTCCTTCATATTTCCTGTGGAAGATGCATTACAGCTATGTAAATGACCATATTGTAGCCAGATGCTGCAAGCTATTGAGAATGCATGCAGAAAACACTCTAATGCATTTTGATTTAATGTGTGTTGGTTTAATTGAAAATGTATCTGTTTTGCTGTTAGCCTTCTGAATTGGCTTTTGTCCAGTAAGTGTTTTCTGTAATCATGAAACATGCTAATTTAATCTATTTGCACCTGAAACCAATTTCAGAATTAGCACCTGTTAAGCATTGCCTGAGGATGTTAAGCAAACAAGGTAAAATGCAGCTCATTTGCTTTTTAATGAGCAAATAATAGTATGTTGTTATTTGAATCCACCTTACATCAGTCACAAAGGTTTGTGGTTAAGTGTGTGCTTCCAATGATATGTGTAACTACAGAGAGAGGCCTTAATGTTATAATCCCTTTTCATTATATGTGAATGTAAGCAAATGTAAACAAATGGCATGCCAGGGAATTCGTCTTAAAACCCAGAACAGTAATACGCAGCTGTAAATATCTGATACTTTCAGGTGGCAATAGATAAAAAGAAGTTGTATGAGACACAGAGCCCAGCCAGAGAGGAGTGTAAACCTGCAGTTGTCATTGAAAACAAAACAGCAGGTCTCCCTTTTCATAATATCCAATAGAATGTGCCTCATAATGTTTGGGGTTTGCTGGCTGCTGGGGGAAGCACATGGAGATTCAGAACACTATAATATTAAACAGGCTAAATTCATTTCAAGGGTTTTAAAGCTTCTCTTCAGCCAAAAAGATTCCTAGACCATCTTCAAATACCCCTGTCCTTAGAGCAGGGGTCAGCAACCTTTTTCAGCCGTCGGCCGGTCCACCGTCCCTCAGACCATGTGGTGGGCTGGACTATATTTTTTTTGGGGGGGGGGAATGAACGAATTCTTATGCCCCACAAATAACCCAGAGATGCATTTTAAATAAATGCACACATTCTACTCATGTAAAAACACAAGGCAGGCCCCACAAATAACCCAGAGATGTATCTTAAATAGAAGGACACATTCTACTCATGTAAAAACACGCTGATACCCGGACCCTCCACGGGCTGGATTTAGAAGGGCAATTTGGCCACATCCGGCCCCCGGGCCTTACGTTGCCTACCCCTGCCTTAGAGCTACAATCTGAAAGATATGACAAGGGGTTGTGAGAGGAGGAAGAACTTACACTCTGTTATGAAAGGGAAGCTGGAAAGCTCAATATGTATTTGCCATTTTCTTAGCAGCCACAAATTTAGTATAATGTTTAGTTTGGTATATCCCAGCAAACACATTAGAATACTAGGTTTAATTTAGAAGTTTGTAGGTCTACTCAGCTGTATAATATAGGCACTGAGCATCAAGCATTGGAGGGATGGGTATATTACTTCCCTGTACACCTTATAAAAATTGATCCACATTCAACAATCCTGCCATTGGTTTTTTTCTTTCCTTCTCGGAAGCAGAAGAAGAAGAAGAGTTTGGATTTGATATCCCGCTTTACACTACCCTAAGGAGTCTCAAAGTGGCTAACAATCTCCTTTCCCTCACTCTGTGAGGTGATTAGGGCTGAGAGACTTCAGAGAAGTGTGACTAGCCCAAGGTCACCCAGCAGCTGCATGTGGAGGAGCAGGGACGCGAACCCAGTTCACCAGATTATGAGTTCACTGCTCTTAAGCACTACACCACACTGGCTTGGAGTAGTAATTTTTATGTATTCTCAGTTGTGTTAAAAATTGTGTAAACCATCTGTGTAAGCCATTTCACCTGATTCAGAACTAAGAGACACAGGAGGACTGAAATGGGAACTCACAAAAATCCCCCTAACTTGGGAAAGAGCTTGTGAGATGGTAATGAGAAATTGGAATAAGGTTCTTTGAATATTTCTTTTTGAAAAGAAACATATTTCTAATCCATTCTCCCAAAATGCTCCAAGGTCAGCATCAGTAGCCAACAGAATAAAGTCGGGAAAGGACAAATGAAATGACATTGAAGATAGAGCCTTGCCTGTCACCAGATCTTCAGAGAGAGAACCTTACAAACCAGAGTGCTGGGGGATAGGGGCAAGGAAGAGCGTACCCATCTTGCCTTGCTCATTGGGAATTCTTTTCTGTCTTTCCAACATATCCTAGCATCATGTCAGAAGGTAAGGAACACTGCCCAAGTGCCTAGGCAAAAGGATGATGCTCCCCCCATTGCTGCAGTCAGGAAGATAGCAGATTTGCAGTTGCCAAGACAATGCAGGGGCACCTTTGTTTGCAGTGCTGTGCACTGCAAACGGGGACAGGATGTTGCTGCCCAATTATCTAGACAATTGGGCAACAGCCCCTCCCTCCCGGATATGAGATATGAGCCATGAAGCCAGGGATATGGGTGTTTCTTCATTGCCTAGTCACACCATATTCCACTATATATGCCAGCAAATAGCAAGATCCATCCAATTGCCGGGGCAGGACCATTTCCTGCCTTCTTCCTGGGAGCCACAAGATGACAAAGAAGTGGCTACTTGCTTTTGCTGCCTTGCTGCTTCCGCAACACAGAGACAGCAAACCTGATACATGTTTGGTAGGGCATTTTATGCCCAGATTCATTGCCTTGCATTCACAGCATTTTACTAGCAGTAGGAAAAAGAAAGCAATTGATGGTGGAGGGGGAGATCTTGCAGAATGTAATGTTTCAAACAAAGAAGAGGAGGAGATGGCAGGAGAGGGCCAAAAGGAAGGAAGGAGCATAGTAGGAAGGAAAGAAAAGCTGTGCATGGCTTTCTTGTGGCAGACGGAGTGAAGAGAAATGAGAAGAGGTTTGAGGGTTATTTATTCATTTCTGAAACAGGTGATGATTGGTGTTCCAAAATGAGAGGGCAGCTGAGCTGTTGGCAGGCACCAGCCTTCTGAGCTCCATCTGGATTATCAGGAGTTCAATAGACCTCACATTTCCAAATTCACTTTGATTGATTTACAGAACAGAAGGGGAATAGTATATGCTTGCGCTTTGATTTAAGACCTGTTTTGATATGTGCACATATATGCTTGCCTTTCCTGGCAAAGCAGCTATGATAAAACTAATTGGGACTATGTCCTAAGATCATACATCCTTTGTCTAAGGTATTGGAACTAATGAATTCAAGCATACACATTGGCAAAGCTTTAAAACAGAAAGAAGACATTAAAAAAAAGTACCCTTGCTAATTGGATGGAGAAAATTAAGGCTTCCTGAGGTTTTGCATTAAAAAATAGGAAATTCAAGAAAATATGCTCTCCAACTCAGCTTGAAAAAAGAAGTGAGCTAAAGCTTTCTTCCACATAAGGTTTAGAGAAGCACCTATGTGAGCATAGTGAGTGCAGTTTTACTTTCCATAGCTAGTAAGTAGGATCTAGCCTTATTTCCTTTCAAAATTGTAATCAGGGCCGTCTTAACCATTGAGCCTACTGGCGCAAGGCGCCAGGGCGCAATGGCCTGCAGGGCGCCTCCGCCCTCCAGCCCCACTGGCAGCGCCTGCTGGCAGCGCCCTCTGGCTGCCCGGCAGAGCGCGGGAGCATGAGCTGGCCGGCCGCACCGCGCCCTCTGGCTGCCCAGCAGAGCGTGGGAGTGCGAGCCGGTCAGCCACGCCACGCCCTCCGGCTGCCCGGCGGAGCGCAGGAGCATGAGCTGGCCAGCCGCACCGCACCCTCCGGCTGCCCGGCGGAGCGCGAGTTCGCTGGCCGTGCCAGGGCACCTGATATGCTTAAGACAGCCCTGATTGTAATGCAGGTATACTAAATACCAGCTTGAAACAAATATTCAGGTTCCTTCAGACAATAAGGAGGCAAGACTAATAAGACATTGTGTTACTTAGTGCTGTGCACAGGCACAAAGGCGAGACTGCTCTATGTAACACAAGGCATAAGCAGGTAAGATTGATTTTCAAGAAGGTTAGTAGCAAATATCTGGCTAGACACTCAAAATTCAGAGTCCACTGATAACTTACTGATTCAAGCAACTCATTTCTATTTGTTGCTTAAGCCAAGGAATGAATTTTATTCTATTGCTAGAAATTGATTGGTCTTAATGTCCAAACTTTATGCTGTTTTGATTTTCAGCTGTGTTCCATGAAATAATGGCAGAGGGAGTAGATGTACCATAGTAGTGACATAAGACACGTGGCTGTGATAAGAATCTGGTGAAATGAATTATCTTGTTTTCTGTTTTGTGACACTTATTGAGAGACAGCAATGAAGGTACTGTTAGGATATATTTCAGAATCTGTCTCTCTCACTTTCTCTTTCTGATCAGGTGGAGTGTGATGAGTGACCTCAGATTTGCAAAAAGCTGTGATATAGCACAATTGAAAATGTAACACGCACCCATTCTCCCCCACAGTTTTTGAAGTATGCGACTTAGATTATTAATAGCTTTTTCTCTTAGGAAACTTATTTGTAGTTTTGGGTTACACATCCATCTGGTACAATTTCAGAATTGTCATTCAAATGATGTATCATGCAACAGAAACAGATGACTGTAGGCTCTTGTAAGTTGCAGCAGAGAGTTTAAAAAATGAGCAGTAGAAAAGATTGTTTCCTGTAGGCTCAATAGGGCACAGAAATTCCTCTGGAGTCAATGTTAAGAGTTTATTAAATGTTGGCTCAGTTTGGACATGCACTCTGGCTGTTACAAAGTACACATAAAATATGGATGGTGGTGAGTGGAGTAGTTTAATATTGTGCTATGGGTAGCATGTTCTGGACTAAGCAAAGGTCTCCTTGTCTGGTTAGAAGTTTAATAGAAATTGTTAACTGAATGAACAAAAAGAAACTTTCAAAATATCTAAGCTTTTAAGAAAGACTTAAGTAGAAGTTACATTTCAGTTTGCCTACCTGTATAGTCATGCTTCATGTGGAATCACTAGTCAAAGATCCGTTATGCAGACAAAAAAGATTTGTGACAAATGTATAATAGTGTGTATTGTACAAATGATTAAAGCGGTAGCTTTCAAACACTTCCATCTATTCAACTTTAATAGAGAGCATTAACATGAATCTATAAAAAAGATTTTAATTTTTGTACAGCCATAACGCTTATGTGAGCTGTACATTCCTGGTGCTGATTAAAACAGAGTATAGACTTCCTAGGAATTGTATTATACTGTTTTTGTCAAATAGATAATTATTTTACTACTTTAATTCAAGGGTAAAAGAAAGTGTTGAATTGTCACATTTCCATTCTTTCTTTCTACCTCCATTCTGATTCTTTATCTCATCCCATTTTCCCGTGTCATCCCTTTCCTTCTCCCTGTCTTCTTCACTTCTGCTTTTGATTAAGTATTTCATCTTCGCCACACACATACACACCCCCAGCTGTAAAGCTCCTAATGGATAGCAAACATTTAAAGAGTTCTTCAGAATGGATTGGCTAATACACCTTAAGTGAACTGCAATGATGTATGTAATATTACACTGTATGTGTGTTGCTTGTGCACTGACTTATAAGACCTAAACACACAGTACTAGTAAAGACACACAGAAAACAGAACTAAAATGCAAGCCTAACCTAAAAAACCAGGGACAAAATGGTGGTGGTGGGGATAAGGAAAGTGACATTGCCTAATAACTAAGACACTGACAAGAAACCTTTTCTTGTACTGTATAAGGATGAAACTGAGATTGATTAGGAAAGGCTGAATAACAAATAGATATAAGGCAGCAGGGTTGGATATTGTGATGGAAACAAAGCACAAGATGAGAAAATGCCACCAAACTCTTTCTAAGAGATAGAACGTACAGAAGAGTGGAGGTAGAGTAATCTTGCTGCAGTTTAAGACTTCACCATTCCTTGCCACTCCCACCCCCCACCCAGCACTGTGATTGGAGAAAGTTGGGTGATATTCTAGCCCTGGGCTGGAGTGCTCAATAAGCAAAGCCCAGTTCCATTCTATGGGAAATTATCTTGCAGCCAAAATAAAATTTGAAGTTTTGCCAAATAAGCAAAAACACATGAAGTTCCCCTGTAAATTCCTAGAGAGGGCATTCTGTGAGGTCATATCCCCTGCTTGCCCTGGTGGGAAAATCAAAAGGAAAATAATCCTTTCTACTTCCTCCCTAATCAGAGCTCAGTCTCTTTCTTTGCCATGTAACTAAAGAGAGAGGATGCTTGTTTTGTGCTTTCCTGAGCACAGACTCCATTTTTTTATCTTATCCATGTATTTTGTGATCTAGAAGTATATTCTGCCTGTTTTGTTTTTCACTGCTACTTACTGATGAAATCAAGTCTGAAGCTTTGTGTAAGTAAACAACATTGTTCTTAGAATCATAGAATCATAGAGTTGGAAGAGACCACAAGGGCCATCCAGTCCAACCCCCTGCCAAGCAGGAAACACCATCAAAGCATTCCTGACAGATGGCTGTCAAGCCTCCGCTTAAAGACCTCCAAAGAAGGAGACTCCACCACACTCCTTGGCAGCAAATTCCACTGTCGGACAGCTCTTACTGTCAGGAAGTTCTTCCTAATGTTTAGGTGGAATCTTCTTTCTTGTAGTTTGAATCCATTGCCCCGTGTCCGCTTCTCTGGAGCAGCAGAAAACAACCTTTCACCCTCCTCTAGATGACATCCTTTTATATATTTGAACATGGCTATCATATCACCCCTTAACCTCTTCTCCAGGCTAAACATACCCAGCTCCCTAAGCCGTTCCTCATAAGGCATCGTTTCCAGGCCTTTGACCATTTTGGTTGCCCTCCTCTGGACACGTTCCAGCTTGTCAGTATCCTTCTTGAACTGTGGTGCCCAGAACTGGACACAGTATTCCAGGTGAGGTCTGACCAGAGCGGAATACAGTGGTACTATTACTTCCCTTGATCTAGATGCTATACTCCTATTGATGCAGCCCAGAATTGCATTGGCTTTTTTAGCTGCTGCTTACATTATAAAGTTATTTGTGATTATTTTGTTTAGAGGGATAAAAACGGGAAGATCCAGCTAAAGCATCCTGGATTATTATGAATAAGGTTAAGCACCCTTGTCCCAGATGTTGTCACATTTTATGCTGCAAAAGGGATGGTAAGAGGAAGGATATATAATAAATAATACCATAACCTAGCCTCCAAATCCATCTAACTCATTCCTTCCCCACTCCTCACCCTGGCATTCTTATTACACGGAGCTACAATTAATACTTGCAACATTTTAGAGACTGTATCTCTGCCTTTAGAGAGACTTTTTCTGTTCTAGATCAGCACAACCCACTACAAATTTATTTATTGGGTTTACCTGCTCTGAAGTGATTTATAGCTGCCTATATGGATTCAGCACAAATTGTAAACAAATCTGTTTGGGATTTGAACAAATTGGTTGCGGAGCTCTAGTATCCATGTAGGAGTGCAAAATTTACAGTGAGAATCAGTTCTTGGTAAAATGCAGAGTGCTAGTCCCCACCCCCCGAATTTGCAAACTGTTTCTAGTTCATGAATAAGGATCAGAAATTAATAGGAAAGGAACAGCATGCCAAATAAAATGTGAAACAGCACAAAGCTACTTTTGGCATTAAATATGAAGGTGTTGACCTTTTCTGACAAACCTGAACAGAATAATATCAGAAAGGAATGGGATATACCTGTATATGTTGCCTTTAATAACTGAAAATGGTTGATCTCTGTGACTGAACCAGACGTTTCATGTGATATGGCCACATTGCCTTGGAATTTCAAAACTGTTCTATTATGCTATTTGGGATTTAATTTCTGCATTCTCTCACACAAACTTTTCTGCACTACCTCTTATACCTACTTCAGTTTTCTAAAACAATCAGTACCTTAACTGGTCCGTTCAAAAGCGCTAAGGTGCGCATGTTATGGGCACATCAAGCAAAAACACAAACAGATGCTACAATTACACACATACACCACAACCACTGTGCTCAATATTCCTCTAACCAGGGTCGCCAAGAGGGGGGGTGGGGAACGCTCTCCTGAAATTTTTCCATGAAGGGGCTAGCCCTCAAAGTTTTGTGCTGGCCATACAGCATGCACACCATGGGGCTTGCTCATGTCATGTGCACAAGACTTGGGGCATCTGCACAATACATCTGCTTCCTGCATCTGATAATTTTAGCTTTTGAGAATGAAACATTCTTTCATCCATTCTGGGTTCTGTTTCTTGGTTATGCTAAGGCAGGCATGGGCAAACTCAGCCCTCCAGCTGTTTTGGGACCACATTTCCCATCATCCCTGACCACTAGTCCTGTTAGCTAGGGGTGATGGGAGTTGTAGTCCCAAAACACCTGGAGGACTGAGTTTGCCTATGCCTGTGCTAAGGATTCACAGCAGGGCCAACCCACCCATGGGGCAGACTGAGACAACTACCTTGGGTGGTGGAATCCCAATGAGCAGCACCCCCTTGGCCACTCTGGCTGTCCCTGCCGCTGCTGCTGCTGCTGGGGAAGTACGGAGAAGTGGGGATCTTTCACAGCCCCAGTAAGCGAGGCTTTGGCAGGGGGCAGCAGTGGGGGTGGGGTGGGCAGCATCTTGCCATTTCACCTCAGTCAGTGAAATGGGATGGGCCACCCCTGATTCACAGAGTACTGGGAGACTGGATTTGAACATTGTGAATTGGCTTCCCTGTCCTTGCTTTCTCCTTTAGAGAGCTACATAATATGAAGGCCCCCCATATAATGAGAAAAGTATTGAAATGTAACGGTAATGAAGAGCTGTTTGAAACCTTATAAAATCCATAAATGCAAAGTACACTATGTATAAGGTCACATGTAGGCAGGAACATACAATGCTATCCATAAACTGTTGATTGAAAATTTATGTGACTGCATTCCATTTCTTACCTAATCAGTACTCAAAACTTTATTTGGAGGTGTCAGAAAGGAACCTTTGTGCATTCAGTAGCATCTCCTCAAGATTTCTTAGGAATGGAAACATACTCCCTCCCAAGGAACTCTCAGACTTTCCTTTTAAGTGTAGAAAGGGGCTTCTGAGTTCATAGTTCAGACTGCACCTTTTATTAGGAAATATTCAGTTATGATTTAATGGATTAGTGCAGGTCTGGTGATATAATTCTTGCCCCCTAGTAATTGAAAGACCTTTCTAATCTGAAGTTGGAGCATGTACTGTGGCATCTAATCCCTCTGGAGAACTCAGAATCATTTGCCAAACTCAGCTAGTCTATTTATTGAAGGGTCTTGGTAAAGCATGTTGAATCTTATCAAGTGAAGATTTTACTCTCTGTCCATTTCACCACCTTTCCCAAAATTGCTTTCCTTCCCTCTACTTCTAGGCCATCAACGCAGGCAACTCAAAAGTGCTTTTGAAGATTTCCTGTTCTTAATTAACAGCATGATGGAAAGTGTAGTGGGGAATGGATAGCATATTACTTAGTGATTTTGTAATAATGTACATTAGGCTTTGCTACAAAGGAAATAATTATGTATTGTATTGGCTTGTATATAAGCTTTTGCTTGCTATGGAGTCACATTGTTGATACAAAGCAAGTTTCTCTCCCGAACCAACACACACTATCCTATATTGCAGATTTAACCTGCTAGTATTGGGATTTGCATTTGATTTGTTTCTGTAAAGGTAACTGATGAAGATGAAAAGCTTTATACTGATCAGTTGCAATAGGTTCATTAATTATATTAACAGCAATAATAATTTTGTATTAAATGACTTTTTCTTCAGAATGTAAAAAAGGTATGTGTCCCTGAAGAACTGAAGGGCTAGAAAGTTCAGGAATTACTTCAGGGCTCAGGAAAGCTAGAAGACAAAACAAAGGAAAATAGAAATAAAAGAAATCTTTGTAGCTGGCAATTCCACAGTTCTTACCCTGATATAATAGAGTATTCCTTTGTTAAAACCAAGCACTAAGGATCTAAATACTTGAATGTGTGTTAGTAATGTATTGCAGGGAACCATTATCTAGAATTGTTTTATATGGGTGCAAGTTCCCCATGGGTGAGGAACTTGCAGCCCTTCACATGTTTTTGGATTACAACTCTAATAATCTCTGACCATTGGCTATGGTTGCTGGGGCTTGATAGGAGTTGGGAGTCTAAAAACATCTGGAAGGCCACAGGCTGACCATGCCTGCTCTAAAGAAGGCATGTGACCACTGGCTATACCAGCTTCTAAATTCATTTTGCACTCAATTATAAAGTTCTCATTTCAGAAGATTTCTTAGAGATTTCTATTTCCCAAGAGGGAAGACCTGGGAGTATACAAATTTCACTGCTTTCAGAATCATCTTTTGACCAAAATGTCTCATAACTGAGGTAAAACGATCCTATGGGGTGAATTGCGGCCTTGGGTCATGTTTTCATGAAAAGATGTATGATACAGAATGGTGGATATTCAAAAAAAAGCTGACCACTATCACTAACATCTGGGATTAAGAGAATTTACTTCTTGGAAATTAAAAACAATCAATAGTGTGCCTGCTATTTCTTAACCAACATTTAATATATTGTGGTTTCCATCTGGGGAATCACTAGAAATGTTCCTAGTCATATTTATGTGTATAAAAAGGTGAAGGGACCCCTGACCATTAGGTCCAGTCATGAACGACTCTGGGGTTGTCGTGCTCATGTCACTTTACTGGCTGAGGGAGCCGATGCACAGTTTCCAGGTTATGTGGCCAGCATGACTAAGCTACTTCTGGCGAACCAGAGCAGCACACAGAAATGCCGTTTACCTTCCTGCCAGAGCGATACCTATTTATCTACTTGCACTTTGACGTGCTTTCGAGCTGCTAGGTTGGCAGGAGCTGGGACCGAGCAACGGGAGCTCACCCCATTGCGGGGATTCAAACTGCCAACCTTCTGATCAGCAAGCCCTAGGCTCTGTGGTTTAGACCACAGCGCCACCTGTGTCCCTATATTTATGTGTATAGAGGGAGATAAAATACTTAGTAAACTCTCAAATTGTTGTGAGCCCGGGGAATCGGAATTGAGAATTGTCATGGTTGCGATAACCTTTTCAAATTGAAATCTTGCTTATTTCCCATTTTGTTTGAACTCAGTTTGAGTGCATGCTGATTAGTTAGTGTAACTTATAAATGGATGATTTGTACTTACTGTGAAAAACAAATCTAAAGGCGGTACAATTTCCTGAAGGGCTTATATCTTACAGAGCATCAGTGTTTTATAAACTTTAAAACTGTTTTCTTTTCATAATGCTTTAGTAGGTCTATTAAAATTAAACTTCTACTAATATTGAATTTTGAGGGCAATTTTCTTACAGTGCCATTTAAATTGTAGAAGTTCAGGTCTCAGATGGAGTTCTAGATAATATCCAATGACCTTAAACTTTGACGAGTACAGCTGGAGTTGCAAGGTGTTCCTGGTCAAGGACAGGCCAAGACCATGGATGGTTGTACTTATATCTACCTGAAGGTATTGTTCAGTAGGTGCTTGACTAGGCAAAGGCAGAATACCAAGATTCCCAGAATTTAAAATCATACTGCCTGCCAGTTGCAGGAATTGGTATTGGTCAGAAGCCTATTTTCCTTCGAATCTGTTGAGGCATCACCAGGTTTATAGTAGCTCACCAAGTTAAGTTGCATCTTATACCTCAATATTTCCTGTTCAAACCACGGAGCCGAAAAAACCCCTTGTTGTGGAAGGTTGATCTGTGCTTCAGCACAGTAAAATATAACGCAAGTATTTCAGCTGCAATTGTTGAGGACTTATTTTCCAAGCTTTTTTTCTTTTTACTCATCAGCTGTAGAGAGGCAGGTGCCCAAAGGCGCCGACAACAGCTTTGTAACATACAAGAAGTGTCGGTTGGGGGACAGTAAAAGAATATGGGGAGAAGATTAAGCTAGAAAGAAGAAACAGGAAAATATCCCCAGAGTGGAATTATCTTTCTATTAACGTAGGTGTTGGTATAAACTAATGAAAATGGATAGAAAGAGATAATTTGGGTAACTATTTGGTTTTTAGACATCAGTTTCATTGGATAGCTCAGTAGTTTCCTAGAGGGCGGAAAAGCGGACTAGTGGATTTATTCCACAACTGCCTTTCACACATGCTGGCAATTCTCATTGATTTGAGAGGACCCTGGGGCAAACTTCACTTACTTGCTTATGGGCTGCAGCATGCAAACTGTTCATAATTAAGTTATATAAAACTTTTATGCCTTTTTCTCCATAGTTCTGAAACCTACTGTGGGTGGTTTTTTTAAAACACAGTTTTCTGGTAGTTTTAAAGAAAAATGTTACTAACAGAAGTTCTTTGATAATAGTTAGAGGTTTTGCCATGGGCATCAGTGAAGCACGAATTCTCTTTCAAAGTGTACTAAGCCTGGAGCAGTGAGTATTTTCCATCCAGTGCCTGTATCCTAGATTCTATCAGAAAGATGGCAGTTCCACATTGAGCTTGATTTGTCCACTACTACACCCAGGAACCTCTCTTCTCAAGCTCTGCTCCTTCTTCACCCATAATGTTCACTGTTGTTCTGCATCCTGGAAGAGAAGACTAGAGGCAGATCTTGGACTCCTAGCTCCCACTCTTGGAGGAAAGACTTACTCTTGGCTCAGGAAATCCTGTATGTTGTATTAAAGAATTCAGTGCACAGCACATCAACAGAGTCTAGCTCCCCCTCACCTGAAAATAAGGGATATCCATGTTCATGGCATTTTTATTTATACAGACTTGTTATAATTTTTATCATACTAACAGTCTGGAATGCATTACCAATGTTTCTGGGGGGGCCCTTTCTTTTTGTTTTGATATTTCATATCTGTTTTCTGTGATTTTGTTTATGCTAAAAATAAAAGTAATCTGACTGTGTGCAGGGGAAGGCAGAAACTCTGTGTGCATAGAATTCTGCCTGCACTTTCTGATTTCATACAACTGCTCATGGAAGCAGCAATGCAATATTAGCACACATAAACTGCTATCGTACCTGGAAGGGACATGCAGAGGGGGCTCTTTTATATCTTGAGAATAAGACTGAAGTTCCAGGTAAATAACCGAGTGCAAACATGGAAATAGCCACACACTTTGACAAGTTAGGAGGGGCCAGACTAGGTATTTTAAATGTGTGATTGCATTTAGCAAATTTAGGCATCCCCTCCTTTAAATAACAGCTGTGGGGAGATAAATATGCGCATGGTGTATAGGAATGGGAGGTTAATCCTTCCCCACAACTGCAGACTCAATTATAATCATTCATTCCCCCCCCCCAATAATGTTATTGGTGCAACTGGAAGTTTTATTCATAGAATCAAAGAATTGCAGAGTTGGAAGGGACCCCAAGGGTCATCCATTCCATGCCCCTGTAATGCAGGAAACTAAGCTAAAGCATCTATGACAGATGACCATCCAACCTCTGCTTAAAAACCTCCAATGAAGGAGAGTCCACAACCTCCTGAGGAAGACCATTCCACTGCTGAACAGCAATTACTGTCACAAAATGTTTCCTGATATTTAGTTGGAATCTCCTTTCTTGTAACTTGAAGCAAATAAGAGCTTGAACAAATAAGAGCTTCAGGGTGTCGTCGTTTCCAATGTGGACAGCACTTGAGGTGTGTGGGGTGGGGGATGAAACTAAGCAGCAGAACCCACTTGATGAAGCTGCACCTCTGCCTCTGGACATGCCAGGACTGCATGAGTTGGGAGACTCAGGGGCTTCCCAGTCTGTGGAGGATGAGAGGTACCCAGGGCCCAGAGTGTTTTGACAGAGTTTGGAGGATGAGGTGACTGGTAATATCTTCCAGGGAGAAGCAATCCCATAAGATGAGAGAGGATACTCCCTTGCCCCATAGATTAATGCCTTTCTTCAGTCTAGGAATTCTTGCAGGTAGAGGGACTCACAAGTAATCAAGCCTTCTCTGACTGCATAAAAGCTTGTTGGGTAGGTGGATAACCTTGTTGTAACAACTTCACAGCTCCTGCACAGTCTTGGAACTCTTATTACTACTCTTGAACTCCTGAGACAGGACATAGGGATTGTAAAGAGTCCTGTAGAGACATCTTGGCAAGACAAGTAAGAAGGCAGAGGAATGGGACAAGGCTGTGGAATTGGATCCTGGGGTGGAGTCCAGTGGTTGGGGAGGTGTTTATATGTATGTTGGGGAGGGATCAAGCAGGTTATTGAGCTGAGGTCCTGCCTCGTTACTATTGGACATCCCAAGAGGTGAGGAGGAGCTGCCTGACCTGTCTTTGGCACTGCCTCCCATCCTAGAATGCACCCCACCTCCATGCCTGAGGATGAGTCAGACAGTGAATCAACCTGGAAGAGGTGGGCCAAAGGACATATTGCTGAGTGGACACTGGGCCATAGGCAAAAACAGATGTTGTGAAGCAATATTACTGGAATAAAGCCTGACATACAGCTGACCAGGTGTTAGTTGGTGTCTTCTTTGAGCTCTCTGCTGGGTATGGTCCATGGAAGGTATGAAAAAGGCCTCCTTTGATGCGCCCCCTTCTGCAGGGGCAGAGCACAGTATTCTAATAAAGTCTGTTCATTATTATTTTTTACACTTTACTGTATTTGAAGTTCTGACCTCAAATATAGTTGTGTTTATACCCTCTGGTATAATATGTGGTGCTAGGCTGTTCTGCTTCTTACATTCACAAGAATTAAATCCAGTTCATTAAACTCTCTTTAGAAAGTTAGAAAAGTAAACTTGGATGAAATGATTATCACAGCAGGACATGTCTCAGGATAAATGAAGAATTTTGATAGCAGCTTTGAACAAAAACATCCTGTAGAACAGCAAGATTAATGTGCCTTTCAACATTGTCTTTAACCAGACGGTCTTAAAATTACTTTTTTTTTTGAAGAAAAAAATCCGCTTTGGGGGTTGAATGAGAGAGTTTTTAACAGTGTGCAAGTGTTGGATATAGTTTCGAAACTATCATCAACCTGTGGATCAAAATTGCTAACAAGATTCCATGATAGGAAAGCACAAGCAGGAGCTGGAGAATCAGTCATAAAAAGGCTCTTCTTCAACAAGGAGAAGATATCAAAGAACATTTTTTTCTTCATGCTATGCCCTTTTGCAGTTGTTTTGCACATCAATAGGAAAAGGATCTAGCCAACATTATGTATGATCTCATACCAACCCATCCATAATTACTATGTCAGTCCTTCCATTCCAAATCTACAACCAACCAACTTTTAAAATTAAACCCATTTCAAGTCTTATTTACCGTAGTGTAAGGCTTGTTCAGGAATGCGCTTCTAAACACGCTTTATTTTTCTACAATTTATATGAAACATGCAAAACTTAAATTGGTTGGTTGTATTCAACTAAGTTGTGCTTGGAGTAGACCCATTGAAATTAATAGAACTAAGTTCTAACAAGAATCAAATATGAGTTCAGGCCAATGCACACCAGACTGACTTCATTCTGTTAGGAAGTGAATACCTTTGCCTGAGCATCAGGAAACATTAGCAACTTATGCACATTTATTCAGAAGTAAGCTTTGTTGAATGGAGGCATACAACTTACTTCAGTCTCGGGGGGGGGGCGGAATGTGTTGGAGCACATAGCCTACTAAACAGCAGTTCCCTGTGGTGGACGGTAAACAACTCCAGTAGCTTTAGGTAATATCAGATGAACTTTGGATCCAGTGCTATTTAATTTAAACAGCAAACCTGAATAGTTTTTAACCTAGTTCAACTGCCATGCCCCCTCATGGAAATTATTGTTTCGGGTCATATATTTGGACTTAGACACTTAGACTCTATCATCTTCCCCAGCTCTTTTGTGCAACTAATCTCTCATTGTGTGCAGATAATAAATTTATTGTGGTAAAACTTTTAATAAAATTGCATTTATATTAACACATTTGAAATTATAAATACAAATCACATCTTTGCATTTCAAAAGAAAACAATGCATGATAAAAAAAACCTTGAATAAGATATTACTTTGTAACTGCTTCATATATTAACATTTTCATCATATGTGAGTGCTGAGTATAAACAATAAAGTTTAAAAGGATTGTTACATCCTGCTTAACTTGGGCCTTGATATTTGCAGACAATACTGCTACAAAACCATAACAGAAACACTTTAATTACATTATCGGGCCTGGATTTTAGTTCACAGCTTAAATTTAAAATAATTAAATTGAGAGGGTGAACCAAGTGTCAGGGACCCAGTCAGCAAAACATCACATGGAGTACATGGAGTTTAATCTTTATCAGCAGAAACAAGGCTGGCTCAGGTGTACCAGGCCTAGTGAGCCCAGCAACTCTTCTCTGTACATCTTGTCCCTATGAGGCAGTTATGGAGGCTGAAAGTCCCTGCCTTCCCACAGCTGCCTAAATCTCTCCCCCCCCCAGGCTGTTCCCAAGCAATCTGAGACTATGCTGATGTGCATGCCTCTGCTCCTCCCTCTTCATACCTCTTCTGGTCCTAGCAGACCAGGAGGGAGGAGAGGTTGCTGCAGCAGGAGCAGGAGACACCCCCCTTAAAACATCTCTGCCACTTGGCCTCCCTCCTCTCCTGCTTCTGCCTCTGATTCTGATTTTGGACTTCACTCCGCCACAAACTTTCCCTGCTCACTAAACCTTGTGACCTCTTCAGTTTCCGACATCAATTCCTGCCAGGCTTTTCCCTCTCTGTTGCTTCTGGGATCAATTCCACATCTATTTAAATTTGTGAGACAGCACACATACAAACTTCGTGAAAAAGGCAATAACAGCATGCAGCTATGACCTACTATGGCTTTTTGAAGTTTTATGCAGGGGGTGGGGAGCTGGAATGGGAAGATGAGAGGGAAGCAGTATTATTATTATTATTCTCTCTATTCTTGGGCAGATACATGTAAGTGATACAGAATCTAAAACTCCATCAAAAATAATCAATATCATAAAAAAACATTCAAAATACATATGTATCTAGGTGGGAGGGTCTGAATATTTGTTGTTGTTGTTGTTCAGTCGTTCAGTCGTGTCCGACTCTTCGTGACCCCATGGACCAGAGCACGCCAGGCACGCCTATCCTTCACTGCCTCTCACAGTTTGGCCAAACTCATGTTAGTAGCTTCGAGAACACCGTCCAACCATCTCATCCTCTGTCGTCCCCTTCTCCTTGTGCCCTCCATCTTTCCCAACATCAGGGTCTTTTCTAGGGAGTCTTCTCTTCTCATGAGGTGGCCAAAGTACTGGAGCCTCAACTTCAGAATCTGTCCTTCTAGTGAGCACTCAGGGCTGATTTCTTTGAGAATGGATAGGTTTGATCTTCTTGCAGTCCATGGGACTCTCAAGAGTCTCCTCCAGCACCATAATTCAAAAGCATCAATTCTTCGGCAATCAGCCTTCTTTATGGTCCAGCTCTCACTTCCGTACATTACTACTGGGAAAACCATAGCTTTAACTATACGGACCTTTGTCGGCAAGGTGATGTCTTTGCTTTTTAAGATGCTGTCTAGGTTTGCCATTGCTTTTCTCCCAAGAAGCAGGCGTCTTCTAATTTTGTGACTGCTGTCACCATCTGCAGTGATCATGGAACCCAAGACAGTGAAATCTCTCACTGCCTCCATTTCTTCCCCTTCTATTTGCCAGGAGGTGATGGGACCAGTGGCCATGATCTTAGTTTTTTTGATGTTGAGCTTCAGACCATATTTTGCGCTCTCCTCTTTCACCCTCATTAAAAGGTTCTTTAATTCCTCCTCACTTTCTGCCACCACGGTAGTATCATCAGCATATCTGAGGTTGTTGATATTTTTTCCGGCAATCTTAATTCCGGTTTGGGATTCATCCAGTCCAGCATTTCGCATGATGAATTCTGCATATAAGTTAAATAAGCAGGAAGACAATATACAGCCTTGTCGTACTCCTTTCCCAATTTTGAACCAATCAGTTGTTCCATATCCAGTTCTAACTGTAGCTTCTTGTCCCACATAGAGATTTCTCAGGGGACAAATGAGGTGATCCAGCACTCCCATTTCTTTAAGAACTTGCCATAGTTTGCTGTGGTCGACACAGTCAAATGCTTTTGCGTAGTCAATGAAGCAGAAGTAGATGTTTTTCTGGAACTCTCTAGCTTTCTCCATAATCCAGCGCATGTTTGCAATTTGGTCTCTGGTTCCTCTATTTCCATCATTTATTTATATGCTGAATAAAACTTTGCCAAACATTTTAAAAAATATTTTAAAAATTGTCTGTATCAGGCCTCTTTGTTAATTCTCTTCAAATATTTCCAACTTATAGCTGTAAGCATTTGTGCTGCAGCTAGTAGTTGTTGGACCAGAATTCTAAAGCAAGAGTCTTCATTCAGTCCATCCCAGACACCCAGCAAAGCCAACAAGGGCATCCCAGGGGTCAGGGGCAGCCCGTCCCATTTCCCCACATGAGATGAAACAGGAAGGTGTCCTTCTCACCTAAGTCTTGCTTACGGGGGTCGTGTGGCTGCAATGGTTTATGGTGATATCTCATGCAAGTTCTGCAAGATCTCACTGGAAGAAGCCACTGCCATGCAACCTCAGTTGCTGTCTCATGGGCAGGCTGGCACTGCTGGAAATACTTACTGTTTTTGTGATTAAATTAATTTCAACAAAAATCATTTCTCAAAACTTGGCCAGTAGTAAATAGGTACACTACTGTTGGAACCAGTTGGAACTGCAGTTCCATAGTATACACTAGGTACACTACTGTTGGAACCAGTTGGAACTACAGTTGGACCCAGGTGGCGCTGTGGGTTAAACCACAGTGTCTAGGGCTTGCTGATCAGAAGGTCAGCAGTTCGAATCCCTGCCACGGGGTGAGCTCCTGTTGCTCGGTCCCAGCTCCTGCCCACCTAGCAGTTCGAAAGCACGTCAAAGTGCAAGTAGATAAATAGGGACCACTCCAGCGGGAAGGTAAACGGCCTTTCTGTGTGCTGCTCTGGTTCGCCAGAAGCGGCTTAGTCATGCTGGCCACATGACCCGGAAGCTGTCTGCGGACAAATGCCGGTTCCCTCGGCCTATAGAGCGAGATGAGCGCCACAACCCCAGAGTCGGACACGACTGGACCTGATGGTCAGGGGTCCCTTTACCTTTTACTGTTGGAAACTGCCCAGAGTGTCTGGGGCAACCCAGTCAGATGGGCGGGGTATGAATAATATTTTTTTTGTTATTGTTATTGTCATTAGTGGAAGTAGTGATGGTCACCAACTTGGATGGCTTTAAAAGAGGATTACTGGTAGATAAATTCATGGAGAATAAGGCTAACAATGGCTTTTAACCAGGATGATTTTGCTCCATCTGCATGATCATAGGCAGTAATGCTTCTGAATACCAACCGCAGAAGGGAAAGTGCTATTGTCATTGAATCCTGCAGGTGTCTGTGAGCCACTATGAGAACAGGAAGCTAGATTAGATGGGCCATTGGCCTGATCCTGCATACCCTTCTTATGTTCTTATTTGCGTAGAAGTTAGATTATTAGAGTAGCAGTATGTACATATATGTGATGTGCATTTTCGGTCTGCTTTCTTTGGTTGGTGTGAAATTCTAGGAGGTACCTGAGCCCTTTCTAGAAAAATCGAAACCATAAGCCCTTGATTTGTAGTCTGTCTTGAAAAAGAACATAAAGCAATTTCACAACCCCGTTCCCTCATTTTGACTGTATTTTTCTATCCTATTTCAGATGACGTTGCCCCCTATTTCAAGACAGAGCCAGGTTTGCCCCAGACTCACCTAGAAGGGAACCGCCTTGTGCTTACATGCTTGGCAGAAGGTAGCTGGCCTTTGGAATTTAAATGGCTGCACAATGGCAGGGAAACCACGGCCTTCACCAACGAGTACACGTAAGTGGCTTTTAGAATAGCAATCTATAGATTATATTTTTCAGCATTGTAATGAGGAAAGATTTTTATTTTTGTATCATTGCATCACAAAAGAATGAAATGAGTAAGCATGCAATACAGTTAAAACTTAAGACAGTAGAACTATCTTATGGGCTGCCTTTATGATATCTCATCGAATCGTAGAATTGCAGTTCCTTTTTTCTAATACATTATACACACCCTCTAACATTTATCTGATGAAAATAGGGACTTCCCATTCCATAATGATAATTTTACTATTTATACCCTACATATATTGCCCCAGCCATTCTGGGCAGCTTCCAACATATATAAAAACACAATAAAACATTAAATATTTAAAATACCCTTCCCTATACAGGATTGCCTTCAGACGGCTTGGGAGTCGGATAACTCCTTACCCTCCAACATTTCTCCAGTGAAAATAGGGATATCCTAAGGAAAGTGGGACATTCCAGGATCAAATCAGAAACTGGGATGATTTCTCTAAATCAGGGACATCCCTGGAAAATAGGGACACTTGGAGGGTCTGCATTATAGACATTTTTTTATCAGAATAGATATTGTTATGAAAACCTATATTGACAGATTACAAATGTTTAAGCAAATAAATGCTTGGCAAACAAAAGGTCATTTGCCATTTTACCACTGCCTCCTTCAAGTAGAAAAAGAAGAAGAGTTTGGATTTGATATCCCGCTTTATCGATACCCGAAGGAGTCTCCAAGCGGCTCACATTCTCCTTTCCCTTCCTCCCCCACAACAAACACTCTGTGAGGTGAGTGGGTCTGAGAGACTTCAAAGAAGTGTGACTAGCCCAAGGTCACCCAGCAGCTGCATGTGGAATAGCGGAGACGTGAACCCGGTTCACCAGATTACGAGTCTACCACTCTTAACCACTATACCACGCTGGCACCCCCTCTTGAAAGGAGGCATTAATCACCTCCCTGGCCCAGCCAGCTGTCCCATCCCTGCAAGTTTTTATCAGCCAAAAGGGGCAAAGGTCCAGAGTGCAAGTGGTTGCCATGACTGATCCAAGCACCATGCCTACATCCTCAAGCCTTACTAACAGAAACTCATCCGACAGGACTAGACAGTGCTCTGGACACCTTTCGAGGTTCATCTGCTTCAATAGTGGAGTCAAGGTCCCAGTGGATGCAAGTGAAGAATTGGATGCTGGACTAGATGAGCCTTTGGTCTGATTCAGCTGAAGGGCTCCTCTTATGTTGTCAGTGTGATTCACTGTGGGAATCGAAGGGATGGGTGGGGTAATCTACATGTAGTGATTTGTTCAATGCATTCCATGGCAAACTGCTTGCATTTGAACTTTCTATTCCTACCAGAACATAGTCTGGTGGAAATATGCATTTTGTCATATCACTTAATGTCTGAACTGTATGAACTTGGTATCTGTGTGGAAACTGTTCGCTGAGAGGTGGCATCGCATAGTGGCTACAAGTATCAGCTGTGAGCTAAAATTTCTCAGCTTCAAGCCATGAATTCAACAAGTGGTGTTAGATACGTTTTGCTGTCTCAGGTCAGCCCCATACCTGCCATATAAAATCGTCAAAGCCTCTGTTCATGTAGGAGAGAGGGAGAAATGTCATTCCTCTGTCTTAGCCCTAAACAGTCTTGGCCCAGTATACCTGAAGAAGCATCTACACCCCCATCGTTCTGCCCGGACACTGAGATCCAGTGCCAAGGGCCTTCTGGCAGTTCCCTCACTGCGGGAAGCAAAGTTACAGGGAACCAGGCAGAGGGCCTTCTTGGTGGTGGCGCCCTCCCATGAGATGTCAAAGAGATAAACAACTATCTGACGTTTAGAAGACATCTGAAGGCAGCCCTGTTTAGGGAAGTTATTAATGACTGATGTTTTAATGTATTTTTAATCTCTGTTGGAAGCCGCCCAGAGTGGCTGGGGAAACCCAGCCAGATGGGCGGGGTACAAATAATAAATTATTATTATTATTATTATTATTATTATTATTATTATTAAGCTTGCATAAGAGTAATTCACTGGGCAGAACAAGCCTCTCTGGCCCTTCAAGCCCTTGTTGTTCAGTTGTTAAGTCGTGTCCGACTCTTCGTGACCAGAGCACGCCAGGCATGCCTATCTTTCACTGCCTCCCGCAGTTTGGCCAAACTCATGCTAGTTGCTTTGAGAACACTGTCCAACCATCTCATCCTCTGTCACCCCCTTCTCCTTGTGCCCTCCATCTTTCCCAACATCAGGGTCTTTTCAGGGAGTCTTATCTTCTCACAAGGTGGCCAAAGTACTGGAGCCTCAACTTCAGGATCTGCCCTTCCAGTGAGCACTCAGGGCTGATTTCTTTAAGGATGGATAAGTTTGATCTTTTTGCAGTCCATGGGACTCTCAAGAGCCTCAATCCCTTAGTCAATGCAAAATAAGCCTCCATTGCCAACCAGCTGCTGATGGCTGTGATGTGCTTGGAACACTCAGAATGCACTTATTGTTTGAACAGCACAGGCTGTTTTGTATGGAATTGCAATTTAAATTTCTATTTAGGGTAACAACATCTACTAGCTTGATTCATCACACAAGAAAGCATGTCTGTACAGTAATTCTGATATTGGGTTGATCAATGGGGGTGCTTTACTTCAGTCAGCAGGCAAAAAACTAAACAGAAACCCACAACTCTGATGGACAGCAACAATATTTGGGAGGTGTAAAAGAAAGCAGTACAGAAAGGTGGGCTAGGAAAGAGGATAGGAAATAGAACAGGCTTTAGAATGGAGATTGTTATACATCCAGCATCTTGCATTACTTAATATTATATTATAATTCTGTAATACAAAAACAAGTAGTGTATTGCTACATATTGCTACCGAAGGGACATACAGAAGACCTTTCCTTTTAAGTGCTGCCTGCTGCACTTATATATTATACTTTGTTTTTTTAAAAAAATTCCTTAGGTCACCATGAAAACCATATTTATTTTCTTTAGGGTTTGATTAACTTGTTTTGAATACTCGAAGCATTTGTCTTCTACAGAATGTGCATGGAAAGCTAATCAAAATTTACTATAAAGTTTGAATAAATATATTGCTATGAATATTTCAGGTCTATTATTTATTTCTAATTGCTTGCCAAAAACCAAAATACACTCTGGATGTTTTTGTATTTATATGCAGGGAATTGCATTTATTCATTAAGATGAAATCACTGCAGAAAAAAAGTATATTTTCTTTTGGTTGAATAACATTGGGCTATATTTGGCCTCAGTCTCATCACGTCAACAAGCTGCATGTTCAAATCCCCCCATATTGCACACCCCAGATCTTGGTATTTTGTTGCATGGCAAATATTCAGGGCTCTAGAAAAAGATGAAATATCAGTGGGGAAAGGGGGGCATCCCAGTCTGGTTACCCTCTGCAAGGGGGTGGGGGACCTGACAATATGCCATTTGCCTGTATCCTGGACATGGGTGTTATGTACTGTATATGATTTTCACCCAGTGCACATGTTCCTGGGGTATACCACAGAGCCAGTGCCCTAGGGGTAAAGATAAAGAGCCAGTGCACCAAATCAAATGCATTTTCAGCATCCAAGGAGAGCAAGTCTAATGGCAATGTGCTAGTACTGTTGAGTGCTACTAGATCAATTACAAGATGCAGCTTATCTACCCTTTGATGGTGTCATATAAATCCAACCTGGTATGGGTGGATTAGGATGCTCATCACTTCCTGAAGCCTGTCCACTAGAACTGCTACCAGGATTTTGCTGTCAGTGTTGATTAGTGAGATTTAACTCACAGAGTTTGGGTGTTTGCCAGGTTTTGGAATTACAGAAATTTGTGCTACGTACAGAGAAGGATGGGGGAGTGAGGATCTTTCCGAAGCTACAGTGGTACCTTGGTTTAAGAACAGATTAGTTTATGAACAATTTGGATTAAGAACGCTGCAAACCCAGAAGTAGGTGTTTTGGTTTGTGAACTTTGCCTTGGTTTAAGAACATGTTCTGCTTCCTGTTGAGTGTGTTCCATTTGTAAATTGAGTCCCCGCACAGCTATGGGAAAGCACGCCTTGGTTTAATAACACTTTGACTTCCGGAACAGATTAAGTTCGTAAACCAAGGTACCACTCTAAACAGAATGCAGTTTTGGGGTTAATAAGTCAAGATGAGACGTTCATCACTCCACAGGAAATCTGTCTGGGCCTGGCACCTTAACAATACCCATTTGCTTCATTATTCTGTTTATTTCCTCTCTTCTCAGGGGGGTTCTGCAAAGAATGCCCCCTTGCTCTGCATCTAACTGTGTGAGTTCTAACTGAGTCGTGAATTTGGATATTTCTGTTTCTTTAGCAATAGCATTCCTTTGATATAAGGCAGAGTGCAAGTTAGAAAACAGTTGCATAAGCACTTTTCATAGCTGGAATGTTATTTATTGCATTTATATCCCATCTTATTCTCCAGGGAGATCAAGGTGGCAAACATGGTTCTCCCCCTCCTCATTTACCCGTAATTCCCACAACAACCCTGATTAGGCTGAGAAGTAGTGACTGGCCAAGTGGGGGTTCAAACCTAGGGTTCCCAGGTCTTAGTCCGGCACTCTAAATATTTGGAAAGTTTGCTGCAAGCATTGAAAAGGCAGGACTGGGGAAGGAATGTGAAGCATTTTCTGCATCTTCCCTGCTGAAGAGGTTCCCTCCATTCTAAGGGGAGCAGCTTGCAGCATGAAGAACAGGAACAAAGTGAATGATACCTTGTGCCTTTAGTAGCTGTGTGACTGGCACAAATTAAACTGGGTAAGCCTGTATATTTGAATGGAAATATAATTATGGGGAAAGCTTCACCTGATGATAGTCTGTCTGCCAAAAATATGTGGCTTCTGATTTGCTATTGGGTCCTATACCTCAGCATAGCAGTTTATAACACTGAATGCCGAGGATGAACATTTTATAAACTAAAAAGTTCATTTGGCTGGACAGTGCATTTCAGTGAGATTGTCACAAGCCCAGATGATGAGTAACAAGCCCAAAGCAATAAAATATTATATAATGGTGGTTCCTCTGCAAGCGCCCCTTTTTAACCCCAACTCTTTTTTTCTTTTTTCTTTTTTGGAAGTCCGCAATGTGATTATTGTAATGTTACACTCTGTTAATTGAGAAAATACATAATGACAAAAATCTATTACAAACTCAGTAAAGTTTTTAAATGAATTTGCAAATGCTCAAAAAACCGCAGCAAAAATTCATTTCTTTATTTCCCCAAAGTATTCACCAATGAACAACCCAATTAATTAATTCAAAAGTTATGAAAGTTAATACATTTACATTTATAAATATATTTATTTATGTAAATTTATTTATCTTTCATGAATATATTTATTTATTGCCCTAATACAGACAATACAGAGCTAGTTGGACCAATGGTCTGGCTCTGTATAAGGCAGATTCCTCTGTTTATAGATTGTTTTAGAGTATATCTCTATATTCTTTTAAAAGTATTCAAATAAGTTCTTATACATTCTCAGTAACCCTAACAACAATTAACTAAGTTTAGACATAGCAATAGTAGCAGCACTTAAGACTAAAACAGTTCACCCAATCTGGGATCCAATTGTGAACAGATGATTTCTCGTGAGTAAACTCTTTTTTATACTTTTATAGAAGACTGTGTAGTGTTTTATTTTGAGAGGGATTAATGGGGAAAATACCAGGACATTTATTACAGAGGTTTTAACAAACCTGAGCAAGCTATCTGATGCGTGTGTGTTTAAAAGGGGAATGAGAACTCTGCTAATTTCTAGGACACAATTTGGAATAGGATATCTTAAACAATATATCATCTCCTCCATCCCAAAACATACCCACAATTTCTCGATAGGGATTCCACAGGATAAGAGCAGTCACACTAAAAGCCCTGCTCCGATTTAGTGCAGAGTGGGCTTCTGTGGTCTTTGGAACTAGCAGGAGAGAATCTCCCACAGACATCTACTGGGTGTATAAGGAATAAGGCAGTCTGTCAAGTAATGTGGTTGCAAGCAATGTAGGTACTTATATATTAGTACCAACACCCTGGTAGCAAATTAGCAGCCAGTGCAAAAACCACAAGCAAGGTGTTATATGCTGGTGGGCATTAACCCCCCACAAGCAACCTAGCTACCACATTCTCCACCAGCTGCAGCCTGCAGATCAATCCCAAGGGAAGTCTCACTTAGAGTGCATTGCAGTAATCCAAGTGTGAGGTTACCCATGCATGGATAGCTGTGGTCAAGCTATCTGGTTCCAAGAATAGCTGCAGATATCATAGCAATCAAAGTTGGTAAAAGACACTCCTAGCCACTGAGGACACCTATACCTGGAGTAACACGGTTGAATCTAGGAGCACACCCAAACTATGCACCTGCTCTTTCATCCAGGGCAGGCAACTTACCAACTTCCCAGACCCAGGAACTACTCACTCACAGAGCCTCCTTGTTGACAGGATTCAGTTTCAGACTCAGTTTATTAGCTCTCATCCAGCCCACCACTGCATCCAGACACCAGTCCAGGGCCTCTCATTCCTGATTCAGATGTTACCAAGAAATAGAGGTGGGTATCATCAGTATGCTGATGACACCTTGGTCCCAAACTCCCAATGACTACTCCTACCAGCTTCATGTAGATGTTGAATAGCATTGGAGGCAACAAAGTCCCTGTAGCAGCCCACAGCTCAAAAGCCAAGAAACCGAGGAGCATCCAATACTACCTTCTAAAAGCATCCCTGGAGTTAAGACTGGAACCACTGCCCCTGATACCCATTTCCCATAGGCAATCCAGGGGGATACAATGGTCAATGGCATCAAAAGCTGATAAAGGTCACCATCAGGGCTACCAAGGCAGATTCAAATCTGAACCCAAATTGAGATGGGTCTAAAAATTCAGTTTCCTTGAAGAATACCTGCAGTTGCATCTCCATGACCCTTTCAAGTGCCTTGACCACAAAGTGGATATTTGCAACTGGACAGTAGTTGTTGAATATCATTGGGTTTCAGAGCATTCTCTTGGTCCAAGCTCTTGCCATTGTTGCATAGTATCTTGGAAACTTGCATAAAAGGGTGTACCAGGTATTAAATGCTAAGTTTATACTCAAAAGTTAACAGTGTTTCCCAATAATAGTTTTCCAGTGATTTTGCATGCAAGAGAGAAAAAGGCATTTTCATTGTCTGAAAGCCAGAAGGGCACTTAAAGTTTCTGCAGATCTGAGCAAGCAATTTAGGAAAATGGACAATTTGTTTTGAGTGGAGCAGCCTGGAAGAGGCTTGCTGCTTAAGAAAATCTGAGACAGAAGATGGATAGTACATCAATAAGTGAAAATATCAATGAAAACATTGGAAATGATTCTAGCTTTTCTTTTCCTTTTTGTTCCAGAGCTCAATGTCAGGAAGAGGGCTGTCATTTCTTCCCAAAGACTGGAATGCATTTTATGGTTTTCGATGGCACCTCCAATATCGATTAAAACTTTTTTTGTTTTAAATGAACATATGAAACTTACTGGTCCCTATATATACATTATTTTATTGGTAAACCACCTTTCCACCGTTCAAACCATGCTGAAGGTGGCTTACGACATGAAAAAATGTGTAACTCCAACATAACAAAAGTAGTCATAAACAATTAAACATCAAAAATACACAACCAAATGGAACAATTTCCACATAAATCACAAGATCTGAAAGAAAACTACAAAAAACCAACAACAACACCACCCGCCACTGACACACATACACAACAAAACCTGAAACAACACCCCAGAGTTTGCTTGGGGCTTGCTGCAGGTCTGTGTTCATACCGCTCTTGGTTGTTGTCATGCTAGCTTGGTTTGTGCCAATTCTTAGTCCACTTTAGCAGTACAGGTTCAGCCTGTAGCAGGTTTATCGACAGTGAACTAGGCCCTGCTGTGAAGCTTTAGTCTGTTGAGCCCCAAACACTGAGCTGTAGCTTGAAAATGCCATGACTGATGTCAACTCTAATGTAAACCATCTCCTCCTAGGGCAGACAAGAATGGCATAGAGAAGAATGGCATGCTTTTTAAGGTTGTTTCTGTGTTGCATATTCTGTAATATTATATGCATTTGTTTTAATGTTGTTAATGTCCCCTCCACAAAATAAATAGTTTTGCTTTGCCATTCCCACCCGCCATTTAAATTCTATATATATTACAATAAAATAGAACCATAGAATGTTAGAGTTGGAAGGGACCCCGCAGGTCATCTAGTCCAATCCTCTGCAATGTGGGGGGGGGGGTTATGTTTTACTATAATTTAAAGATATAATTATAAAATACTAATTTTGTTTTACTAAAATTAGTATTTTAGTAAAATTGGTATTTCAAACAAGAGTCTAATACAAAGCTACATGACCAGCACTATAAGACTTTTCAACTGAATTTAATTTTTAGTTTACCATGATGTACTGGGAAAGAAAGCCATGGCACAGTTAGAATCATCTGGCCACCGTATCATTGTATTTACAAAATAAAATGAAATATATTGTTGTAGTAAAAATGTGAAAAATAAGCATTTAATTATCCTTGGCTTTCCTTGAAAAAATACCCGCTGCCTAAAAGCAAAGTGTATTTAATTAGTAAGTGAATATTTTCTGAAGAAGATGTTGAACATTCAGACTAATACAAAACATTTCTAATACAGCATAAGATTAAGTCTCTGAATGGGTAATAGATGGGGGGGGGGGTAATGGAAGAAAAGAGTGTGCATTGCTGTAAATCGAATAAACACATGCCATCACCTTCCCATAAGAAATAAAAGACTGTTTCCTAGCTTTTCTGCTTTGGGCAATGCATGTTGCTGATTGCTGACAGGAGTAGAGAGAATCTGCCTTTAAAAGGGGTGGGGGAGGCTTGTGCCAATGGAGGGCACAGGGTCACCACCTAAATATAACAGACAGAGTGCACAGACAGTTCCGATGCACAAAAACAATGGCAGAGTGCCAAGCAGAGTTAAGAGTTTAAGCACAGAGATCAAGAACAGTGAGGAGTAAGCAGTTTGAGGTGAAAAGTTTATCATAAGATTGGTATTGAAGACTGCTCATGAGCTCTGCACAAGCATGCAAGCTCTGAAGGAGCTGGCTCTTCAGCTGGCTTTTAATGAACTTTCCCACCACCATCCCTACTTTTGACAATCAGTTGGCATTTTTAAAAGGAGAAACTACAAGCCGTGCTTAGTAATTTCCAGTGCTTGCAAAGTTAATTTAGAAACTGAAGTAGTTTAGTTATAGATTTATGTGCTCTTCTGATTTTAACTTTTCCAGCGTACAGACTGAAGTGTCATAAGAAACCATGAAAATTGGTTTAACCAGAAATCATGGCAAGATACAAAAACTAAACACCCATACTGGCAACGGTGGCTCTGCAGAACTGCCTTCAGCTCTCTGCATCTTACAGAAGGGAGGAAATGCAGATGGGGGAGAGGAAGGCAGAACTGGCAGGATGTGTGTTTGTGGAAGCCTATTGAGAAAAGGAAGGCAGTACTCATCATGATCACTTTTTCTTAATCATCTGTTATCTTTTTCAGTACTTTTATGAGTTCAGTTGATTGTGCTATGCACTTTTTTTTAAGACTTCAAGAGTGGGAATTTTATGTTGCTGAACATCTTTCCCAATATCATCACTTGGATTCTGTTTCTGTTTTGCTTCTTGTCACAACTGGACAAGAAATTTGCTTTCCTGCCTTGTAGATGGAGGAATATTTGAGTGCTAGAGGATGCTCTAATATGTCTCATATATATATATATATATATATATATATATATATATATATATTCAAGATGGATGCGCGGTTGCAAAGGCCTTGCTCCGTAGCCGCTTGACCGGTTGCCTTCAAATTTGGACACAACATTCCTTGGCCATATGGGAAGGTTCTTAGGCACCTAGATTGCAAAAATATTACACCTTTCCCAGGTAAATCTGTGAATTTGTGCAAAAAACAGCGCCCTCCAGTGGACATCAAAGGAACACACACTTTACAACAACAGACTTCAGAAGAGGGTGGGATGGGGAGTGGAACTTGAGGTTGCCTCAGCCAATAGGCTGTTGGCGGGGGAGGGGCCGAATCAACCTTTAGCTACCACCCCCATAACAACTCATTGCCTCAGGCTGGGCCAATTCCCATTTTAAAACAGTGAGCAACAGACATGAGAGTGCTGGGGTGACGGAACAAATCACAGCCAGGAGTTCAACAGAACAAGCTGTGGAGAGCCAGGCGAAACCGGGGGGGGGGGGGAGAAGCAGAGAGAAGGGAGGTAGGAGATCAACACAGTTTCGGAGTGACCACGGAGAGTGCAGGGGAGGGGAACAAATCACGCCGCGTGAATGGGAGGAAGAAGAAAATGGGGGGCACTGAGAAGAGGCAGGCAGAAGTTCATCAGGATAAGCTGTGGGAAACCAGGTGAAAACGGGAGAGAAAGACTGAGAGGAGGCCGGCTTAAGTTCATCGGGATAACGTGTGGGAAACCAGGCAAAAACGGGGGGGGGGGACTGAAATGGGGCACACAGAAGTTCGTGGGGATAAGCTGTGGGAAACCAGGCGAGAATGGGGAGGGGGGGGGGAAAGAGCCACAGCAAAGCGTGGCCGGGCCAGCTAGTGCTAGTATAGAATTCAATCTACCCATATTTTTCGCTCCATAAGATGCACTTTTTTCCTCCTAAAAAGTAAGGGGAAATATCTGTGTGTCTTATGGGGCAAATGGTCATCCCTGGAGCTGAATTGTCCAGGGGCCAAAAGAGGATCATGTTTTTTATTTTGCAAAGAGAAAAGGGGATGTTGAAAGGACCCCACTCAGCAGCTGATCAGCAAGAGATCGGGAGAGAGATAAGAGTCCCTGGCTCCTTTCAGCCCCGCCCTCTTCCCCAGGCCTTCATTGTTGAATGTGCTGCAGAGGGAGGTTGTTTCCCCAGCGACATGTGACTGGCTCATTAGATTATCTGTCTGGAAACTGTAAAAAAGGCTCCCTTTCCTTTGGAAGCTGCAGAAATGTGAGTTGAACCCCATAAAAACAGCGCTTTCCCTCTTTGCTTTTCCCCTTTGCAAAAAAAGCTGCAGAACTTTTAGCTGATCCTCAAAAAACAGGGTTTTTCCCTTTGCAAAAAAGCTGCAAAACTTTTAGCTGATCCTCAAAAAAAGGGTTTTTACCTTTGCAAAA
This sequence comes from Lacerta agilis, assembly GCF_009819535.1. NCBI lineage: Eukaryota > Metazoa > Chordata > Lepidosauria > Squamata > Lacertidae > Lacerta > Lacerta agilis. The sequence goes on from NC_046324.1 coordinate 49,886,603, forward strand.
AGCTGCAAAACTTTTAGCTGATCCTCAAAAAACAGGGTTTTTACCTTTGCAAAAAAAAGCTGCAAAACTTTTAGCTGATCCTCAAAAAAACAGGGCTTTTAGAGGAGGAAAACCACAAAAATATTTTTTTTCTTGTTTCCTCCTCTAAAAACGAGGTGCGCCCTTTGGTCCGGTGCGCCCTATGGAGTGAAAAATATGGTATTTATAAATGGTTCTTTAAGAGGAAACGTGATGTAATTCATCTCAGTTTTTCACGTATACATTTTCATATAGCATGTTGTAGAATCATGCATAAAAAGAATTGAGGACTGATAAATCATGGGCAGGGCTGGCCCAAGACATTTTGGCACCTGAGGCAAACCACCCAATGCCTGCACCCTGCATGAGAGAAGACAGAGTGAGTGAAGATCTACATCAGGAACAAGGGAGGAAAATAAAAAGCTACATTGGGATCTGTTGCACCTGTGGATCCTGCTGCCTGGGGCTCAAACTGTTTTTGAGAACAGATATCAAAGTCCAAATACATGTTATAATTGTGATATCTCTTTCTGTCTTACAGGTATGTTATCCCATCCTTGCAAAGATCTGATGCTGGTTTTTATCAGTGTGTTGTGAGGAACAGAATGGGGGCACTCTTGCAAAGAAAATCAGAAGTTCAAGTGGCATGTATGTATGATTGGCATTTATTTCAAAAATTTCCTAATGAAATCCCAGCTCATTTTTGCAGATTAGAATGTCATAGTCATTTTCCTCACCATTAGCTCAGGCCAGTTCTGTTGTCTCAGAAAGGAATAAAGTTGTACCCATTTCAGCTCCCAGAGCATGCTTAGCACAAGGTGAGTGCTTACCTGGACATTAATTCCATCTTCCAAATATATCAGTTGACAATGCAGACAGTTGTTATGCCTATAGTTTGGCAAGCTAAAGACCACAAGGATAAGCTGCCCTTTAATGTGAAGAGTTTAGGAAGCTGCTAAAAATGAACATACAAAGCACCCAAAAGAGAGGTTAGGTTTAAATTCAGCGTACTCATGCCTGGAAATTAATGGGTTGGTTGACAGTCAACTACTCCACTAAGACTGAGTGAGCCAACTCATTCAGGCGTGACACATCCAAACTTCTGATTGTAGAAACTGCCAAGCTTGACCTCTGATTAAAAACTTGACTTTTACTTGGACATAAGTGTTGATTTTCTCAATTATAGATGCCAAGACATGTGCCTTGTAAAATGAGTCTGATCTTATAATCAGCCAGTGGTTTGTTTGTTTTTATAGCCAATATTCTCTCCAAACTTAAAAAAGTTTCCATCTGATCTCTGAAAAACATGACTGTAGATATAAATTAGGTTACATATTCTAAACTGTGATTCAGTTGTTAGATTTCCTTTAAGATTTTCTAGCAAAAAACCCTGTATCAGTATTTCTATTTCACCTTTCTGCTCATTCAAAGGGCATTCAAGGTGACTCACAATGTTAATTGTCTTCCCCTCCCAGGCAGACGGTGAAGAACAAACAGGAGCTCCTCTGGTTTTTCTCCATTTCATTTTCCCACCTAAACATGACTAGGCAGGGCTGTTTAGGCCAACCTTTTTGGTTGATTAGGCAAAAAACATTTATATCTACTGAAAAGCTCATTAGGTAGATATGCCAACTTTTCAGAGAGCAGTTGCTGAAGGCTGTACTGGGTAGCTGGGGTTTATACTGTTCAAGGCTCAGATTATTTTGCAGAATGGAGGGCATTTGCAAAATAATCTTCATCCTCTGAATCATTTCTGGTGCAGACTGAATGGGGCTTGCTCCTCACTATTATTAATCTTCAGTCCAACCAGTGTTGGAGCTGTCCCCCACCACCACCTTGTTTCTTTGTAACTCAGGACCAAACTTCACATTATGGAGACTAGCAGGATCTTATCTTAAAAACAGCCCAGTCTGGTTGGTCTGGAGCAGTGGTATTCAATTCCCTTTCCCTGTGTTGTTTCCTCAATCTAAACTATTTCTCTCAGTCACCTGAAGGTGAGAAGGGAGGCCTTACCTTGTCACACACCCCAGTTGAACCTCAGAACCCCAGGTGGATGAGGGGGTTTGGCCTCAAAGGAGGCCCCAATCTCACCCTCTGAACTGCAAAGTCCAAGAAGTAGCCGACCCATAACCTGAAAGGTGCCTACAGGGTGTCACCAGGCTAAACCAAACTTTCTTTTCCCACACCTAAATTGCCAAAAGTGACCAAATCTAGATGATTAACCTATTTAAACAACACAGCAGACCAACTAACACTCTTTCCTGCTATTGAGTATGAAGTAGGTAAATTTTCTCAATCTGCATTTTTGCAATCCAAAATGCAGATTGGGGGAAAATCCTACATGGCCCCCCTAGTGGTGACCCTGAAGCTCACATGGTGACAGGGAGAGCTGCTGCAAACTAAGAGGTTGGAGGAAAAGTAGATTGTCCCTTTTATAGGGTCCAAGCCCTGCCTACCCCCCTCAGACTACCTTAGGAATGCACCCATTGGTGCCAAGGATTTTCCTACTCTGCCTCACTTGCAAAGCTGCCCAGCCTTCTAGGCACCATCTAGGCCTTTTGGCTGAAGGTTCTTCTTTCCATATTGGAGAACTTTGAAACTGGATTTTTTTTCAAAAATTAATTTGTATCAGTAAATCAGTAAGTTTAGAAATTATGTCCCAAGATTTCATATTACTGGAGAAGAATAGGGAGAGTCCTTCCCATGGAATTGAGGCATCTTCAGTTAACTTCTTCTGTTAGTGGAAAATTTTATCCACCAGTTCCATATCATCATCTGCCTGTGGATAAGACAAGTAGAAATATCACAAGTAAGATGAAGTTTCACTGTTTGTTTATACCCTACACGTCTCTGTCTGAGACTTTGATTATTGTTCCTCGGGGCACTTAACTGGAAGGTCAGCAACAGTGGCTGTCATTTGATAAATGGCAGGAAGATGAAGTGGGTGAATGGAATTCCTTATTAGACATGACCATTTACAAGGAAGTGATTAAATGGAGAAGAGAGGTATCATGAGGGAAAATGTGCTGAATTTATTTTTCTTGCAGTTTAATATTAGCATCAAGAACAATAATCTATAATGCTGTATGAATTGGCCAAGCAGCCACCCACTCTTCTAGCTAGTCATTATTTAATTCCTGTTCTGCAGGTTTCATGCAACACAGACTGGTTAAAAAAGCTAATGGGACTGTAAAATATTTAAGGCTTAACCAAGATTGGATTTGTGCAGAAGCTAATGGTGGGGCTATCTTAGCCATATTTGTTTATTCTTTATTTATTTGTATACAGTTATATAGAATTTCTGCCCTACCCTTCTATCGCTGGGGGCCTTACAACAACATTACATGTCCTAAAACATCTTGAGTGAACTGTGAGATTGCCTAATTCTTCCCCACCTCCATTCTGTTAATCTCAGTTAAGTATTACATAGTATGTACATAATGTAATTTAACATAATGTAGCATATAATACAAAGCATTAACACCCACATAAATACTTTGAGCATTACAGCTGCATGTTGCATGCTCATTTTGTTAGAAAAGCACTTTTGGAATCATACCGTATTGGCCCGAATATAAGCTGCACCTGAATATAAACCACACCTTTAAAATTGGAGGGGGGGGGAGAAAAAAAAGAAAAAATATCCGAATATAAGCCACTCAATTCCTCGCAGCTCCTGACTGCATTCCGAGGGGGGGACTACACTGCATTGCTGGTGGCCTTTCCCTTTCCTCGATCTCTCCCTTCCAGGCCTTGGGGGAGAGGATGGAGGACTATGTGTGGGGCGGGAACCACTTTGCCCCGCTCCTGGCGCTGTTTGCCCCGTGCTCCTGGCTGCATATCGTAAGGTTGCAAATATAAGCCGCACTTTAACTTTTCACAATTGGAATTAGGGAGAAAAGCGAGGCTTATATTCAGGCCAACACAGTATATCGTCCTAGAATATAATTATTCTCATAGGGTATGATAGACGTGGGTGGCACTGTGGGTTAAACCACAGAGCCTAGGGCTTGCCGATCAGAAGGTCGGCGGGTCGAATCCCTGAGACGGGGTGAGCTCCCGTTGCTCTGTCCCAGCTCCTGCCCACCTAGCAGTTTGAAAGCACATCAAAGTGCAAGTAGATAAATAGGTACTGCTCCGGCGGGAAGCTAAATGGCGTTTCCATGCGCTGCTCTGGTTCGCCAGAAGCGGCTTTGTCATGCTGGCCACATGACCTGGAAGCTATATGCCAGCTCCCTCAGCCAATAAAGCGAGATGAGTGCCGCAATCTCAGAATCGGACACGACTGGACCTAATGGTCAGGGGTCCCTTTACCTTTACCTTATGATAGATGAAACCAGTTTCCAGTGTAGGCACTAGTTGTGCTAAAATCCTCTGACAAGGGAATTGACAGAGAAATCTTATACTCGCATTACACCAGGACTGGAGAGACACTGCTGCTGTTCCAAGCGAATCCCTGTCATATCCAGTGTGTCCTCAGCGTGGAGGGGAGGGGAAAATTGCACATAGCAAAAAATATAAAGACAGAAGAAAAATGGCAGATTCGTCCGCAGCTCTCCTGGCAGCACCGCCACAGCCCACCAGCCACTCACTGTACTAGGAGGGACATCCACAGGCCACCCACACAGAAAGAGTCAATCACTATATAATGGAGATGCTCTCCCCCCAGTACACCTCTTGCACCACAGCAGGCAAAGCACAAGAGGACACCACTGCGCACCCACACCAGCAGCCCCAGTGGCATAGCCAGAAATGACCCAGACTTCCCTCCAGGCAGTTAAACATAAGAACATAATAATGGTCTTGTTGGATCTGGCCAATAGCCCTCCTTGTCCAGCATCCTGTTCTCACAGTGGCCAACCAGATGCTTTTGGGAAACGTGCAAGTGGGACTCAAGCTGTGGAGTTTTCTCCCCTTCCTGTGGCTTCCAGCAAGTGGTAATCTGTTTTTCCTCAAAAACAGTCATTTCCCAAAGGCCTGTTTGTGGAAGGACAGCAAGGGGGGGGGGGTTCTGACTTCTCTAGGGAGGGAGTTCCAAAGCCTGGTAGGACTGAGAGCAGGATGGGTTCATATGAGGGAATAGAGTCTTTCAGACAGCCTGGGTCTAAGCCATATGGGACTTTGTAAGTCATAGCTAGCACTTTGAATTGTGCCTGGAAACAGACTGGTGGCCAGTGGAGATGTTGTCATGTACTAGCCGCAGCCAACAATGGCTGCAGCTCTTTGAACCAGCTGAGGTTTCTGAGCACTTTTCAAAGGCAGCCCCACATAGAGTGTGTTACAGTAATCCAAGCAGAATGCAATTAAGGTGTGTGTCACCGTGCTTCTAGCTTGCAATGAATTACATTTGAAGTATTTTTTTCTATACATGTCAAAGTTTAAATTCATAACATTCCTGGAAAAACATCACCAACATTCTTAGGCAACCTTTATGGTGCAGACCCTCATTATGCCTCTGAAATAATTAGCTGAGTTGTAAATTAATGCAGACAGAGACACATAAGAATTGCTAAACAATTCTTAATTAGAAAATGTCTAAATTGTGAAAGCTAAACTGATCATTTAACAACAGGGTTAATTAGGACTACTTGCATGGTTCAATACTTCTTTTTAAGTAGGTAATCTGATTACAATAGTAAACAAAAGATGCAGACTTTGTGAACTATATGCAGTTAATTATTTTAATCCTAGAAAAATCACACCGGTAATTAAAGCCTCTTCGGAGTAAGACCCTCCTCTCAGGAAGGGATGAGAGTTTATGGGAAGGAAGGGAGTTGATGGGAGTCAGATGAGGTTGGGGTGTGGTTCCACCAACTCCACTCAAAAACTCCTGGGTTGGAAGAGCTGCTAGAACAATGTCTGCGTACCTGCTCAATGCCCGTCTTCAGATCTCCTGTCTATGTTGAACCTGCCCATGGACTGCTCTGTCCTTGCCTCTTGCCTGACCCTTTGTCGTGCACTCCGTTTGCTTGGATTGGTGATGGATACTGCTTTGGTTGCTGCCCCACTGATGTTGCTGCTGGCAAGTTCCCTGTTTATTTAGAAGCCCAGTGGTAACAAGACATATCACCCAAGCTGGCAATTAAGTTATTTCTCTCAATTTACCCATTTTCATTTGGGTGTCTACTGGGGGAAAAGAGAGAGAGAGAGAGAGAGAGAGAGAGAGAGAGAGAGAGAGAGAGAGAGAGAGAGAGAGAGAATACTTACGGAATATCTCCACCCCCTTGTTCAGTCTGGACACTGAGGTCCAGCTATGAGGGGCTTCCAGTGGTTCCCTCATTGTGAAAAGTGAAGTTGCAGGGAACCTGGCAGAGAACCTTCTCAGTAGTTGTGCTCACCCTGTGAAACACCCTACCATCAGATGTTAAAGAATTAAACAATTAAATGACTTTTTGTAGAAAGCTGCCCTGTTCCAGGAAAAAATAATAATGTTTGATGTTTCATTTTGCCCCTTTATATTTTATTGGCAGTTGCCCAGAGCATCTGGGGTAACTCAGGCAAACGGGCGGGAAATAATAATAATAATAATAATAATAATAATAATAATAATAATAATAATAGTTATTAGTGTTGTGCCACACCATCTTTCGAAGTGATTAAGCTTGCTTCACACTTTCTTATTATTTTAGTATTTATTTATAGCCTTCCACATCTACTGTATGTCTCAAAGCTGTGTCCAGGTGGTTTTAGGGTGGCGTGGCTGGTAGTTGCACTGGGCAATGCACTGCAGGGGGCACCAAATGCTGCAGAACAGAGCATGAGAGGTGCATATTTGAGTTTGTGTGCACCAAATTCTAGCCTTACTCAGGGTGTTGAAGTTTGAGAGCTCCAAGTCCGCCACTGGTAGTGTACAAGATATAATGGAGCAACCAATGAAATAGTCAAAAACATTAAAAAAACAAAAAGATGAATTTAAAAACTACAAAAAATAGAAACCCATGGCAGAAATTTAGGCACCCGATCCACCAATGACGTTAAAATTAACGTCAATAGTTTTTATCACTATTATTCTTTTTTCTCTCTCTCCTTTTAGCTTTTATCCTGTATAGTTGGTTTGATCTGTGCTGCTGTTTTATTTTGGTAATGTTAATTTCTGGGTTGCCTTCTTGTAGTGGAGAGGTGGGATAGATTTCTATTAAAATAAAGATTCCGGTATCCCTTACTTGCCCAAAGTACCTGTGAAAGAGCTACCATAGAATCACAGTGTATAGCTGTTATGCTTAGGAGTGTTTTTGTATATCGCAAAATTGCATTTTAGAAGCTCTTCTGCCGTTAAATGTGTCAATTTTCAATTGGGGGGAAAAGTCAATTGCTTGTCCAAGGAAATGCAAGCATGCCTTAGTGCTGACAGAGACATTTCTTGGGTGTCCTCCTAGAGTCACTGGGCTTTGCCTCATGCCTCGGTACACACCCGCAAACTTGCACTCCTCAGCACTACCCCAAGGTTGTTATCTCTTGCTGCTTAATTATGGCAATGCCAATGACTGCTATAAAACATAATTATTATTCTCTGTGACCCCTTTTTTTTTAAAAAAAAACGAGGCCTCATGGAAGATGAAACTTCTGGGTTTCTTAATGTAACTTCTCTTTGCAGACATGGGGAATTTCCAGGATGAGGACCAGAGGAAAACAGTGTCTCAAGGGCAAGCCACAATCCTAAACTTTCCACACATCACAAGCTACCCCAGACCGCAAGTGACTTGGTTTAGAGATGGGCACAAGATTATACCAAGCAGCAGAATGTAAGTTAAAATAAATTATTGTTTGAAATATGACTAATTGCACTGGATAATGCTGCTTACACGTTAAGCACCCTAATTAAGGTCTGGAGATAATAAAGCAAGCTAATGCATCTTCTGTATACCGGAGATAGGTGGGTGTTTTAGAACTGGGTCTAAAATCCTTCAGCAGAATAATTTGTGTGATGATAATATTTTGGCCTTCTGCTCTTTCTAACCATTGTCTTGGCATGCTTTTAGGAAAGCACACAATTATCCGACTAGCAATGATTTCCGGTATTTACTTATAAAATGGGGTTCTGCTTACTGTGCTGCTGTGCTTGATACTCTTTTCTTTGACAATGAAATGGCAATTAGTTTTTGTTTTCTTTTATACTCTTTTACCCTGCAATGACTGTTTTTTTCCATTTGGTCTAATTAGCACTTCACCCATTCCTAGTGAAACAGTTGCACTCTGATTACCTAAGCATTGTCTCTAGGTGTACCAGTGTTCTCAGATTTGACACATCTAAAATGCCAATCTGATTTTAACTTGAGCTTTACCCTTCATGTTAATTAGGGTATTTTAAAGCATATTTTATTCCTCCAGCATTTCCATTATGTAATTTAGTTGGCAATTAATGGATCATCAAGGCTTTTTGTATGTGGTGGAGCAGCAATGTCAGAAGAGCAATGTCCATACACCCAGCTGTCCAAGGAATGCTATATGAGGATTGTGTGTGTAATAGTTGACTGTAGCTCCTTGTCTCTTGCTGTTACGCCTTCTATGATCACCCCCCTCCTTATCTCTCCACTCTTATATCATGATATGTCTCTGGCAGGGCCGGATTTAGGTTCGATGAGGCCCTAAGCTACTGAAGGTAATGGGGTCCTTTATATGTCCAGCCGTCCTTTGTCAACAACAAATTGTCGCTGTTTTGTGTTGAATATATGCTATATGGTAATTTATGGACCCAATAGGTATCCAAAGCCATTTGCACATAACAAAATATGTATTTTATCAAAGTAATTGTTGAACTGAAATACAATTAAGAAAAAGTATATTAATAGTGAAATTTTAGGGGGGGGCTGAGAGTGGGGCCCTAAGCTATAGCTTGTTTAGTTTATACGTTAATCCGGCGCTTGTCTCTGGCCATTAGCTTCACCCCTCACATCTGTGATTCAGAAGTTTCCTGGCTCCTCCCTAAAAATTGTCATTCATTTCAATAGTTATACGTTGCTTCTCAGGGTTATTCCTTCCCTGAGGTACCTCACAACTTATTAAAAACAAAGCATAAGATAACACAAATATAAAACTATAACGTAAAACACAGCTAATCTAAAACAGTATTGGAAGAAAATAATAGACTTAAAGTCACTCAAAAGATGGCTGGCTTTCTTTTAAAAATCTGTAGGGTTCTCCTAAAAAGCAGCAGAGAGGAGGCCATATGCATCTCCCTGGCAAAGAGGTTTCAGAAGTGATGGGGTCACGACAGGAAAGTCCCTGACCCTGGTACTTACCAGCCTAACAATTTTTGCTGAAAGACCAGAGAAGCCAAGCGTAATAATAATAATAATAATAATAATAATAATAATAATAATAATAATTTATATCCTGCCCTCCCAGGGCAAAGCCAGTTCTGGCAGGTTGATATGAGTGCAGGTGGCCCTGCAGATGGCCTCAAAAGACTCCTCCTCCTGTCCTATAATCTGTAGAAATGCCTCCTGGAACACCTGCATGATACTATGTCTCTTGCTTCAAATCCCTCCCCCAACCCCCTTTTTATTTGAAGCCTTTGGCACAACCCCATCTATACTGTAACATAAATCCTTGTTACTGAAGCTACTGCATGTTGTTTCCCTGTTCACCTCTGCCTCCCCTCCATCTGTTGATTGCCCTGTATCAGATTTTAGATACTGAGTTTCTTGGGACAGAGATCTGCCCTCGTGTACTCTGTAAAAGTACTATGGACACTAATGGCAATTTACTGTATTATTAAAAATACTTTTAATCAGGGAGAACATGTCTATCTTGTTAATTTTGCAATGCTTTTACCCTTTCCTTGTTAAGCACAATGAATATTTGCTTACCTTTAATTGTGTATTAATAAATGTTATGCCATTGAATACCGGTATGTGGGGGCAGCTTTGTCAGAACAAAAGAGTAAATATCAAGGCAGCAGAATTCAGGATGGGGCTACTAGGGGTTCCATTGCTGCAGAAACATAAATGTTAGAAATAAAATGTATCAAAATATAGACAGCACTCACTTAATTTACATTTCAATATCTATTTTTGTTATTTTCCAGGCTTGTATGTACCAATGCTCAGCAATCAAAAGGATGTAGCCTTACTATCACTGATAAGTAGAAACTATATATTCAGATGTTTAACATTAAAAAATAAATAAATTAGTATGTTAAATAATCTGTCAAGAGAGAACTCATTATAGTTCCTGACACATTATCTCATCATTCTTCTTTTGGATATATTTTTGCAAACAACTTTGTTAATTCCTCCTTATTCTTCCTAATGGTTACTATTGACACCTTAAGATGGTTTCTGTTCCTACTAGAGATACCCTGAACTTGTAATAAGTAGAGAAAATAGTCCAATTTCTTATTCTTCTTTGTGGGTCATTAAGTGGATCATTAAGTTAAGAACTGTCAGTTATTTAGGCTAGGTATGATTCAGTGAAGAGATGAGTTTTCACCTTCCTTCCCTCATCAAAAGTCAAGAGAGAGATCCTGCATATATGAAACTGCAGTGACTGAAGAAGGGAGTTTTCTTCAAGGGGAAAAAAAAACCCTGGGCAATTTCTTTCAGATACTAAGGATCGTAAATTAAATAGTTTCATAACTCAAAAATGAATAATCTTTTTTTAAAAAAAACAACAACCGTTCAACAATGTATTGATTCAGCTGGCAACTTTTTTTTAGCTGTGTTTGGCAAGGATTTTTTAGCTGTGTTTTTGCTAGCAGTTCATTGCACATTAAATACAGTGTGTAAAACACATGCACACACAGACCACAGTAGTCATTGTTACCTAGTTCTTGGCTACATTTCTGGCTGGTTCTTCAAAGATATGAGTCATGCTGTACACTCCAAGATGCTGCATTTTCACTTTGGTTGTGGCTAGGGTAGCCTCTTTAATGCTCTACAGAAATAACATTAAAAGCAGTTCAAAAGTGGGATCTTAAAACTGTAAGGTCACCTTCTACGATCTGAAGGTGAGACTTTACTATCTGATGGCTACATTTTCTCTATCCCAGAAGTGCTACCAAATTTAGCTTCTGTTTTAATGTGTTTGTTTTACTAGTAAATCACTTAAACTCAGGAAAAAATGCAATGTTTTTCTTTACTCTTGTCCTATACCTAACAGTCTGCATGTTTTGCTTAAGGCTAGAAGCCGGTTCAGTAAAGATGAGATTTTACATTTTCAGAAAAGGGATCATCCCTGGTGTGTTTCTTTCTTCCATTTAAATAAGTGAATTTTTTTCTGAGTAAACCTGAATAGGTCTTACTTGCAATTGTATTTTTATTATTGTTCAATATGGAGGAATGGTTATTGAAGTTATTGGAGGCAATGTTGATGTGTTTGATTAGAGAAAAACCATTGTTTATATTTATTATTAATAAATTATTACTGAACTCCTTTTGGACTTTTTGTGGGAAAAGGAAAGGGAAAGAATTTGAGAGATTTGGGTCTGAAGATTGAGAAAATATTGCCTAACAGAAAGTAGAATAGTTGGATGTCATCCTAGAGTGAATGTTTTGAATAATTTCTTTTATGTAACTGACAGTCAGAAAACTAGAAGTCCTTTTAATCTTTTCTTTTCTTTTCTTATTTCCTTCTTTCCTTTCCTTCTTTCCTTTTTCTTCTTTTAATTTTCCTTTGGTGTCCTCTGTTCTGAGCCATTATTGGGGTCCAAGGATTACACACACACACACACACACACACACATGAAGGTAATGGATGGATGGAAGGACCCTGAGTGGGAGGAAGGGAAGGAAGACCTCCCAGGGTGAGAGATTGGGAGAAGAAGGGAAAGCTTCCAGGTGAAAGCTGGAAGGGTTCACCACTTTCCGTGTGAGACAAGGGTTAAGAAATACCTTTGAGAGGACTCTGTGCTTTCTTTCTCTGTTTTTGTTTTTATTTAGTTTCTTTTATCTTGTATTTTCATGAAAAGGGTTTAACAAAATCTTATGAAGAAAAAGGAAAAGAAAAGTTTCAATGTATTTTAACAGCCTTAGGGTGTTTTGATCGTTAGCATTTCACAATTTCACCTTATGCAATTAAACAACTTTATTGCTTCATGGAGAAAGATGCTTTGCTGATTGGAGTTCCTTGTTCAAACAATCAACTGAGTCAGTATCATTAACTCTGAACTCCCAAAAATTGGGATCTGCCCTGTCCAATGCAGCTTTAAAGCATTCAAGCAGAGGAGGAGGGTGGCCAAGATGATTAAGAGTCTGGAAAGCCTTGAGGAACAGTTGAGGGAGTTGGGTATGTTTAGCCTGGAAAAGAGGAGACTGCCAGGAAATATGATGCCATCTTCAACCATCTAAAGGACTGTCACAAGGACTATGGAGCAAGCTTGTTTTCTCCTGCTCTGAAGGGTAGAACTTGAACCAGTGGATTCAAGGTACAAGAAAGGCGATTCTGACTAAACAATCGGAAAGAACTTTCTGACAGTGAGAACTGTTCGACAGTGGAATGATCCTTTCCAACTCAGCAATTCTATGGTTCAGTGAAAGATCAGTTATTCTGGGAAGAAAAAGCGTACGTGCTGTATTGAGCCAGGTTCCTCTAGCAGCAAAAGAAGAAATGGAATATTCTCAAGAGAGAGCGCACACATTATTGTGGTTTTGAGGGATGGATTGGGGAGGACAAGTTTAGCTCTGTCCCATATCATCTACCAACTGTGGCAAGTTTCTCACATTGCCTAATTATGGGGTCAACATAGTTGTACTCCATGGGAAAAGAGGTTACCTGTTCATTGAGACATCCTGATCTTTTCTATTGGTGGTGGATAGCAAACTTGAGCAAAAATGGCTTGCAGCTCCTGGGCAATTTGGCTGAAGAGTGGATATTCCACATTAATTCTTTCTTATTAAGGCTGTTCTCCAGGCTCCTGTTAGTTAACATTGAACTTTTGATTGTGAACTTGCCTTAGCACAGCACAGCTTATCAGTAGCATTTGATAAATACCTGTCTTAGCAAAGCTTATCGTTGAGTTCTCCTGTTGTGCTTTTCTACAAATATCAGAATATTGTTTTGACTTTTTCTAAATTGTGGAAATCTAGATGCCTTCATTGTCATAGTGTACTGTAAAGTGATAGATATTAGTCTGCTTCTGAACTAATTTATTGGTATTTGCATTAAACTGTTTTGGAATTTTTTTATTAATTACGCTGCCCAGTGCTTTGGTAGTCATTTCTCATATTTATTAAATAGTTCTTTAATGCATGCTGTGCTTGAAATGCTGCTTCTAAAGGCTCCCTTGTGCTTGCTGGATCAGTGCTCTGAAGATCGGAAGTGAAGTTATATCTTTTCCAGACTTTATCTAGAAGGTGTCTATAGAGAAGTAGAATGCATGATTTGCTCCCTTCTTAAATCCATCCACAGTAAATATTCTGCACTGCTTTCATCCATTTGATACTTGCTTATTTCCTTGAGGATTTTCTGATGCACCAGCTGTTGTAGACACCACCCTTGCTCAACTGTGATAGGATGATTTACCATTCTTGTGCCAGGAATGTAGTAATCCAATTTACTAATTTTGATCTCTTCAATACATTTTATCATTTTAAGCTCTTTAAGTTGTTTCAGCATCTTTTGGGTTTGCTTATACGTTTCACTTCTTTTATATATAGAGAGACAGAAAAAAACTCTCACTAGGTGGGTGCTTTTTTATTTGAGTCATGCTGCTATTTAAATTAATTTACAGTCTTCAGTATCTGAAATAAAGTGCCTGGTTATTAGTTTTTTTTCTTCAAGAAAATCTTCCTTCTAGCAGTTAATGGAATTATTTTTGTTATAGAACAAGTTCAGTTAAAGTTATTGTTTGATAATCAGTAGCATTTGAGATGTGTAACCTACCTTATGACTACGGTAGTTTGTTAGGGCAACCAGAAGAGCATTTTTATGAGATAAGATCTTTTATATAACTGAACAGATGGCTAAGTTTTTCCTAATTACCTTGCACAGAAAAGGGCAACTGACCATATTAACAAAACTGGAGAGACTGTATATTTTGTGTGTGGTTTGTGCTCTGCATTTTAACCTGAATGGGTCTTATGACTGTAATAAAGTTATGGATTGCCGGGCAAAAATTATCAGCAAATGTAGCCCATCAAAAGTGACAGAAATATTCCATTCTCCTTGGCTTCTTTGCAAGAACAAGGAAGTCATCAGAATCACCTCAATTGTATTTCTTCTTCAATTGCATGATGGGTTTCCAAAGGCTGCCCTGTGCTGTCTGGCATACTCTACGTTTATCCTCAAGGGCACACTTAGTGTTGCTATCTGTGCAAAGCCAAGACATGTGCAGCCGGGCTTCCTCTGGCTGTCTCACCCTCAAAACCTGTGAGGAATTCTCCCACTCCCAATGCTAGCCATTCACAAGAGTGGCCCAGGCAGTTTCAGTCTTAAAAATCAGGCTAGTAGCCAGATTTCTGCAGGGTTTAAGTTTACATAAATTGCTATATTTTAGTTACAGGTAGATAGCTGTGTTGGTCTGTCATACTCAAAACAAAATAACAAAAATAATAATTCCTTCCAGTAGCACCTTAAAAAGGTAAAGGGACCCCTGACCATTAGATCCAGTCGGGGTTGCGGCGCTCATCTCATGTTACTGGCCGAGGGAGCCGGCATACAGCTTCTGGGTCATGTGGCCAGCATGACTAAGCCGCTTCTGGTGAACCAGAGCAGTGCACGGAAACACCATTTACCTTCCTGTTGGAGCGGTACCTATTTATCTACTTGCACTTTGATGTGCTTTCGAACTGCTAGGTGGCCAGGAGCAGGGACCGAGCAACAGGAGCTCACCCCGTCATGGGGATTTGAATCACCAACCTTCTGATCAGCAAGCCCTAGGGTCTGTGGTTTAACCCACAGCGCCACCTGCATCTCAACCTTAGAGACCAACTAAGTTTGTTCTTGGTATGAGCTTTCATGTGCATGCACACTTCTTCAGATACACTGAAACAGAAGTCACCAGACCCTGACCCTTATATATAGTGAGAGAGTGGGGAGGGGTATTACTCAGAAGGGTGGTGGGAATGGGTGATTGGCTCATAGGTGTGGAAAACCTGTTGACGACTGTTAACGACTGCAATTGGCCTTACAGGAAAAAGCAAGGGATGAGATGGCTTAAAATAGCTTTAGTTACAGGTGGGTAGCCGTGTTGGTCTGCCATAGTCAAAACAAAATCGAAAATTCTTTCTAGTAGCACCTTAGAGACCAACTGAGTTTGTTCCTGGTATGAGCTTTCGTGTGCATGCACACTTCTTCAGATACACTGAAACAGAAGTCTGAAGAAGTGTGCATGCACACGAAAGCTCATACCAGGAACAAACTCAGTTGGTCTCTAAGGTGCTACTAGAAAGAATTTTCGATTTTGTTTTAAAATAGCTTTGTCATGTATAATGAGATAAGAATCCAAAGTCTTTGTTCAGACCAGGTCTCTCCATGGTTTTAAGTTTGGTAATGAGTTGCAATTTAGCAACTTCTCTTTCCAGTCTATTTCTGAAATTCCTTTGTAATAAGACAGCTACTTTGAGATCTTGTATAGAAGAAAGAGGGAGAAACAATATTTTTATTTTTATTTAGCTAGAAAGCTACATTTTAGTAAAATATATTTAAAGGCTCACACCGGGACTAGTATAAAAAAGTTTATAAGACTGAAACCAATGTATCTTTTGCCATTTGTAACATTTTAAACCAGGTTTTGCAAGGAAAGAAAATTATTTCTTGTGTTAAAGTAAGATTTAGTCATGTGCAAAGGTCAGATCAGAGATCTTCCTCTGGTGCAATATGCAACATGCAGATCCCATCAATTGTCAAGCTGATTTGCCACAGGATCAAGAATGTTTTCCAAAAATGACAAATGAAGACTAGTCTACTGTTATTTCTCAGCAGAATCTAATGAAGACCTCACTTAAGAAGGAATTGGCTGAATTCTTTTGGGCAAGGGACCCACTGAGCACCAAAATCAGTGGGCTGGCCAGTCTCTAGCAGGTAGATCTTATTAGTCAGGAAGGGTAAGAATTAAGTATACATGTGGTCAGCTGGGCCTCTCCAAGCCACTTGTCCACATACTTGGAAAGCACATGACCCTGTAGCCATCCTATGCATGTGTAAAATAAAGAAATATTGTAATTAATTTAGAATTGCATAAAACAATCTTGCCTGTTTGTGCATTTGTCATAGTTGACTGAGCACCTATCTCAAAAGCTCTCTACCTTTTGGCACTTTACCAGAAATACCAAGACCTATGCGCTGCAGATTCACATGCGCCTCTACGTTTCACGCTAGAACAACAACAAAAGTATTTCAGTGCGTGCTTGTTTTTTAAGTGGCTATTGTTTATATTTTTGTGGCTTTTCATAAGCTGCCTTGAGCATCAAATGATAAGGCAGTGTATGGATGCCTAACATAAAACTACAGATATATGGTAGGTGTACGTTTGAATCCATGCTTTCTCTGCAGTAGCAAATCTGCAAGGAGACTAGCTGCTCATGCAAAATCCAATACAACCTTGATTTGAAAGAGCAAATTATCTTAATTTTATCTTGTCTCATAAAGAGATTAGTGTATAATTTTTCCCTTGGGAAATTGTATGTATGTACTAGTGTCAATCTGAGGAAACAAACACTGCAGGTGCTTATCACAGTAGACAGAAATACATGTTTTAGAAAGTGCCAGGCTTCTACTTAACTATAGGTTCTTTCCATCAAAGTGCATTCCTTTCTCTTCCAGCCAGGAACAGGAGTGTCTTATACTTCTTACATGTGTCATCCTCATATGGTGTCCTATAATTGCTGCAATACACAGATGAAACATCTCAAACTTTCAGATTCTGTTGTGTTAAGCTTTCTTGTGAAATAATATCAGCAGCCTATCACATCCAAGTGGCCAGGTCTTCCCAGGTGAATTAGATACAATCTAGGTATTATTGTGTGTTTAAATGCTAGAACTACCATCCAGCTCTATCACTGAAGGCTCAAGCAGCTTCAGTTTCTTCGAAACAAGACAGTCCCTGCCCCCAGGCTTACAATCTAAAAAATGATGCAACACACAAGAGAAAGGGGGCAGGGAAGGAAGACGAAAAACAAAAACAAAACTCAGGCACCAGTTTCTAAACAGTTGCTTGCTCCTATAATGATCAGCTGGCTTAGTTCAGGGGCAGGAGGTGCCTGGTGAAGCTGGGTCTCCAGCAAATCTGGTGAAATGAGCCGTGCTTCCCAGCTCTCCCACTGCTGGAATTTTATCAGGAAGTGGCAGATTTATATAATCACAAACAATAAATATTGTATATGTGAAATATACTCGGAGTCAAGTGTGAATTTCATGCTCTTTATTCAGCTCATAGTAGTGAGGAATGTAGTTTCCCCAAAACGTCTGCTTTATATACACTATCTACACAATGGGCCCCACGTGATTGGCTAATTCCGGGATACTCCTGTGTGCCAATCAGGTTGCGGATTCACTTCCACCTGGAGCTGGATTGGGTGGCTCCTGCGGACCAATCAGACTGCTGCATTCTGGGTCCTATTGTTCTAGGACCAATCAGACTGCTGATCCTATTCAACTCAGTACATAACAATATGTGAGGAGTGTTCACAAGACTTGGTACAGCTGAACTAATACAAAGCTGTTGACCTCATCCATCGGTGGGGAGCCTAAACGAGGAAATTCCTAACCTCATATGTCTTTGTAATTGTTCTGTTGAAGTCTTTATTAACATCTTTTCATGCATGTAAAGTTGTCAGGCATATTGTCCCCTTTCTTGCTAAGATAGATTGGCAAAGACTGCAATGGAACACTTAGAACATCATAGCTATAGTCAGTAACCTTCATATGGATAGAAAAGGGGGGCTGATAAATAAATAAATAAATAAATAAATAAATAAATAAATAAATAAAACTCTGAAAATCACCTGCTAGGGCTTGCAATTTTTGCTTTGATTATGCAGTGGCTCAGCTTAATGTTCTATCTATCCATTTTCCACTTGAAAACAAACACCACTTTATTGTACGTGTGCTGAACCAATACCAGTGCTGCACTTCTCTGCAAATATTAGCCTGCCTTACAGCTTATGCCAGTTGCACATAATTGCATTTCACATATACCAGATAATACTTTAATTAAAACTGTGATAATTAGCATGTATTTTTAATGAACAATAAATTCTGAGATTGCCAAGGCAATGGTGCATTTTCTGAATAATACTGCTGCTTATGGTGGGGGGAGAAAAGAAAAGAAAAGGGATGCAAGATTTATTTTTAGAATGTCAGTATTTATCCATACATACATTAAAACTCCCAGATCTGTATAGGTTGCTTTCTTGAGCTACACAGCAAGAGAAATAAAAGCCAACACAATGAAACTTCCCTCCCATTGTTAGGGTTTAATTTGAGTAAGTCTTACGAACCCTGCCTCCTAAATCATCTCAGTTTGTTATGGCCTCTTCAAATACGTTTTCCACTGCTGGATGGCTGTTAATGCTTCATTACCTGCCTCATTTCCACCCTGGATGTAGACATAAAAGTTTATCTTGTTGCCAGCAATGGATGTTGATGTGTCATAACTTTTCCAACATGCAAAGGGCCTGTTACACATGTGCTCACTGACCTAGAAGTCCTGGGTGTGTTGGTTTTAATTTGGTTAAAATGAAAAAAAAAAATACTAGCTATGGTAAAATTTTAAAAAAGAGAATTAATTGGATGTCTAAGATCCAGGTTTGGGGCAAGAACTCTTTGGTGAGAGAGCCCCAGCAGTGATTTAAAATCACAAAACATGTAGCAAAGTAAAGCATGGAAACCTAGGCTTCTAGACCTTTAAAAATATCTCCTAAGTTTCTTATTTACATCTTCAAAGGTCAGATTCATGGCTTTTCTATGCAACATTAAGAAAAGACAGGCTTAGGTTCCCCAAAAGGTAAATGTTTCTAAATTATTTGTATAGAAACACAAATATGGCTTGCTTAAGCCACACTTTCTAAGCATGGGGCATCCGGCTTAGACCTCCTTCACGTGGTGAAAGTAAAAAACCAAAGAGTTTGGTTCCTTTCCTCCCAAGGTAAGGGGGTGCAACCTACCGGTAGCTAATTCTGGTAGGACAGTTTACTCTATGGTCTTAACCCCTTCATGCATTTTTTTAAGAGTTAAACATGTTGGTTATATGAGGCTGATATATCCCACAGTGTGTGAGTAGGATGTTCAGAAACAATCTTTTTGGGACACATATCTAACAGTGATCTTAGTAATTAAAGCGAAAAGCACATAGTTTAGTACATTGCAAGGAGTGAAAAAGTATATCAGTACTATGGGCCATGACCTCTTCTCTTATAGTTTTCCTATAGAACTCTCTTGTTGATCATTGACCTCTCTGCCTTCCCTGCCTTTCTTTATGTACTTTCAGAGACGTTTCTTTTGTTGAGTAGCAGCAAGACAAGAGATAAAAAAGCTAATTCAACAACCAGTGTCCACAATACCACTGCCAGGCATGCGTTTTGTAATATTAGAGCAATAATCTATTGGCCTTCCCTGCCTCCCTTCATGCCATTGTGGTGATGTTCAGAGGGCTGGTGCTGGCCACCATGCTATCTTGGCTCTGCACTGACTGTCCCTGTACAACTGAACATTATACTCAGGCTATGCACATGGGAATATTACTCTTCCCCCTTTCCAAGAGCTGCAGCTTAATGCTTCTAGAAATCACAAGTAGGAAAAGAAGAAGGTTTGTACCTGGCTACCTATCAACGGAATGTCTTTGGGGCATATTTATATCACAAACGTATGCCAGTTTTACTCCAGTTGAAGTGTGGTTGCTTCCTCATTGTGGTGAGAAAATAAACCTAGGAAGAACAGCAGGCTTGCTCTTCATTGAGTGTTCATTTATTTTGTTTATTTAAGGCATGGATCGCCTTTTGCATGCATCTCAAGGCCATTTATAAGCATGCCATAAAAGCAGCTAAAAATAGTTGTTAAGGCAGTACAAACTACAACACAAAATGAGTTTAAAAACAATACAAAATGGACACCTAAGGCAGAGATCTTTTCATCCAACTGGAAAAGCTTGCCAAAACAAAAATGTCTTTAAGTATTACTGGAAAGTGCAGATAGTGGGAGTCTGTCATATCTCTATAGGGATGCTGTTCCACAAAAGACAAGCAACCATATTCATGCTCATATTATTTGCCCAAAACTGCAGAGGTTATATGGCAACAAATGTTTGTTCAGCATTCATCTTGATATGTCTGCTCAGAGGTTATTTTGTTATTGTTTTTTTCTTTGGATTTATATTCCACTCCTTGTCAATTTTATGATCCCAGAGTGGGTAACAACAATTTAAAAATAAATAAATCTTAAAACCATATTCAAAATAATCTGCAACAAACACATACAATGCAGCCAGCAATAATGATCAGAACCTACCCCATCAAAATATGGCTGCAATTACCAAAGCCTTCCCCAACAACACGATAACAAAAGGTACATCTGACAAAATATCTCCCATTGGCTGCCAATAAAAATGGGGAAAGGAAAAATGTTTTAAATTGGTGTCAAAGATGTCCTAATATGATGTTCACTGTATTTTCAAAACCCTCCATTATACATGTACATATCAGGATGCCTCCTCTATCCATGCAAGAAGAGGCTCCAAGAGGAGATGGAAAGCAAAGCCCCCCCCCCCACCGGAGTTATACAACATCCTGCATTTTCCAGGGCATTTTTCCTAATGGGCTCTTTTCATGTTTAAACAAGTGCCGGAATAATCACACAAGAAAGTGCGGGATAACAACCAGATTTTGTGGGAAAAAAACAGCCTGCCTGGAAGCAACCAGATTCTGAAGTCTGAGTAAATTTGCGTAGTGAGACCAGCTTGATAATTACAGAATCTATTGCCATCTTCTTCTGTATACCCAACAAAAGTGACAGTAAGGCATGTGGTATGATGCAGGGACTTGGTGCATGTTAAGGGTTCCCATCTGCAAAGTAGGTAAGAGTTTCTAATTCTACCTAATACTGATAGCATTGGTGCTGATAACTCTGGACAGTATCCAACTACGTAAAAAGTTTTGATAGTGCATTGCAAGTCCTTTCCACTACTTAGTGGAACTTCCCCTCCCTCTCTCCCCCCTCTCATAATTTGTTTTATTTGATTTTTAAAAATAAAGAAAGAAAAAAAGAGAAAAAAGAGAAGCTTACATCGAAAGATCATACAAATTCCACATATCGAGATTACTCTGAATCTTCTGACTCCCCTCCATGGGTCCTCTTAATTCTATTTTCAACTGCATAGCAATACTTCTCCAATTTTTCATCTTCCTAAGTTATCTGTACATTAAGTTATCTGTTACATTACAAGTGTATTTAGAATCCTGTTAATGCTTTAACCTGTTTACAATGATTTTGTATATACGTTATAAACATTTCCCATTCTTTTTAAAATTTCTTGTCTTCTTGGTTCCTGAGCTTCCCAGTTAATTTTGCCATTCCGGCATAGCCCATCCACTTGGTTTGCCATTCTTCTTTGGTCGGGGTTGTCTCTTCCTTCCATCTCTGGGCTGCCCTTCCTCTCTTCTCCATATGCCCCCGAAACATATTTAGGTGTGCAAGAGGAGAACAGTGCTTGTGCTAGTGGAACATTAGTTGGACACATGTTTCCTTCCTCATGTTTTGACAGTGCTTGTTTGTATTTTTTAAATTATAACAGTTAATAGCTGTTGTTATATCAGTTAGAAATAAAGAGGAACCACAGAGTGCAGAATGTTGCTTGGCCAGTTACATAACCCATTGCTATGGATTTTTGATGCAAGGTTGTTTTTTTTAGAGGACTGCTTTAAAAGCTTTCATTTTCATGTTTGAAAGCTTTATTCATGATTCAGTAAACAAAACAACAAGGAAACCCTTGCATGCTTGCGATGTGCTTTGGCTTTTGCAGCCTATGAGTATCAGGTCAACTGTGCCGAACAAAACTTAGCTTGTATTTGAAGCATTTGGTCCATGGAAAGGAATGTGAAGCCGACTTTGCATTAATTAGTGCTGGGGAGAAAGAAAGGAACTGGCAGCCTGCCCGTGGCTTATCTATGATCCTTTACTGTGAGTGGAATCTCTAGCAGTTTTGTGTCTGGCCTTCACCTAACAGATTGCAAATTCATTTAAATAAATTGTAAATGGCCCGCCTGAAATTTCATGGGCCTCTTTGATGTATGTTAGATGCCTGGCTCCTGGTCACACCAGAACTTTAGGTAACAGGTGTGCAATTAAAAATGGATTTTTTGTAAAGAAGCACACACACAAGTAGACACACAAACCAATCCAGAAATATCTGCAAAGAAACCCATATCTGATGCATGTTTTAAAATGTCATCTGCATTTGTGAATGTGTCACTACTCAGCAAAATTTGTATGACCTATATTATTTCTTAAAATACACAAGAGTCTATTGTGGATTTAAAACATTTACATAGGATAAAAAGGTCAGCCTCGGAGGAAAAGAATAAATGAACAGCAGGCCAGCCTGAAACATAGTAACACTCAGGAACCAGTATGGGAAGCATTTGAATTTTCCAGGACATCCTGTGGCAGACTTTAACCTTTGCCAAAACAGCAGCAATAACACTGAGTTTTAGAGAGAGATTCCCACGTGAAGCCCCCTAACTGGAATTTGTTAGCAGATCTAATACTGTGGAACATGGTGTCCACAAATTGCAGAAGTAACTTGCTCAAAAGAGAAAGTAATTGTCCTGCAAGTGTTGGTTTATGTCACTGCTATTGGTCATTCAGATGTTGATAGTGTATTTTGATGTTGCTTTTGCATTTGTCAGCTGCTCAGAGATTAGAAATGATAAATATACTGTATATCCACTGATGTTGCTGAGCCTGCCCATCACACGTGTCTGGGAATGGAGTGAATCACATTCAAACACTGCTTGAATTTTGTGTTTCTTTAACTGGATTGTCTATTCAGCTGTGACTGCTTATCTAGTAATGCTTGACCTTTTGTCTGCAGTTGGTAAAGCATTTTTTTCTCCTTTGTGAACTCAGGGTTGCCAGACCTGCAGGGCTGACCTGAAGTCTCCAGGTTTGCCTGGTCGCCTGCTGCTGGCAGCGGAAACACTTGAATCTGCAGATGGGTGAAAGTGCCTTTAAATTTTGTTTATATTAATAAGACTGGTTGCTTAAACCCTTCTGGCCAGAAGCAAGTAGGCTAGATTAAATGTTCCCTACCCAGGCTTCACAAGCAGGGGAGAAAGAAAGGTCCTCTCACTTCAGCTGGACCTGGGAACACATCCTTTAGCTAAGGCTTCTACCTTAATTTCCAACTAGTGACCTCTTTGCTCATTTACTAGACTTTGCATTTTTTTATTTCAAGGACATATTCAGAAACTGTGGTTAATTCTTAATACAGTATGTCACACTTTATGATGTCACTGGAGCCCATCCCCGAGGACATCACTAGGACAACCCCTAGGTCGCAAATTTGTGCTCTGTGAATCTCAGGGTCTGGGATGCTCCTGACCTGGCAACCCTAATACCTAGCTGTGTCAGTAAAGGTGCCATGCATCTGATGAAGCAAAATCTGGCCCACAATAGTTTATGCAACTCAACACATTCACCAGCTTTTAAGAAGGCCATAGCCATGTTTATCCAAATATATTTGTGCTCAAAGCCATTCACAGAACATAAAGAGTCTAGATACAGTAATACAGTAACCATAATAAAAATATGTAAATACATGTACAGGCAACCCCCTATTTACACGCATTCAATATGTTTGTGACCATTGCGCTGAACCTAGAAGCAACCCAAACATGTCACAAAAATGTCACAAAAAAGAGGCAGAATGGGGAAGGGAAGGGGCAGGGTGGAGGTGGAGCAGGGATGGAATGGGGTGTTTGCAGGCTTTTTCAATGGTGTTTCAAATATATGTCATTTCACTGACACATGTGGTTCCTCAAAACATAACCAGCTCCTGATGGCAAGCACAGTGTCTCTCCATCCCCGGAAAAGTAAGGGAGGTTTAAGGATATTGAAAAGGACCAACAGGAAAGGTAGTCTAACAACTTGAGGACAGGATCACACTTCAAAATGACCTTAACAGATTAGACAACTGGGCCAGAGCAAACAAGATGAATTTTAACAGGGAGAAATGCAAAGTACTACATTTGGGCAAAAAAAATGAAAGGCACAAATACAGGATGGGTGACACCTGGCTTGAGAGCAGTACATGTGAAAAGGATCTAGGAGTCTTGGTAGACCACAAACTTGACATGAGTCAACAGTGTGATGCAGCAGCTAAAAAAGCCAATGCAATTCTGGGCTGCATCAATAGGAGTATAGCGTCTAGATCAAGGGAGGTAATAGTACCACTATATTCTGCTCTGGTCAGACCTCACCTGGAATACTGTGTCCAGTTCTGGGCACCACAGTTCAAGAAGGATACTGACAAGCTGGAACGTGTCCAGAGGAGGGCAACCAAAATGGTCCAAGGCCTGGAAACGATGCCTTATGAGGAACGGCTTAGGGAGCTGGGTATGTTTAGCCTGGAGAAGAGAAGGTTAAGGAGTGATATGATAGCCATGTTCAAATATATAAAAGGATGTCATATAGAGAAGAGAGAAAGGTTGTTTTCTGCTGCTCCAGAGAAGCGGACACGGGGCAATGGATTCAAACTACAAGAAAGAAGATTCCACCTAAACATGAGGAAGAACTTCCTGACAGTGAGAGCTGTTGGACAGTGGAATTTGCTGCCAAGGAGTGTGGTGGAGTCTCCTTCTTTGGAGGTCTTTAACCAGAGGCTTGACAGCCATCTGTCAGGAATGCTTTGATGGTGTTTCCTGCTTGGCAGGGGGTTGGACTGGATGGCCCTTGGGGTCTCTTCCAACTCTATGATTCTATGATTCTATGAAACAATGAACTCTAAATCTAATTAGACTCAAATTGTAGAGTGAAATGGGGAAAAAAATGCACTGTATCTCCAGGGCTAGATGACCAACCCAACACGGCCAGTGCTGCTAGCTTACAAAACCCAAACTCAGCTCTCTGTCTCTGTCATTCTATCTCTCTGTCCCCTTTTCAGTCTGTGACACAAAACTGCAGAATATTGTTCTCTGCTCACAGCTGGTTCTCCTGCTCCCCTTCCCCTGCTAGAGGCAATGGGGTGCCCACTGTTACCCAGTTATCAGATTGTAGTTTCTCTAACAAAGTATGTGTCTCACAACTTGGCCCACTGACCATAACCCTCAGCTGTCCAAACCCCAGATCTTAGAGCAATACATTCACTTCTCATGCAGTGCCAAATGTCATTTTACACCTCATTAGCTAATATGAAGAGAAAGCAGAGGATGCTTGCTTTTCATTGTGAACTATTTTCATTCATGTTTCCTATTGTACACCGCTTCAGTAGTTTTTGGCTATTAAGCGATTTATAAATCTGGAAAATGAAATGATTTGGGGAAGCACATTCAGTGGTATGTATGAAAGAAACACATACTGGGAACACCTCATCATCATTGTCCCTGATGGATTCTTCTTACTCTCACCTCTGGTTTTCATATCTTATGTATGAAAATGGAAGATGGTTGATCCTACTGAAGTCTGCATTTGATTTTAGAGAAAGAAGCAGTTTATCTTGATTAGTACCAAATGACGCCTGCCGGTGCTCTAAAATCTTTGTTTCTGGCTGCCAGCCGCCATTTATTCTTGTCCTTCTCCTCCTTTAGGACTCCTGCTCTACTAGACACAGAATGTGAGACTTTCTTAATAATGATCACTGGTTCAAAGCACTGATTATTTTAAAACTTCAGGTCACATTTTTGGGCAATCCATCATCTATTGTTCCCATGGAAACAAAAATGGGAGGGAGCATTGAGAAAGCAGAGTTTATTGGGAAGCTTGTAAATTTTAGTTCTGGCAATTGACCAGCTATAGATGCTTTTCTTTCTTTCTCTTTTAGATATTGGAACTAGCCCAATTTTGAATCCCACTACAGATTCATTTTGGAATTACATTAATTAAAAATTGTGAAGCTGACAAAAACCTTTCTTTTACTTTATCCATGGACAATCTCTCTCTCTCTCCCTCCCCCCCCCTCTCTCTTGTTGAGAAGTTGATGAATACAGGATGATGAATACAGAGGTGTATATTTAAAAATTAATGATTGCCAGGTCAGAAACTTTTTCCAGGTTAACCTTTGTCCACTTCTACAATGATGACTAACAAATTATTTTAATATATGTTCCCATGCTCTGTGTATCATCAGAACCTGTCACGGAGCAATGTAGATTTACACTGGGGAAAGAAAGGCAAACATGATAACAGTATTTGTTCTTGCACCTGTTCCCCATTTCTGTTGTCATTCCTTTGGAGGATAATAGCAAATTCTTGTCCCTTGATGTCGTCTGCATGTGGTTAAAACAGAGACCATGTCATTGAGAATATTAACTCTCCCTGTGTCTGAATGTTTTAGAGGGGAGGGGGACAACTTTCTAAAACAATAACAACTACCAGTTACAGGCAGCCCCCCCCCATTTACGCGCATTCAGTATGTGCCCGATGGTGCACCTGAGCATCATGCTGAACCAGGAAGTGACCCAAAACATCGCAAAAATGATACAAAAGGAGTAGAATAGGGCATGGCAGAATGGGGCATGGTGGAATAGGGTGTATGCAGGGTTTTACAATGGTTTTCCAACTATATTTTAATATCTTTAAAAAAATGTCATTGATGTGTGAGGTAACATGGAACATAACCCCCACGTACATGGTTTGTGTGTGTTTGTGCCTGTATGTAGTACCTCCTAGTCCCACACCAACATCCTCACAGCTCCTCCGTGGCTCTCCATCTCTGCTTTACTCCAACCTCTGTTGTAGTTTAAAACCTCCATTGGAAAACCTGCCATCTCTTTTCTCTACCTTCCCCTGACTTCATGCAATAGGGGCTGCATTTTTATGCGCATAGGAATAAAATTTCAAATTCAGATACAAGATGGACTTACATATTGGTTATTAATATCAACACCCATCCACAGGATGACCTTTGTGAAATTGCTCAGCAATATCATGTCACTTCACAATTTTTATTATTGCTCCTCTAATACTTTCAACAAGAGAGGTGTGCATGTTTCTGGACATAGTGCTGATGGAACAATTCTTTTATTGGAGCTGGGAACTGGGAACAATGAAGAGGGAAATCTATTGCCAAATAAAGACAGGAGGATAAGGATGAGATTCTGTAGTTGTGCCAAGAAGGTCTGGTGAATGGGGTTGGTTCTTCCCAAATACCCACGGTTTTATGATTGTATGAACTATTCAGGCAGCTGCAAAAATATTCCTTTACATCTACAAGTTACCAATTTCATATGTCACTCACCAGGGGCTGGTGCAGACTCTGCCCTTTTTTTTTTACCCAGAGACCATGGAACAAGGAAAGCCACATGTATCAGGTTGAAATTCTACCAGGCCCTTACACTTGATCACCTGCCTATTCTGTATCCAAGAGCTATGAGGCAGTAATACTGAATCAAGAAGAAATTATTTATGCATTCAGGTTTCAGTTGGGCTGCAGTGCTGCACACAGTTAAATATACATCAGTCTTGTTTCGTTGGAGGTTCTGCTGCCTTATAATTGGGACTAGGACTGGAATGCAGAGTGAGCTGAGAAGTTGTATACTTGCCCATCTAAAGTCTGAAGCAACAACATGTCTTGTGGCACCTTAACAACTAACACACCTTGTACTCTAGGTTTTGCTTCATTTGGTTTAAGGGCTGGTTGTATTTACTGACAGCTTCCACACATGCACCTCTGGAGTGTGCAGGACTGACAATGCTTGTAGCCAGACAGCACGGAAGCAATTGTATGCAAGGCCTACATGAATGACTGCTGAGAGTTGTGGAAGTGGACTGGGTGTGGGACAGCAACACAATCACAAAGGTTTGCGGTGGTGATGGGTGGCTGTGGCCCCATGTGGTATCACACAGCACATAGTGTTTGAGAATGAAGCAGAAATGTAATTTGATTTTTTGTGGGGGGGTGGATGTCTCATGACCTGTGAATGCCCTAGTGCTGTAAATTTAGAAACAGTTTCTGTACTGTCTTTGAGCAGAGTATGCCCCACTCTTTGTTTAATATCCTGTTTTGATTAGTGACCTTGTAAATAGTGTATTTCTGACATGGTGGTGATTTAGATTTCCATTAACAGAGTAAAACTGATATATCATTGATAATGTAATGGGTTGGTAGTTTGCAAGGAAAATGTTTTTACGGAAGTAAAAAAAAAAAAAGCTTAATAGTTTAATGCCTGATAGCTTTTAATCTATAGCTGTCAGTGTTAATTCCATTGTATTTTTTTCCCTTTGAGAAAGGTTCATTGCTCTGAGGTTTTGCTAATCAAGATTCATAAAGGTAAAATATCACTTGTCACCTCCGTGCAGTACATGATAAACCAATTTAATTCTGAAGAAACTCAGGGAGGATTTAGAATAGAGGATGAAAAACCAATATATAGGATGAAGAACTGCACTTTTACCTTTTATAAAAGTATATGGATTTCTCTAATGCAAAGCATCATATCCTTTTTGATAGTATATAATGGGACACCGAAAGGAACAACTAATGGGTAACTCTTGTTATTGATTAGCACACTCCTTAAAGTTTTATTGCTCTTCTTTGAAATATGCTTATGAATCATGAGTCATACAATTATAGAACTGCAGAGTTGGAAGGAACCCTGAGGGTCATCTAGTCCAACCTCCTGTAATACAGGAATCTCAGCTAAAGCATCTTTGAAAAGAATTCTTTAACCTTTGCTTTAACCTCTGCCTAAAAATTCCATTGAAGGAGAACCCACCACCTTCCGAGAGAGTCCATTCATTGTCAAACAGCTCTTACCATCAGTAAGTTAGTCTTTGAAGGTTATGTTATAAGCCTTGTAGCTTTGACTTCTTAATAGGATATTTACTTAATCTTTTCAAATAATTTGCAGTCTGTACTAGGTCTCAGATCTGCATAATCATGAGAACTAAACATATGTGCTCATCTAATAGACAACACTCTTTTTTTCATTCTTTATTGAATAAATTTCAGGTAACTGTCAGGTATAGCATTATTATTGGTAATGGTTTTATTCATTACCTTACACCACGAGGTCTCTAAGTGATTAGAGTGAAGTAAATTAGGCTGAGAGGCAGTGACTGACTGGCCCAAGGTAGCCAGTGAGCGTCATGGACGAGTGGGGACTAGAATCCGTCTCTCGTGGTCTGGCACCCTAACCACTACAATTGCTTCATTCACGTGATAAACTTTTTTTGGTCTGGGGTTCTGATACGTTGTCTGTTGCTTATATGCTGCTGTAGATTAGAGCTATAAAATAAAACACAATCCAGGAATAATTTTAAAACACTGCAGCCAGCCATACGTGCATAGTTTCAAACTAGATGACCCTTGTTGTCCCTTTTAACTCTACAATTCTATGATTCTAAAAATAAAGACATATGCTGGTTCACAAGTATATATTTACTATTTTATGGAGCAGAAAACAATGGAAATACAAGGAAAATGCATGGAAAATTCACAAAAGGCAACAATTCTGGCCCAGACCAGTGTGATGTTTGAGAGCAAATGTAATATACAGGCTTCTCACAATTGGGGATAAGCCATTGATGATAATAGTATTTCTGCCTTTGCACTGTGCTCCTCCTTCCCCAGACAACTTGGGAGAATCCTTGCTGTGAGCCAAGAAGCAGAAGCAAGAAAGGCTTCCCATATCCTCCCCACACACACTCAGCTGAGGCCTCTCCACATGCAATAGGAAAATAGAAATAAATAAATAAAACCAGATCAGCAAGAGGAGGGTTCCCAAGTTGCTTCCCCCACTACTGCATTTTCAAAAAGTTCTTCAAGCAGCTGCTTGCTGCTGGTTCCATACAGCCAGCAGGCAGAAAAATGATTGACAGGTGATTCTGACACTTCCCCTCCACCTACTTTTTTAAAAAAATGAAGTCTCTCAAGTAGCTGCTTGCTACAATACAGCTGGCAGGCAGCAAAACAGAGCAATAAGCAGATGCATCCTGCACATCTTTCTATAACTGTATTTCCATACCAGACAGGCCTTAACCTGTTGAATTTCTGCTTGCCATACAATAGTTAAAAACTCAAGAATTGTTCTCCCTTCCTGATCCAAAGCCTAGGCTACCATTCTAGAGACAAAGCCCAATTACCGTAAGCTTATTTAGGGACACAGGTGGCACTGTGGTCTAAACCACTGAGTCTTGGGCTTGCCGATTGGAAGGTCGGCGGTTCGAATCCCTGTGACGGGGTGAGCTCCCGTTGCTCAGTCCCAGCTCCTGCCCACCTAGCAGTTCAAAAGCACGTCAAAGTGCAAGTAGATCAATAGGTACCACTTTGGCAGAAAGGTAAACGGTGTTTCTGTGCGCTGCTCTGGTTTCGCCAGAAGTGGCTTACTCATGCTGGCCACATGACCCAGAAAAACTGTCTGCGGACAAACGTCGGCTCCCTCTGTATCGTTCCAATTTTAGTATATGTGCTGCCGAAGTGAGCACCAGCTCCCTCAGCCAGTAAAGCGAGATGAGCGCCGCAACCCCAGAGTTGTTCACGACTTGACTTAACTGTCAGGGGACCTTTACCTTTTTAGATATGTATACCATTATACAGTACTTTAAGTTAATTATACAGTGAATTCTTAACAAGGGCCTGTTTTTTAGCTCCTGCACTGCAGGGTACATGCCTAAACCTCTTAGCAAAGTTTTCATATTTGTCTTCTGTGGTTTTTTTTTTTTTAAAATATCCACCCACACTTCTAGGACTATCTGATCTCAGACGAACCCCCCACAGGAAAGCTGCACCCTTGTTGTTAGAGGGAAAGGAATGGCAAACTATGAAGAGTTCAAGGACTATAATAAGTCAGAAATAGGAAAAGCACACTAAAGAGGAGGGGAAACAGCTGTTGTTTAGGACCCCAGGGATTACTTTTTGCCTGGTGTCAAAACTCTTATCAATCACAGCTCTGATGTCACTCATTAGAAAGCACTGACAGGCAGGAGCAGCTAGGGTGACTCATATCACAGAAATTGATTAGGCTGGTTTTTCTGCATAACTTTAGAGACTTACTTTTTTTTTAATGAAACCTCAGAGTCTGGGGGCCCTGCTAGGGTGCCAGTGAAAGTCATTGTCGGTGCCATGGGTCCACAGGAACTGGGTTGGCAATTCTCGCCTTAGTATTAAGATACAGTATGACAGTTTTGTTCTTGTTTCTGATATCAGGTGACATCTTAATTTTTACCACCACCACCCCAAGCATGGTAGGCAGTGTTATCCCTATCTTGTCTCTACAGTGAGTGAAAAGGTTAATCCTTGCCACAAAGCACCTGTTCTTCTTGCCTCTGCTTCCTGCTGCTTTGTTTATTCTCTGCCTGGTATTTTCACTTAACTATATGGCAGCCAATAACTGCACTCTGAGGGAACAAAAACAAATGTTTGGTTCATTTTTAAATTACATTGTATTGCTTTGTTTTAACTCTCCCTTTAAAATAAACATTGAAGGTAGAATTATTGATGTGTGTGTTTTTTTCTTTTAAAATAGAGTTGCATTTCATTTAGTTCAGATAATTTCAAATGGTCCTTCAGCAAAAGTAAATCAATTTTTGTACCATATAACTTTCAATTACAGTCTTTGGAGTGAAAGAACAGCATGTTTGAAAGAGCTTAAAAAGATCTCAGCAAGATTTTCTTACATAGTCTGCCTGAAATCTGGAAGAGGTTATTTTTATTTATTCCCAGGGAAAACCCATCTAGTTAGAAAGCCAGGCATGTGAGTGAGAAAAACAGTTTAAACCTCAGTCAGAAACTTTATATTCAGGTCACCCCCAAAAAGGTGCCTGTTATATTACTAGTTTCTGACACTTTTTTTTTTCTTTTAGTCCTTCAGTTACAATGTTTAAGGAAATATTGTTGAACAACAACAACAAAGCCGGGGTGGGGTGGGGAGTCCTAAATGCTTATGAAACAACTAGTGCTATCCCAACCTGCAGCTTCTGGGCAGGAGTGAATTTGCTCCATGTGCTCCCTGCTTGCAGCAAATGAAGATTGAGTGAGAGGTGTCAGCATTGTCAGCACTCATCTGAGAGGATGGGCAATTCAAAGGAAGGTTGTGCATTGTTGTAAGAGGACACTTCCTCTCTCCCTCCTTAGTATTTGGTTTATTTAAACCATTTATATTTCACCCTTTAGCCAAAAAAGACTGCCAGAACAGCTTGCAAAAATTAGTAGGAAGGCAGTTCCTGGCCCTCAGGCTTACAACCTAAAAGGAATAACATGCAAGGAAAAAGCTGTGGGAAGGAGGAGGAGGAGGAGGAAGGATAGCAAGCCCTTATGGCTCCAATGAGGAGGAGGAGGAGGAGGAGGAGGAGAAGAAGAAGAGTTTGGATTTGTTATCCCACTTTATCACTACCCAAAGGAGTCTCAAAGCGGCTCACATTCTCCTTTACCTTCCTCCCCCACAACAAACACTCTGTGAGGTGAGTGGGACTGAGAGACTTCAAAGAAGTGTGACTAGCCCAAGGTCACCCAGCAGCTGCATGTGGAGGAGCAGGGACGCGAACCCGGTTCACCAGATTATGAGTCTACTGCTCTTAAGCACTACACCACACTGGTGTAGTTCTGTCTGCAGATTTTGTCTGTCTCAGAGAGGACACCCCATCCCAGATCAGATTAGATCTGGTAGCAGAGTAGGTGACTATGTCTGGACCAAGCAATCAAGGTGACTCCTCCGTAGAGTTCTTTACTCAAGACAAACGACTTGATGCCACATGGAATCTCTGCAGGAGGAGGCTTAGTGGAGCTGCCCTCCTCCCTTCCTCCCTTGCTGATGTTAGTGGTGGTTCTGGTTGTCTTGGTGCTATCCTGCTTTCTTTGAGCAGCACCCTGGTGCTGCCCAGTATCTGCAGTTTGGCACTAATAAATAATCTGTAGGAATTTGGAGGATATTCCTTGCAATTGGCATCTGCATCATCTCTTTTCACTTCTTCATGCTGCAGAGATTCTACATAAATGCAATAATCCTCTTTCCTCACAAAGAGTATTTGCTGATCTGTGTGGCGTGACATTCTTCTTCTTCTTTTTCATACTCTGAGTTATTTTTCCTACTCAGCTGGTAACATATTCATCTCCTATGATGGCAAAGCCCTGAGCCCCTTGGGCACAAAAACCAGATTCCCTGCAGCTTAGTGATGGAGTACATGCTTTGAATGCAGAAGGTCTCAGGATCAGTCCCTGGCATCTCCAGTTGAAGAGATGAACACAAGCACAATCTGATGGCAGGTGAAAGGAAAGGAACACTGCTAGTGACACTTCTAGTCAGAGTTGCTATTGATGGACCAGTGCTCTGACTTGGCACAAGGCAGTTTCATACATCCACATGTTTTCTATGCTGCCAGATAATGCCAGAAGATCCAAGCCATATAGAAGAAAACTTACGTTTTGGCTTCCTCCACATGGCCTGGAGCTTCTCCTGCCACCGAGCAGCAATGATTCCCATGACACAAAATTAATGTTGGAAAGGAGCCTTATGCCAGTAAATGTTGCCATCTAAGATACCTGAATAAAATATAAATAACATAAATAGAATAAATATTTAAAATAATTTCTACATGCAAAACACATGTTATGCTCCAGAGCTGTGACCCCTCTGAGGCATTGTATATATCTGAATAATGGAGACAAACTTTGACAGTACCATTTCAAATGTTATCCTGAACAAATATATTCAATAACATAATATTTTTTTCTTGAAGCAATATTTAAAAGGGAGACAAAGCTGGATATTTTGCTTAAGGTCCTTTCATTACACACTTTCTCTTGTTCTTTACTTTTTCCTTTTCCTTTCAGTAACAGGAATGGTTAGGAGAGAGCAGGGCTGCATTCCACAAGGGTACATAATATCTTATGACATCCAGCTTAAGGAGAACTCATAACTCATGAATGCCATAGCTGTAAAACAGCTGAGTTAAGGGGCCATTTTTAACCTGAGATAATAAATTGTGCACCAAGACTTCACTTACTGTATTAAAAGGGCACCTTATAGCACTAGACAATGAAGATGTGATGCCACTGTGCATTCAACTGTGTTAATATAACTCAGGCTGCCTTTATGTGCCATCAAAACACAGTATTTTTCCTTTCCCACAAAAGCATACCTGTAAATAGAAAGAAAGAAAGAGTATGCTTTTATAAATCTTATTTAGGAATTGAGAACATACATGTGTGCTCACAAAGTAGTAGAACTAGCATATAATAGGCTGATTTTGCCCATAGTGTAAGCATTTTAACTATTCAAATGGTGGGAGTTGGGACATTAGTCTCTTTAGATGCATCCCAGTCCCCCCCCCCCCCATGGTGGAATTGTAAGCATTTGTGCCTTCGGTATTTCACCTTTAAGAAATTCCCATCCATCTTGGATTCTCTTCTCTTTGAGTGTTTCTGACCATGGGATCTCACCCAGTAGTTCCTTAAACTTTTTAAATCAAGCCTTCTTAAAATCCAGAGTGCTTGTCTGACTACACTCTGCTTTCCCTTGCCTCTGTATCATGAAAGCCAGGAGGCCATGATCACTTCCTCCCAGGTTTCCCCACACTTTCACTTTGTTGATCAGTTCCCCCCTGTTGGCAGGGCCAGGTTCCCCCTTGTTGCTTCCTCCACCTTCCGGGGAATGAAATTGTCAGTGAGGCAATGGAGGAATTTGCTGGACCTTTCCTTCTTGGCAGAGTTTGAGTTCCAACAGATATTGGAGTAGTTGAAGTCTCCCACGACTACTATAGCTCTCCTTTTGAATGTTTGGAAATCTGCTCTAGAAAGGAATCATCCAAGTCTTCGGTCTGGCTTGGAGGTCTCTACCAGAAACACACATTAAGGTCACTGTAGTTCCCCTCTCCTACAGTTCTCTCTCCTGTGGTACCATATACTCTCAGTTTGCCTTCCATGCGCCAGGTCCTGTGCCCCTAGACCCTTCAGTTTCCTGCCCAGAGTCTCATAGTCCCTTGCTATATGTTGAAGTCTGTGTCTGGCAGTATCTTTTGTACCCACCTGAATTAGAGTAAGGGGTTGTGGTCAGTGAGCTTTGTAACACAGGACAACTTCTCTGCCACATCGTGAATCTTTGCACCTGGAAAGCAGCACATCTCCTGGGACGTCCTGTTTGTGCAACTGTGAAAGCAAATGCAGTGCAAGCACACACAAGAAACACAACAGAGGTGTCATGGCAGTCTAATAGCAAACAAGTGGACAGGAAAAAAGGATAGAAAGAATAGATAATTATAAAGGGAGAGTTTTAAATTGAAATGAAAGTCATTCACCTAGGTAGCAGGCGGGGCTTGTCTGCTTGCATTCAACATATGCATTCTGGGGGCTTCACTCTGCAAATCCTTTCTGTGAGTCTCATGGAACATACAAGCATTGAAAACATTCTGCATACAGTTAAAGTGCTCAGCCCTTGTGATCTCTTCAGAGTTGTGCTTGAACCTTTTGCAGATTTATGTTGCTTTTACACACAACTTTGCATTTATGTGGATGCTAGCCTGTACTAAAAATATTGCTCTATATTTGGGCCACTACTTCTCACTGGAACTTTGAAGCATTTCCTGTTTGTTAATTCCATACTCTCTCCCCTGATGGCAGAGGTATGTTTGCTAGGTGATGCCTTCACAAGTCTTTATCACTACTGGAGATGTGAGCTCATTACATGTTACGTTCTATACAGCAAAAAGTGTCGCTCTCCCATTTTTGTGAAAGTGCTGTATTCAGCAGTAGCAGTCAAGAATGCTGCTGTTAATACCCATTATTCTGTTTCCTTCCACCTGCCATAGCTGTTTGTTTGTTTGTTTTTTGTATTATTAAACTTGAATATCCCTAAAAACATAGTTGGTTTTTTTTAATGATGTATTCTCTTTGACAGACTTCCCAAGAGTACCAGAACTAGTGGCATAGTCTTCGAAAGCAATCTCTTTTGATAACATAATCAGATAAAAAAATTGCTTACATTATGACAAGAAGTTTTGGTTGCTTCATGCTCGACATTGTGAAGCATCTTGACAGATGTTATTATGGCACACAATTTGCATTGCAACTATTTTTGCCATGCTACAGCTTAAGACAAAGTATAGATTCCCCCCCTCCTCCAGTTGTCTCTATGGCATCGTTGGGTCCAGTCCTAATTCCGTGGATCGTTATGGTAACAGTCCCATTAATGTTAAGAACCTGGATGGTAATGGGTTAAACAACAACAATTATCAGCAGTACATTTATTTGCTGTACAGCCTATTTGACAGCTGCATCACACAATTCCCAAGCATCCCCAACATGTACACAGGCCACTGTCATCTTCCACACTAAAGAACATGCAGCATACATGGGGAGTTGCCAAAGGACCTATTTCATGAAAACACCCTATGAGATACACATGGCTAAAGCAAAGACAGCGAACGAATAGGAAACATGCATGCACTCAGGCAGCTGTGGTGAGCATGGCCCTGATAGCAGGCAGCTGATGGAGTCTCCTTCTTTGGGGGTCTTTAAGCGGAGGCTTGACAGCCATCTGTCAGGAATGCTTGGGTGGTGTTTCCTGCTTGGCAGGGGGTTGGACTGGATGGCCCTTGTGGTCTCTTCCAACTCTTATGATTCTATGATTCTATTCTATGATTCCTCCTCTACTGTTGTGCAACAAGCAGCCCTGCTCCCAACCCCAGCTTGGCCACCGCTGCACCCATGGGCATAGCCAGGATTTATGTTAGGGGGGCAGAAGCTCAGTTAGTGAAGTATGTTTTATTTATTTACTTGATTTAGGGGACAGTTGTCCCCCCCCCCCGACTGCATCCACCCTAAGCACATCCACCACCTCATGCTGCATTTCAGCCTCTCCAACTGAGGGAGAATTTCCTAACCAGGCTTTTAATTTTCTACTTACATTCCCCCTCTCTCCCCACATGCCTCTCAAAGTATTTCAGTCATCTCCTTTGGCATGTTTTCCCCTTCTCCTTTCACACTTAAATGGATGGGTCACAATTTTTTCACCCCTCTTCTGTGAATAAGCCGCTTCTGGCGAAACCAGAGCAGTGCACGGAAACACCATTTACCTTCCTACCAGAGCGGTACCTATTTATCTACTTGCACTTTGATGTGCTTTCGAACTGCTAGGTGGCAGGAGCAGGGACCGAGCAATGGGAGCTCAGCCCCTTCGCGGGGATTCGAACCGCCAACCTTCTGATTGGCAAGCCCTAGGCTCTGTGGTTTAGACCAGTGTTTTTCAACCACTGTTCCGTGGCACACTAGTGTGCCGCGAGATGTTGCCTGGTGTGCCGTGGGAAAAATTTGTTTATTTGATTCCTATTCAAGAGAATTACTTTATATATAGTCAATATAGGCACAGAGTTAAATTTTTTAACATTTTCTAATGGTGGTGTGCCTCGTGGTTTTTTTCATGAAACTAGTGTGCCTTTGCCCAAAAAAGGTTGAAAAACACTGGTTTAGACCACAGCGCCACCCGCGTCCTTCCTACAAGGCTTAGTGAACTAAAAATCTTCATGCCACCATGCTTGGTATAATAGGAGTTGTGGCTCTTCCTTGGAATCTTTTTTTTTTTGGGGGGGGGGGTGCCCTGTTCTGAATAGCAGGGCTTAGTCATATGAAGTAATTATATAATCTTTGCCTTTTAGTGATATGATATATTGGGGGAAATGTTGTCTAGCCAACTCCAATGCAGAACAATTGTATTGATTTTTTCCTCTTTTTCGACGTGACCTTTTTCTTTTAGTGTAAGAATGAAATGTGCTTCAGCTAATATTATTCCTAGTTAGGCTCAAATTATTGAGAATTCAGAGAACGTGTAAAAAGCTAATTCAGTGCCTGACAGTCAAAAGAAGGCATACAACATCAACAGCTTGCATTTCATAATAAATCCTAACTACTAATGATTGTATGCTGAGAATAGTACCAGACTGCAAATATTTCTCATACCCTTTCAGTCCCAAGCCAGATTTTATTTACTAGCATGGCATTTTGGTAGTCTAGTGCAGTGTTTTTCAACCTTTTTTGGGCAAAGGCACACTTGTTTCATGAAAAAAATCACGAGGCACACCACCATTAGAAAATGTTAAAAAAATTAACTCTGTGCCTATATTGACTATATATAAAGTAATTCTCTTGAATTTTTCAATTTTTCCCACGGCACACCAGGCAACATCTCGCGGCACACTAGTGTGCCGCGGAACAGTGGTTGAAAAACACTGGTCTAGTGACAAGCATCCAGTGCTTTGCTTTCCAGACTGTCCTAATTGCCACTCTACAAGATGAGCTATGCTGCTCTCAGGCCACTAGGAGTCAGACTGTATAACAAAATTGATTGGAGACTGCCTTTAAAAACACCCAGTTCCTTTCTGCATCCTCATTTGAATCTTATGTCCAAGGGCTCGCCCACACTTCCGCTAGAAAGCATGGGTCCGATGAGTTATCTGCCTGACCAGTGCTTTTTAGCCATGGGTCCGAGCCGTTTTCCCTTTGCCCCATTCCTTTCCCATGGAAACCCCACTAGTGCAAATGTCCATCTGGAGACAACCTGATTGTCATTTGCTCCAATTGACAACAAAGAAAGGTTTCCCCCAGGGAAAAGCAGCAGGACAAGAGGAAGTGTGGATAAGCCCTGAGCTGAAGACTTTTGTTGCCTTTACCTGTAGAGATAGAGAAGAGTCGCTCAGATCACCAAAGGAGCACATTCTATGGGTGAATATCTCAGAGTTTGTGTTTGTCTGATCTCATTCCAGGGGCTGCCATTGCACGGCCACCTTGCAGTTGCTTCTTGTTCCTCACATGCTGCACACTGCCAGCCATTTCCACCATCACTTATGTGGCCTGGAAGATCAGCATGACACAAGCTACTGTAAGTTGCTAGCCTCAGGTCGAGTCCTAGAGGATCAGTGCAATGCTCCAACATTACTGCATGCTTCCACTATCCCCGCAACTGCAACCTGGGCCTGCTGGGAAAATGTAGTTCTGTTCAGGGAATGAGCAACCCATGGGACTTTGGAGAAATGTGAATTGCCAGGTTGGTCTTTCTGCTGTGGTATCTGGGAGCTGCGTCCACTTATAGCTTAACTGCGGAATGCATCTCTTGGACACACAGATTAACCAATTTGTTTGTTGCATTCATGCAAATATATCAACAGGACCAAAGTCAATATGCATTCAACAAGCAGATGGACAAATGCAGACGATGGCATTTTATTATTTAGCAATGATGGAAGTTGTAGTCCAACAACTTCTTGAGGACCACAGATTTCCAACCCTTTGTTTAGAGTGACCTTCATCTGGCCCAAATGCATTTGCTTCCTCAAATGAAACAAATTCTGTGCTGGCTGTGCTCTTTTCATTTCCTTGATGCAGAGAACATACACTTTGCTCTTTTTAAGTAGAACACAGGCTTTATATCTTGGTTTATTTGTTAGAAATGCAGAAACAGATCAATGACAGCAAAGGCAAAATTGCTTGTCCAGTATGAATTCAGAAGTAGGTATGGTATAGATTGAATGGTTTGTTCCTGGTATTTTTTTATTATTATTACACTTTAAGAATTTCAAAGAAGCCAACAGAACAGGACCAGAATGACATACTCTGAAACCAAACTCCATATAAATTCTCTCACACTAAAACTAAATTGAGGGGAAGAAATGTTAAAATATATTGCCCTTTAAAACAACATTAATAGCATTTGCAGGCGGTAAGCAAGGTGACACCATAAATGTGAGACGAAACTCACAGAACTTCAATAAGAGCTTCTTTGGACTCTTATCTGTCCTCTTCTCCACCACACCTTCCCTCATCATATAGACTACCTCCCCCGGTAGATTGTGTGTGAAACTGAATCCTAACATGAGACACAAAAATGAAATTTGGTTTGCTTTCTTGTATTTATGTTCTCTTAGACATAAGATTCAAATGAGGATGCAGAAAGGATTGCTCTGATTTGCAATATGTGAAAGGATAGCAATGATATGTCATCTGCCCCCCCCCCCCAGTCACATCAGTAGCCTCTTACCTTTCCAAGGATGGATTGTATAGGAGGGCACATCCTAGGATTAACCTGTCAGAAAGTTACCATTTTTTGCGTAGTATTTCCATCCTTTTTTGTCCCTGTTTCTTTTGCAGCCCAATACATACAGATCAGATCTTCCTATCATTTATTTGTCATTGTTAGGGGAGAGGACCATAGTGGTAGGAGAGCACATGCTTTGAATGCAAATAATTCCAGGTTCAATTCCCAGTGCATCTCCAGGGAGGACTGGGAAAGACCCTTGTCAAGAACCTTGGAGAGCTACTGTCAGCTGGTGTAGAGAGGCAATACTGGGCTAGATAAGCCAATAATGGTCTGGCTCAGTGTAAGGCAGCTTCCTGTCTTCCCCTTGTACAATTGTACTGTTGCATTTGTATTTTCATATTCATGTGCATGACTTCTGGGGCCTAAAATGAACAGCAACATAAAAATGAGCCTTAATCTAATCTAATCTAATCTAATCTAATCTGACTCTGTCAGATTTCAGTGTGGGTGTGTTTAATTTAAGACAAAGGTGAAGAACCAGTAAACATGTAAGATGTACTCCACTCCGACTCTGTATTGCTCTTGTGATGCACACCAAGATAAAGTACTGTACTGATTTGAAGAGCAAACAATCGCTTTGACGCCAAATCAGGAGATAGCATCAGGCACCTGAAACTTCTTATTCTCTTATAATGTTACCTCTCTATGTAAACTTCTACGAGTATGAAAATCTTTAATTTTTTCCCCTGGTGTGACCTTCTGTGCTACAATATCAAAAACTTATTAAAGCAAAATAGATGGAGAATGATGTTAGGAAACCCCAAGCCTCTCAATTAGCTCAAATTTCCAAGTGATGGCTTGAGGACTCATATTGAATGCTAAGGCAGCCTCACTTATAGCTCCCTGTGATCCAGAATAATTGCACATATCATTAGCATTCAATTAACACGAGTTAAATTTCTCTAAGTACTGCTAACTTGGAAGACCCCATTTATTGATGTACTGCAATAGATTCTCCTAATTTGATGACTACCAATGCTAGACATCTATGCTGCTTTAACTGGCCTGTAGAAATGAAATTTCTACTCCTTGTCTGCCAATTCTCTAATGAATGCAAGATGGGGCATATTTTACCATATTTAGAGTGAGAAACTCTCATGAAAGTCACAAATGATCTCCTTGAGGTTCTTTGTTCTTAATTTATTTCATCTCTCTGTTGCATTTGGCACTGCTGGCAACCACCTTTATTTCCTCCACCAAACAAATTTCTAGGACTTAGCTATCAGTTTATATCTTTCTCTTTCACAGCCTCCCTTGAGGTGCTCCCTGTTTGCTCACAGTGTTTCGTAAGGTCTAACCCACTGCCCTCTCTGAACTGGGAGTTGCTTGGTGTGACTCAGTT
This sequence comes from Lacerta agilis, assembly GCF_009819535.1. Taxonomy (NCBI): domain Eukaryota; kingdom Metazoa; phylum Chordata; class Lepidosauria; order Squamata; family Lacertidae; genus Lacerta; species Lacerta agilis. The sequence continues at coordinate 49,928,072 of NC_046324.1, forward strand.
TCCCTGAGCACACACCAAACATTTTACATGTTTCATACATGTACCGGCAAATGTGCCAGGTGAGTCATCAGACCCACCTGAAAAGCATTCATTGGACTCTACTCTGGAACCCACTGTGGATTCCAGCAGCAGCCGCAGGAAACAGATGTTGTTGGGTAAATAGCAGCACTGAGCTATTCAAAGACAGACTTGTGGGCCATGCAACTTTTTCTGTGCCCCCACCCCACTGCCAGCTAGCCTGTTGCCCCCCACAATTCTAGAGGATACTATTGCCAGTGTTGAAGTTACATTAGACTTCTGTAAATGAAATAGACATGAGTGTGTGCCATCTTGTCCTTTTGCTCAGGCAGTCCCCACCTCTCAAATTTGTCATTTTGGGGAAAAGTGATGAGCTGGTGGCAGTGACCCAACTCCATGTTTAACTGGATGAAACAGATGATCCTCTCCAGTCTGGATTCCAGTCTGGGTTTGGGGCTGAGACATGTTTCAGGTACATGACTCAATTATACTGCTAAATCTAGGATGTTATTGTCCTATAACCTGCCTGGGTGGGTCAACTGTATGAGATCTGCATGTAAACTGCTCCTTGGAAGAAAATCACAAATACCATATTTACTCGAATGTAATGCACACCTTTTTTGGCCAAATTATGTCACGAAAATTAAGGTGTGCATAAGATCTGCTGGCACATTTACATTTGCTAGCAATTTTGTTTGTTTGTTTGTTTCAAGGTTTTGTAAACTGAGGTGAGCATTAGATTCAATGGTGCATTAGATTCATGTAAATACAGTAATCCCTAATGACTATTACTGGTAGTGTTATTATCCTTAGCTTTTTGCCTGCAACAAACAGCAGCAGTTCTGAATGTATAGTGCTAGCAGATCTCAGTGATGGCTCTAGAACAATCCAAACTATATGAGTTTTCAGCTGTATAAAATCTAATCCAAAATTTCTTCTGTTTCTTTGCTGTTGTATAGCATTTTTTTTTAAAAAAATGCCACAAGTTTTGTCCTTTTTCTTTAGTGGACTAAACTGTGCATTTCACATATTTTGTGACTGCCCTGAAATGCTACAGCAAAATGCTTCCACAACTGTACATGAAGAAATGTGACGTTATAGTATATTAATGACAGTGGGACTCCTTCCAAGTGAAATGTTTAGAAGCTGCTGCTCATTGCTCATGATAAACTGTGGTTTATTATGACATCTGAATCACATGTCTATCATCTTGTAGTTCAGAAGCTCAAAGTAACTTTGCAGCATTAAAAGCTTGACACCTTTCCCAGTGGTTACATTTCTGATTATTTTCTTATTTTTTAAAAAAAGCAATATAGTCATACATACCTCGGGTTGCAATCGCTGCGGGTTGCACGATTTCGGGTTACGGATGCTCCGAACCCGGAAGTAATGGAATGGGTTACTTCCTGGTTTTGGCACTCGTGCATGCACAGAAGTACTAAATTGCGCTTTGCGCATGCGCATAATTGCATCACGCACGTGTGCAGACGCGGTGCTGCGGGTTACAGACACTGCGGGTTGCGAATGTGCCTCCCGCATGGATCACGTTCGCAACCCGAGCGTCCACTGTACATTTGGTTGTGGAAGGATTTCCCTGCCTGTGATATAACATCAGTGGACAATGTCTACTTGTTTCCTTTGTTATACATGCCACCTTTTTATAGACACAGAATAATCAATTTCTGTAGAATGCCAGTCAAGACCAGATCGATTTCACAGGCAGACAGATAATTAAGCTTTGATTAGCAGGCCATGAATGCTTCTTCAGCCTATGATATATAGCAAGGCCATGATCCATTCACTTGAAATCATTATTTCCAAGCTATTATTTATTCCGATTGACTTTGGAATTACTCGAGAGTAAGGGTTTAAAGGCTAGTGATCTTGTTATGCAATGGGAACAGAAGGGATGCAAATCATATGCTAATTAACATAATTCATCGGCTGAAAACACTTTATGATCTTTTCTTTTGATTGGCATTGCTAGCAAAGGGCTTTTTTTTGTCAACAAAGTACCGGTAAGTGGCTTGCCTCTGAAAAGGAAAAATAAAAGCACAGGTCCTTTGCTGGTGTTTTTCCCAGACAGTAAATGGTTCCCTTCCTTGAAGGCAACTGATCTTTCCTTTCCTTTCTTTCTTCTAGCCTACATCATAAATAGACAATTGGGAAAGACATATTGCTCAGTGACTGTTTACATGGCAGAAAGAGAATCCACTTACTTTTAGTTTAAAAGGCAGCCTTGTTGCTGCATTGATTTTATCTGACTCCTGTTTGTTTGTGTCGAGTGATCTAATGTTGAATCGGAAGTGCTAAACAGGAAAGACATTCAGTAAGTGCCTTATCTCTTAGTTTGAAATGACAAGAAAGCTGGGGTTTATTTTGAAAACCCCCAAATGCGTTATCCTTTCCGAATTGTCCATTAGAAGTGCCATTGCTTTCTTCGAAGACATGTGAACATTACAGTGTAGTAAATGCTGTTGGAAGGGTGTTATATTTACAATGAGAGAGGTCCTGTGAATTCTCAGGACCTTTATCTGATGTGATAAATGCCACCTTTTATCTTGTTTCTACTCTGGCAGTGGGGTGGGGTGGAGGGACCTCACCAGAAGAAACTGATAAGGCACTGTCATCCTATGATGATGGCTGAACTATCCTGGTCTGCAAATAGGTTTACACTGTCACCACTGAGGAAGTGTTAAAGGCAGTGGGGCAGTCCCCCCCTGCCCCCACTTCCTGGATGAATTGACCACACGCCTTGGTGCCATATCCACCACTGCCTCCACATATTGTGTACCTTATTTATTTTTCTTGGATTTATACCCTGCCTTTCTAGTGGCCTGCTCAAGGCAGCTAATGATCCAAATCAACATATGGAGGACATTAGTGATGGAAACTTGGAGAGCTGGATTTGCCTTCTCCCTTGGCTACAGTCCTGGGAACAGCTGTGGCAGTGGGGGGAACGGGGACCTCACACCTCTTAACTCTGAACAGACATTTGAGGGCTATTTTGCAGTCCTTGGAGGACTGAATTTGAGCCTGACATCTCCAGTTGCCGAGTCTACTGTACTCACGGAAAATGAATTATATGAGTGAGCGTTTACTCTGTGACTCAGAGCAATTTCTAGTCAACATCAATCACTTTGGTCAGTTTTGTCAGTGCTATAGAGATGGGCCCATGTGGCTTTACTAGACTGATTCAAAGTGGCTCGATAAACTGTAATTTCTCTATATTTTCCATGTACCTTTTAGAAAGTTAACCTACAATAATTCTAGTGCTGTGCAGCTGCAGTACTCATACAATGCATATGCTTATTTGGAGCCTCTAGGCAGACAGTGGGGGAGTCTGGCAGCAAAGCCAGCTAATTGTCCCCATCACTTCTGCCTTGTGGGAAGGAATATCAGGTGCCAGGTCCTGGTCCAGGTGGGCTGGTTGTTTCGGAGTTGACTTTGATTGTATTCCACTTCATGTATTCACTGTTATTTTATAAAAATGTTCAGCCAAATGGCCTAGACTGTGCCTAAAAGGCTGGGCAGCTTTGCAAGTGAGGCAGAGTGGGAAAATCCTTGGCACCAATGGGTGCATTCCTAAGGTAGTCTGAGGAGGGTAGGCAGGGCTTGGACCCTATATAAGGGACAATCTACTTTTCCTCCAACCTCTTAGTTTGCAGCAGCTCTCCCTGTCACCCTGTGAGCTTCAGGGTCACCACTAGGGGGGCCATGTAGGATTTCCCCCCAATCTGCATTTTGGATTGCAAAAATGCAGATTGGGAAAATTTACCTACTTCACACTCAATAGCAGGACGGATTGCTAGTTTGTCTGTTGTGTTGTTTAAATAGGTTCATCTTCTAGATTTGGTCACTTTTGGCAGTTTAGATGTGCCAAAAGAAATAGTTTGGTTTAGCCTGGTGACGCCCTTTAGGCACCTTTCAGGTGTTGGCTCAGCCCTGAGGCTCACTTCTCGGGCTCCGCAGTTAAGAGGGTGAGATAGGGGCCTCCACCTGGGGTTCTGAGGTACTGGGGGTGATAAGGTAAGGCCTCCCTTCCTCACCTTCAGGGTGTGGCCCGGGAATCAGGGCAGGCCCGGGAGCTGTGCCCTAATTCTTTAGGCAATGGTGGATCTCCCAGTGGTTATAGTTATATAGTGAAGTTAGTCCCCCCCCCAATAGCCATCCCCCTCTGGTGATTTTAATCTAAGGTCTAAATAAAAGTGGCCCAGTCCAACCCCAGCTTATGTGTCTGCCTATCAGGGCACAAATGTTGTAAGTGCTTTGAGGACTCTAGTAGAGAAGTGGGATATTTGTAGTTGTTGTTGTTGTTTAGTCGTTTAGTCGTGTCCGACTCTTCGTGACCCCTTGGACCAGAGCACGCCAGGCACGCCAGCTAAATATTAATTTATTTGAATATAGATATAATATGTGATTGGTCTATGTTGCCATGGTTGACCCCACGTACTCATCGTTTCTTTGTTTCCTTGCTTTTTTGCAACTTATATTCTTCCTTTTGCAATTTTGCAATTTATATTATACACCCTCAGCCTGCAAAATGATGGAAGAGTTGGTTTACACGATTTTCCTGGGTTTGTTGTATTACTTTGTTTAAAAGTGCAATAAATAAAGAAATGAGTAGCATGATCAAGAAAACCAAACTGAGGAATTTGTGGAATTTGTCTTTGAATTGACTTGCCTTAACAGATGAACATGGTAATAATGGTCATGCTATCCCAAGGTACAAAAACCATGATATATTGCAACACTTGCTGAACCTGAAGGTGGGTTCCATTGTACACTTGTGATCTTGAGACCGTTGACAATATAAGACAGTGAGGATCAGTGTTTTAACAGTGCAGTACTATGCATGCTACTCAGAAGGAAGCTCCACTAAATATGTGTGATGGGATAGCAGCCTAAAAAGCTAAAGCCGATTGTCTCCATATAGACATGCAGCCAAATTAGTTCTCTAGTGGTCCTTGTTTTCATGTGGTCCTTGTTTTCTCATCCACTCTGAAACTAGTCTGGGGGAATAGACCAGTTTGCAGCTACTCAGAGTGCTTACTGTATTGACTGGGACTGTGAAATTGATTGATCATAAATGCTACAGGTTCATTATGCAATGTGGCATGTATTATTTAGAATCCAGATGCTAGAACTGTAAACACAGCTGGTTTTCCAGCTGGCCGAGTACCTCCATTGTTTTCAAAGGAGGTATATTCTCTGGGATTTCCAGTAGGAAATCAAAGAGGGAAAGCACACTTAAAGCTGGAAGATAAGCCACATAGGTTAAGGTTACCAGATTTTTTTATACTTTTCAACTTCAGTTGAATTCAGTGGATTTTGTCAGGGGACTGACTTGTAAATCCAGGGACTTTTCCCGGGAAACGAGGCCACCACAATTCGGAAATCCCCCCCCCCATGTCAATTCCACATTTGAAATTCCACATAGCTACCATGGTGCATAGCTGTCACTGGACCCATCTGATTTAAGCTTTCCTACTCTGTTTTCAATACTGTGGGTTTTCATCATGGTTGATTATTTTTTTTTAAAGATAAAATGGTAACACAAACCAAGGTTGCATCTAACTAAGTTTTGAATAGCATAGATTGTGGCTTCTTTGCTCTTTCCCCAGTCATTCTCTGCTGTGCTGAGCTAAGCCATGGTTTTGCATGTCATGTCTGCTGAAACCAGATTCACATTTTAGGTCTTTCCAGGCTAAACATGACTTTGTGAACAATATTTGTTCTATAGTTTGGCTCATGGTTTGTCTGGCAGATTTGTATGACATGCTAAGCCAAACCATGGCTTAGCACAGTGCAACATCAGAGCAACCAGGGAGGAGCAAGGGAACTGATCTCCTTTCCCAGAGCCCTCACACTTCCATGCTAAACCATGATTTGGCCTAGCATGCTGTGCAAACCATTGCATGAAATTTAATGACATTTCTTCTTTTTTAAACTGAAATTAGGTCCATTTAAAAACAGGGTGCAATCCTACCACCTTTAGGAATAAATCCTATCAAACTGAATGATGCTTACATCTGTGTAGCCATGTATAGGGTTGTGTTGTAAGGGATTAGTCTGCCATAAAGTGTTTGTATTCAGTCATATATTTAATATTAAATTTTGCAGGCAAAAAAAGCAGATAGGAAGCAACATTCTGGAAGATACTAGGGTAAAAAACTCAAGATATAGTTTCTGAGGATGAAACTATGAAAGTGGGTCAGCTTCGAAATGTCTTCCCTATCTTCAAATGGGATCTCAAGGAATAGAGGTGTGTTGGATACATATTTTTAAATAAACCAGAAGCATATTGTGTTCCACAGATCTGTCAATTGCCCTCATCTGGATCTTCAGGCCCAGTAATTATGGGCTAGGATGAAAACATCACCGGTCACATTGCACAGTTGAGGATGCTGCTATGGATTGCTTTGGCTAAACTGCTGATTTGGTTGTCAATTGTGACTTGTTTTCTTTATATTTATTGTAGTTTTTAAGGCCCCCCTGCCCACTTCTCCTCTGCATGCTGTTATAGCACGATAGCATAAAATGCAAACTCTCTACACCCTGATGTTCCTTTGATGACAGGTCTGCTTTCATTGCCTTGTATAAGCTGGCATGTCCATGATGCTGTTTTTGTACTACATACAGGGTGTATTTTAATTTGTTCTGTAATTGAGATTCACCTCAGTGTGCATCTTCACAAGGAGAGTTAAGTAGATAAATTTTTCCATCTTTTTGTCAACCTGTCATCCCACTTAGAATGAGATGATAGAAGCCACAGGAATATAAACACTGTCATAATTTCATGTTTCCAAATGAGTCAAGCTAGGGAAGGTGAGGAGGATTCAAATGAAACCTTCCTGATAATTTGCCTTCTGGGATTGCATTACCGTCAAGATCAAATCAGAATATAAGAAGAGAAGGTGAATTTAAGGGTTGTTGTTTTAAAATATAGTCAACAACTCTGTAATGTCCACCTTGTCCACACTGCAGGAAATCTGTTTATCTCACTTCCTCTGTTTTCTTAAAAAGAGTTGAAATGATTAGTTATAACCTTCTATATTTCGCTTATACAAGGACAATGCAGATCACAAAAAATGTGATCTACTGAAGCTACTGAAGGGAATGGGGCCCTTTGTATAGCAGGCGGGGCCCATGACTTACATCACGAGAGCCAACACAACACAAAACACTCTTGCTGTATGTAGGTTTTATTTTATTTGTTTTTATCTTATATTTTGGAAATGTACATCCAATTTTTTCCCTTTAATTTTTTTGCCCCCCCCCCAAGAGAGTGGGGCCCTAAGCTATGGCTTGTTTAGCTTATACATAAATCTGGCACTGTGCAGACCTGTTCATTTGCTAATATGTGCAGTGTGGAGGGGTGTATAACAACAACAACAACATTAAAAAAAATTATTTATACCCTGCCCATCTGGCTGGGTTTCCCCAGCCACTCTGGGCGGCTCCCAACTGAATGTTAAAAACACAATACAGCATTACACAATACAACACATCACATCACATCACATCACATCACTGCAGTTAACCATAGCAGACCCACTTGTTTAAACCTGAGTCTATCCCAATCATGTATAAAGGGAAAGAGTTGAGTCCAAAGGAGTATATGGACCCACCCTGCTTACTTCCCTATAGCTTCTCCTTCCAAACACTTTTCTCCCCAGGTAAGTGCTTATATGAACAGACTGCACCAAATGTCTCAGGTACCCAATTTGCATGGGATAGGAACCTGTGTATGCTCTCCTGGAAGATTCAAGAGTTAGCAGGGGTTGGAATAATAATGCTGTTACCCCACTTTTGTTCCTCTCCTTCCCTATAAGGTCCCCTTTTCACCTCTTTGTTCCTGTATCCCCTCTTCCCCCTCTCTTGGACCTGCCAAACCTGGCATAGCTCCCAATCTCCTAACCTTCCTTTGCTGCCTTCGCTTATGCATGTATTTATTTATTTAAAATATAGTATGTATTTATGGGCTGCTTTAAAGAGTAAAAACTCTCTCAGTGTGGTTTCTATAAAAAAACAATGTGTCAGCACGTTTGCTTCAAAGCAAGTCCCATCCAAATAAACACAACATATCTTAAAGCAAACATGGTGGCCGATGGAACAGGGACATCCCCAGACAGCAGTGTGCAATAAACATGCTCAAGTTCTTTACCTTTCTTGCTGTGGGTGTCTCACACTATTTGACTCCCCCTGCAATTTCTCTTCTCTCCCCCACCCCCATCACCCTTTATGATGTCATTACACAGCATTGAGATGGTGTGGTATTGTATGTTATATCCTGTGCAAGTAGTGTTATTCCTTTTATAGTGCAGTTTGTGTGGTTTTTTTTTTAATTTTCTTTCCATTCTCCAAGGAGCGTGAGTGCTGACTCATCAGGTGGGGAGATTTTTTGCCGGGGTTCGGTGCTGGAGCTCCTCGTGCGTAAGCTTAAGCTGCCCATGCACGAGGTACCAGTAGCGGGGGAAAAGCGGCCAGCGTTCCACGTGCTTATGAGCACGGGCGCCGGCCAAGTCTCACAATCTGAAGGAAGCTGAGTAAGACGGAAAATGACTCCGAAGGTGTGTGAGTTCTTGAATGCCTTCTAACTAAAATAATGCCTCGAAAACTAATGGATGCCTCGAAAACTAATGGATGCCTCGAAAACTAATGGATGCCCTGAATCTGAACCAGGAAAACCAAACCAAGGACGTTATCTAAGTTTTGGTTAAAATCAAAAAGAAAATCTTTAGACCTTTTCCCCTTTTCCCCAAAGGACGACAGACACCGAGTATATTTTTAGTGGCTTTGGCAAAACCCGCGTAGGCTCGTTTCTTGCCCTAAGCTAAGTTTCCCTAAGCTCTCAGTCCCTGCGCGCCCAATCTTCCGCGATACTAAACTAAATAATACTAAACCGAAATATCTTCCGCAAATCTAGCCCTAGGCTAAACCTAAAAGCCTAACTAAAGCTAAACCGAATATCTTCCGCGAACTAAACCTAACTAAAAGAAAAACCCATCCAACCCATCCAGCCCGCTCCCAAAACCCCTTAAACTAAACTTGACTTCAACTGAACATAAAAGACCCCAAAAGAACAAAACGTAAAGAATGATTGACTAAACCAAACTGAACGTGCCTAAGCGGGGAGCCTCAGCCTTTTATTTAGGAACAGATGTGACATCACGATCGATGCCTCAACCAATAAAACCACTGTTGCTGCCCTCCAAAAAGGCGGGAAGCAGGGTTAACGCTCATTGATAACTTTGAAACATTACCGGGACTATAAATTAAAGGCGGATTAATCTTATTGTTTTGGATAGTAGTGATATTGGGTCATAAAACCTTTGACCCAAGTAGTGCTGCTGGCCGGCACTGCAATCAATCACCTTTACGATCGTCTCCGACATCAATGGCGCCCAGGCACACTTCTGCTTCGCCCTGAGCGTTCTCCAATTGCAGAGTAACTCGCAGCGTCGCGATGGCTTTTTAGGTCTGCTTCTCCGTGGCGTCGTGAAATAACTTGACAGACGCCAGTGCTACTAAACTAAACTAGGCTTTATTTAGTAGCACACACACAAATCCTACAGACTTGAGCTGCATGCTTGCAGCAAGCTCACATTCAGCAGTAACACAAAGCAATAAGGCAGAAGAAATGCAGAGAGAGGCGAAGTGAAACCAAACCTCCCCTTTTTCTAGACAAAGGAAAGTGCCCGTATCACAGTGGGCAAGGCTAAACTCCCAGGATCAGAACGCCTCTTGCATCATTAACTCTATGATGCCCAGAAAACCTGACACCCCCTCTCGTTCGCAATCCTGGGTAAACATATATGCATTTCATTCAACATTTAACCCATCACAGAAACCTTCGTGTTTCTGGAAACTCAAGGGCTTTGTGAATCCATCGGCAAGATTCATTTCGCTAGGACAGTATTTCAGCTTGACCACATTTGTCCTAACGCTCTCATGCACATTTTTGAACCGAATATCCAGGTGTTTGGTTCGAGCGTTGAATTGACCGGATTCAGCCAACTTCAGGCATGGCTGGTTATCCTCCCATATGGTGATGGGTAGGTAACACTTCTCACACACTTCCTGCACTAGGCACTTGTAGAATTCAAGCTCTCGACACATTTCTGAAAGAGCACTGAACTCTGCCTCAGTGGATGACAGAGCAATTAAACTCTGCTTTTTTGACCTCCAGCCAATTACCGAACCTCCAAATTTTACCACCATTCCAGAAATTGACTTCCTGTCTGAGCCGCAAGCCCAATCAGCATCCACCCAACATTGGAGCTGTTCATCACACTGGGCTTTGCTGCCTCTCGGCTCAGCAGATTTACCAGACCTGACCTGTCGCCCTCAAAACCCGGAGGAGGTAGCATATAGATTTCCTCCTGCAGCGGTGCGTTTAAGTAGGCGACATCAATGTCAAAATGAGCAGCTTCTGCGCCTCTTTGCGCTGCTACAGCAAGAAGCAGTCTCATTGTTTCACTACGGGACGTGGGTGCATAGACTTGTGAGTAATGCACTCCTGGCCTCTGACTGAAACCTCTTGCCACCAATCTAGCCTTATATTGTGGCTCTCCACTTGCAGTGGGTTTCAATCTATAGACCCAGCGACAGCTCACAGCTTGCTGTCCAGCTGGCAGAGTTGTCAGCGTGAAAACTCCAAGAGATTTCATGGCACTAAGTTCTTTCTCCATTGCTTGTTGCCACTTGCTGGATTCTGCTTGAGGTAATCTCTGCACCTCAGCGAAACTTTCCGGTTCGCAGTGAGCAAAACCGGCCCAAACATTAGTGGCTTGGAACTTGTCAGGAGGTTTCCCCTTTGTAGTGCGCTTGGAACGCCGTGGCACCACCGGTGACTCGCCCCCTGACCCAGACGTGCTAGACTCAGCCTGGGAGTCCCTGGCGTCTGGTGAACCACCAAGCGACCTACTGCGCTTGCTATGTCCCCCTGGACTGGGCTTCCCAGTTGGGGACCTTGGAGATCTACCTCGCTTGCCTCTCCTAGCTACTTCTGGAGATGTGGGTGCACTCCTTGTTTCTGTCTTCACCTGTCTCTTTGGGATTGCCCCCTCTGACACTGCACCCTGGTCGTGTTCGGGAATGCGGCCCGAAACACCAGCAGGTTGACCACCTTCTGCACCACTGGCAGGCGTAACTGGTTGATCTTCATAATCAAGATCGCTGAACGGATCTGTGAGCACCTCAGGATTTCCATGAATCCTTTTCCAGCCTTGCTGCTCACAAAACTCAGCGCTCCTGCTGATTATGACTCGTGAACGATCGCCATCTGGGAAAGCAAATCTCCAGGCTTTCGAACCTGTCTCGTAGCCACAGAAAATCAACTTTTGCGATCTTGGACTGCCCTTTCTACGTAAATGTCTGGGGATAAGAACCCAAGCTTCTGCCCCGAAAGTCCGAAAATAGTGGACCTTGGGCTTCTTTCCATAAAGTAGAAAGTAGGGCGTGGTCCCTATCACGGAACTGTATGTCCTGTTAAGAGTGTGGCAGACAGTTCTCCAGGCTTCAGCCCAATAGCATCTTGGCAAGCCTGAGTCAAACAAGAGAGCATCTACTGCCTCCTGCATTGTTCTATTCCTCCTCTCAGAAACACCATTCTCTTGAGGAGAATAAGGAGCAGTTTTTCTATGCTTGATACCTTTGGCACGAAAGAAATCCTGCAGCTTAGATGCAGTAAATTCTGTGCCTCGGTCTGTCTGAAACGCTTTCACGCGGGTTCCAAATTCCACCTCTACTGCTTTCACCCATTCTATAATCTCCTTCGCTGTTTGCCCCTTGTCTTTGAGCGTGAAAATCCAACCTGCTCGACTAAAATCATCAGTGAGACAAAGAACATAACGAGAATTACCCATGCTTGGCACCCCCATCGGACCACAGAGATCCGCATGCACAAGCTCGAAAGCTTGCTTGGTCACCCTATCAGACGATGGGTAGCTGCAAGAATGCACTTTGGCTCTTTTACAAGCTCTACAGTCTAGAAACTTGGAGCACTCCTTCATTTTACAACCATCAGTGCACTCTACCTGCTTGCGCACGTATTTCCAATTCACGTGCGAGAATCTGCGATGCCATAAATGCAAACACTGATCATGCGTGGGTAAGTTGGCATACTGAGCTTGAGTCTCCTCAGAGATGCCATTACTTGTTTCAGCACCCTGCGCCCTCTCTGTGGCGCTGTTGTCAGTTTCCAGCATATACACCCCATCATGGCCTTTCACCTGGACCAACTGTTTCCCATCTTTGGAGATGGTGCATACCTGGTTCCCAAAACTGACCAGATAACCTGCATTGTCTAAAGCTGAAACAGAAAGTAAACCAAATTTCATACCATCTAAAACATACACATCAATATCATCATTAAGACAAGGCATGAACATAACACCAGTTTTGGTAACAGGTCTTGTGGTTGAATCAGCCAGAGTGACTGCAGTTGCATCTTGGATCGGCCTGCAGTTCCGCAACTGGCTGCTAGGTGGCGCTAGATGTCTCCCCGCACCACTGTCTATTAACCAACGCAGCTTGGGGGTAGCAACTGTCTTTCCAACCAAGGCATATGCAGCTGCTTTGCAGTGGGCTCCAGCCCCTCCTCTGCTTGCTCTGGAAGGTCCTCTTCTCCCACGACGTGGTCTTCCTTTCATCTCCCTGTTGCCATGGAAACCATCTTTGAAATCAGCCTGATCGCAGTCTGCCTGAAGATGGTTATCAGAATTGCATAGATAACAACGCTTAGCTGCAAAAGCTTTAACAGAGCTCTCAGCGTTTTCTCCACTCCTGGGCTTAGGCAAAAAGCAACCCCCCTTAACAGCTTTCCCTTTCTCTCTCTGCCTCCGGTCCTGTTCGTCCTGCAGCCTCCCAGTAACATAGTCCAGATTCAACTGGCTTGCAGGCATGGACTCCAGCGTTAGGGAAAGAGTCTCATAACTGGGGTCTAGTGAGCTCAAAAGGATATAGACCTTTTGTTCCTCTGAGAAAGGAACATTCAGCTGTCTCAACTTGTTGAAGAGTGCCAGCATTTTGGCCACATGTTGACGCACACAGCCTCCTTCTTGCAAACGTAACTCAAACAGCTGTCTAGTTGTATGAAGTTTGGCACCAGCTGACGTTCTTTGAAACACACGCTTAAGACACTCCCAAATTTGGTGGGCATTAGTGGCAGCGTCTATGTGCACCATCAGCTCTTCCTCTATGCCCATGACTATGTGAGCAGTAGCCCTCTGGTCTTTCTTAAGTGCTGCAGCAGCTTCAGCAGCAGGGGCTTGAACTGGTGGGCTCTGAGTACAAGTCCAAAGATCTTTAGCAATCAGAAAAATCTCCATTTTCTTGGCCCAATCTTGCCAATTCCTCCCATCCAACCTTGGAAAAGGTGGCACGAAACTCTCATGGGACTGCGCCATCTCCCCCCTGGGGCTTGAGGTAACTCACGTGGCTGCAAACTCAGCACTCGCCTCTCAGCTCCCAGCTCCGGAAAACGGCTTCTCTTCACCAGCGAGGTTTCCCTGCTTTGTGCCTCAAAAGCATGGCACAAAACAGTCCTCCAGCTGGGCTATCGGCTGCCGGCCCCGCAGACATGCAGACCTCCCGTCCTGGCAATCAATCTCCTCAGGACGCCTCGCCATCAAAGCGTAGCTTCTTGGCAATAAAGCAATTAAGCCATTAAGCCATAACCTGTTTTGGATAGTAGTGATATTGGGTCATAAAACCTTTGACCCAAGTAGTGCTGCTGGCCGGCACTGCAATCAATCACCTTTACGATCGTCTCCGACATCAATGGCGCCCAGGCACACTTCTGCTTCGCCCTGAGCGTTCTCCAATTGCAGAGTAACTCGCAGCGTCGCGATGGCTTTTTAGGTCTGCTTCTCCGTGGCGTCGTGAAATAACTTGACAGACGCCAGTGCTACTAAACTAAACTAGGCTTTATTTAGTAGCACACACACAAATCCTACAGACTTGAGCTGCATGCTTGCAGCAAGCTCACATTCAGCAGTAACACAAAGCAATAAGGCAGAAGAAATGCAGAGAGAGGCGAAGTGAAACCAAACCTCCCCTTTTTCTAGACAAAGGAAAGTGCCCGTATCACAGTGGGCAAGGCTAAACTCCCAGGATCAGAACGCCTCTTGCATCATTAACTCTATGATGCCCAGAAAACCTGACATATTGGCAAACCGACTGTTCATTCTTACTTTCACTTTCGCTTTTACGCGTAAGGATACAAAAAGTAGTTCTCAATAACCATTAAAATAAACAATTAACCGCGGATCTTTTAACGGATCCACGCAGTGTATTCCGACAATTTTTTTTTACAAAAGTGTTTCACTGATGCACAAGGCTTGTGTTCAATTTCTGCCCAAATAGTGGGAAAAGGTGAAGTTATAAAAATTATGACATGCGTTGTTTTATTTAATTGCATTATAGTTTCCCTCTCAAATAATTGATCATAATAAAAAGGAATAATATGAATGCTCACACCTCCCTTACTTTCCTGTGTGTAGATCATGTATAGTCTGTAAAATGACTCAACCTTAGCTATTTAAACACATTCAAAGTTCTGAAGGGATCATAGAATGGTAGAGTTGGAAGGGACCCCAAGGATCATCTAGTCCAGGGGTTGTCAACCTGGTCCCTACTGCCCACTAGGGGGTGTTTCAGGATTCTGGGTGGGCGGTAGGGGGTTCTACAGCACAAGCTGAATCCTTCCATCAAGCACTGGTGGGTGGTAAGGAATTTTTACCATCAAGAAAGATGCATTAGTGGGCGGTAGGTATAAAAAGGTTGACTACCCCTGGTCTAGTCCAACTGATTTTCTTGCTCAGCTTCCCCCCAGAATTTCTTTCTCAGTAGCAAACCCACAGGGAATCCTATCTTCTGCTTCACTGGGGAGAGCCACACAGCCTCTCCAGATTTTCCAACTCTTCCTCTCCCTGCATTGCATTGTAAACGAGCCTTCTTCAGCTTCATGGGGAAAGGTGAAAGATGGAGTTTGTGACTCCTGTTCACCTTTTCATCTTTCTCTCTGGCTGAAACTCAGACATGCTAGGAGACTGGGAACCTCAATGGCGCCCCTCTGGAGGCTTCACCTGGGGCAGAAACCCTGGCTAACCCCCCCCCCCCGCTATGGTTCTGCCCCTCTCCAAGCACTGAAGGAAGCTCCATGACCCTCCAGCCATACACTTTGACTTTTGGGACACAGACATCCTTCAAGACCCCTCTAACAGTGTACGCTGATATCACTGCTGCAAGATGGGGGTGAGTCTCTGCTTCACACCTTCATCAGAAGTTAGACAAAAGGATTCCACCCAAGTTCTAAGCTGCCAGAGTTGTGACTATTGCTATGGCGAAGGCAAATACAGCAACCATTAAAACCATAGCAGCAGATATTGAAAGAAAAAACTTTAAGAAAACCAGCACTCAAGCAAAATGGTGAGAGTGGGATGGGTGGGTGACGCTCCTGGCCAAATGTGCTGCCAAGGGCAGATTCAGCCAATTTACAAAAGGTGGGAGCGGACCTGAGTGAAGACTGCTGTGCTCAGGTCCTCTCCCTAGCACCCCCCCCCACCCAGTATGTCACGGATTGCTGCAAATTCAAACTTGGCCCAACGGGGGCTCATGATGCTTCATGGTTGGCCTGGGGGGGGAACTAATGACCACAGCCAAGATGGCATTGCTTTGGGGGGCAGCGGAGCCACCATGACGGGCCACAACCACTGCCCACCCTCAACTGGGTAAGCGGCCATTGTGTAAACTTTGCTTTTAAATGAAACTTGGATTCCTTTTCCTTACATATTTTTTTTATAAATGGAAATCAGCGATGACCTGAATAGTCACTTTCTTTAGAAAACATTAAACCTTTAAACATATTTTGCACCAATCTGCTCAACATCTCCTGTGCTTCCAGTTGCTAAATGTCTCTCTAGGGTTCTTGAATCTTTCTCTGTTAGGAGAGCCACCAGATGAGTTCTTGCTCTCAACAGTTGCTCTTGGAGGTTTTCTGTTTCATTGAATAGCAGTCAAGGGAGCATGGCAACACTTAGGAAATGGGCTTCTCTTAACTACATAAATGTCATTTAAAAACAATGAAACATAGGAATATAAAGATTGAAGTATTTTTGAATGTTTAATGGTGGGTGGAAGGCTCATAATGCCTCCTCTCTTTGCCACAAACTAAAATATAATACTTTACTGCACAGTAATGTTTTTATTTTTATCCGCTTTGAAGGTCAGCCTTTCAAAATCTGTTCTCTTACTCAGCATTGAATGAACTAAGGTTAAATGCCCTTCTCTTGCATCTTGAATTACAAAGCTTCTGTAACTTATTGAGGAAGCTGTTATGGTAAACGAGGTCCATTACATCACATTTTTATTTTTTATTTTACAAATGTAGCAGTTGTAATAATAAGCCCAACAGACTCTGTGCGAGTATTGGAGTTCTATAAGGTAAAATGTTCTACAGAGTTTTATATGCAAGCCAGGTCTTGTTTTCTGTTGGACTGAGGTTCACTAATAGTTGGCAAAAGCTTCATACTGAGAAGTGTGGCTCACTTCTTCCTATGCTGCAGAAGCCAGCACATAATATCGTCAAAGGATACAAGGAAGCCCTTGTTTTTGTACTTGCCCAAAGCACTTTTGAAGGCCACCTGCAGCAGAGATTAGAACACTCTGCTTCCCATAGCTTCCTACATCTGCCTGCAGCTTTGAAGATACATGTTGCTTGGCAGGTACAACCTAGTTCCAACTTATATTGTGTATTCCAACATATTCTCTTTTCAAGTCAGTTTATAGCCCTTAAATCATAGCAACATCAACAAGGAAAATAGCTGAGGATTCTTACTTGCGTGAGCAAGGACTCATATGCAGGCTGCTCTGGGCTCATTCAACGCATGACAAAATGATTCAAGCTGGAAGCCTTTCTAAGGACGCAAAATAAATGTGCTTCCTTGTACAGGAAATTCTCTAACTAGCTACTTTTAGATGAATCTGCCTCTTCCAAGACAATTTTTTTGTAGTTCTTAAGAAGCCTCCAGTTCCTATCACTCCCAGTCCTGCCACGCTGTAGAATGCGAATCTTCACCCAAGTAATAACATGAAGTTGGTTTTAACAGATCAAGCTGCAGCCTATTTTCCACTGAAATACCTGGTGGCTCTCCACCGCTTTCCTACCTGTATATGAGTGAGAAAGCCTTGTTTGTACATGAGGATCTCTTGGTAACATGCACTTGAGATCTCTGGATAGCAGCCAAAGGGAGGACACGATTCCAGTATCCTTCACACTCCGGAACAAATCACAGAAGAAAACTTAGGGTCATCTCTATTTGGCTCTTTAAGATTAACAAGAATAATTATAAAGTTATTTATCTCAGCCTGTAGTCCAATAAAGCTGCCTCCGTCATCTAATTTAGTGTTAACATTTAACGTTTTATGTACAGGGGTCGCCTGGCCTCTAGTCCTGGAGTGGAAGATGCTATTGAATGAGGAACCTACCCAGTTTGTGTTCAATTTACTGGCTCTGTGACTTAATCACATATGTCTTCTGGATCATACCAATGTCATATTTCTGTTTCCATAGAATATATATATATATATATATATATATATATATATATATATATTCTTTTTAATAGGGTTATTAAGAGCCTTCACACTCAGAGAGGCACATTTAATTGCTTGAGTCATCATTATTCACATACCATTTTAACGTTCTGTTAGGCCTGTTCAATTGATGTTTAAGTGAGAGCAATATATCTGGGAGAAAGGTGGTGTGTGTATGTTGAAGCAGCGACCAGCCCTGCTGTAACTCACACTTTGTTACCTTTGTTTCTCCCTGTGTGGTGCACAGGCTAGACCCAGTTACAGTTTCTGGAACATTGGCTGCACAGCAGTAGAAAGGCCTTCAACCTAAAGATATTCAAGTGAGGCTATTAGGCCCAGTGGCATTGAATTCATTCTTTATAACAGGAAATCTGCATCTGTTATTACCTTTTATTGAGCAGAAGGTTTTATACTATTCCACAGCTCTTGCAAAGACTTTTTTTTTTAAAGCCCCGAACAGACTTAACTAGATGTGAAATGATGTTGAGCTTGTCTTGGGAAGAATCACATGCATATATTATACATTTCTAAATGAAATGAGTGGTGTATGATGTCTTGAAAGGATAGGAGCATGCCAGATCACATGACAACTAGGGTATACTATAAGTTGTTGGGTTCTAGCCAGTGCTGTCAAGTATCCCGTTTTCCCCGGGATTCTCCCTTATTTCAAGCAGTTTCCTGCTGCTCTCCCTTATTTTTTATTTCCCTTAAATTTCCCGTTTTTAATGTAAGCAGCTCCTCCCCTGCTGGCCTCAGACTGGGTGGGAAGACCTCGCCTACTTGGAGAGAAAAGCCTCAGCCCTCAAAGCAAGTGGGAGCCATTTCCCGTGCTTACACGGGGGTGTATTCCTCCCCCTGCACCAGCCCCTATCCGTTGCCACCGAGCCCCTCAGCCGGCCAATAGGTTTAACTGGCGGGCGGAGCCTGGGTGCCTTTGAGCAGCTGCTGCTTCCTGTCCTGTTTTGATGGGATCAGACAAGAAGACGATGGGGCTCCATTGCGCGGAGCACATGGCTGCCCTACTCTTTGCTGGCTGCCCTACTCTTTGCTCTACTCCGAGCCCGAGCCCGCTTGGAGTTTACATTGCTGCTCCACCCACTTTTGCTTCTGGCTCTGCCCACCATTGACATGTGACTGTCCCCGGGATAGGTGAGACTGCTGATCCCTTATTTTCAAAACCGAAACTTGACAGCTATGGTTCTAGCACCTATGAAGTCTGGGTGCTGGCTGAATCCCAGGCCTCATCTGCACTATACATTTAAAGCAGTATGATACAACTGAAAACAGCCGTGGTCTCCCTCAAAGAATCTAGGGAACTGTAGTTAATGATGCTGAGAGTTGTTTGGAGAACCCTGTTCCCTCCGCCAAGCTACAAATCACAGAGTGATTTAACAATCAATTGGTCTTCCGGTAGATTGTAGCTCTGTGAGGTGAGGAGGGGGTCTCCTTTCAAAGTGCTTGACAAACTACAGGCTCAGAATTCTTTGGGATAAAGCTATGATACTGCTTTGAATTTATAGTACAGATCAGGGGTCAGCAAACTTTTTCAGCCATGGGCTATTCCACTGTCCTTCAGACCTTGTGGGGGGCCAGACTATATTTTGAAAAATATATGCCCCACAAATAACCCAGAGATGCATTTTAAATAAAAGCACACATTCTACTCATGTAAAAACATGCTGATTCCTGGACTGTCCACAGGCCACATTTAGAAGGCGATTGGGCCGCATCTGGCCCCCAGGCCTTAGTTTGGGGACCCCTGGTACAGATGGTGCCTAAGTTAGGAAAAGAGGAGGAAATTGCAGGTATTTGAATAAGTTGAATAAAATTGAATAAAGGATCCACACGTTTTGGAATAATCATTATGGGGCAATTTTAAGTGCCACTTATCACTATAATTGTAGGACAATGAGAATTGATACTTAAAAAATGTCCTTGGTGAAGGATTACTATGTAATGCATTAGACCTGCATTAAACTTTTATTCTAGCACCTGAAATTTCCCTCTTCTTTTTTCCTTGCTAGTGGTGGCTTCCCAGTTGTTCTGACCATTGTTCTGTCAGTTGAAGTAGATCAGAGGAAGGGCCATGGTCTCAAACTGGCAGGGAACAGGTTCCAAAGCAGGCAAGTTTGGAGGTAGCAATAGGATCAGGAGAATCAGGAAGGCAAGAAGTATCTACTCAGAACTTGCAGAAGTCAAGATCTAAAACATCATTCAGTAAAAGATAGCAGTAGATAAGTAAATGTTAAGAGAGGAGTTCCTCAGATTAAGACGCATGCTCTGAGACCAAGATTTGGTGGATCAGGATTGGCCCTTGGGATCAGCTGACAGTGCTCAGGCTTGCTTAATGCTGCAGGCTAGATGGTGACCTCAAAGTACAGAAATTTGCAGCTCAAAAAATATTATTGTAATTTTCTAAAGATGTCTGCCATGGACTGCAAAGAGCACCACCCACAACAGTATTTAGATGTTGTTGTTAATCTCTGCTTTTATTGATATTTATTAGTGTTATTATTAGTGCTATGTTTTGTCCCTGCTTTCCTGGTGTTTGCCCTTGCAGGAGTTGAGATTTGCTACAAATTTGTGATTATAGGTACTTGCAGTATTTCCATATTTTGTAATGGGGAAAGAAAGGCAAACACGATAACAGTATTCCTTCTACAGTCATACCTCGGGTTACGTATGCTTCGGGTTACGTACTTTTCGGGTTACGTACTCCCGTAACCTGGAAGTTTAACCCGCCACACACATGATCCGCGCATGTGCAGAAGCAGTCTGTGCACTTCGCGCATGCGCAAAACGCGTTGTTTGGGTTACGTACGTTTCGGGTTACGTACAGTGACCCGGAACCAATTAAGTACATAACCCGAGGTATGACTGTAGTAGCACCTTAGAGACCAACTACGTTTGTTCTTGGTATGAGCTTTTGTGTGCATGTATCTGAAGAAGTGTGCATGCACACAAAAGCTCATACCAAGAACAAACTTAGTTGGTCTCTAAGGTGCTACTGGAAGGATTTTTTTAAAATTTTGTTTCAACTATGGCAGACCAACACGGCTACTTACCTGTAACTATAGTTTAAGTCTGTAACACTTAAATCCAGAAGTAAAGTTCAGAAAGGGTCTGTCAAATGGATATCAATTTTGGCTACAGAAAGGCATGATGGAGTAACAGTTACAAATTAGGCCCAGGAATCTTATGGAAGCAAAAGCAATAACTAATTAAATAATAATGCCATGTTGGTTTTAGGTAGTGCACATAATTAGCTGCAGACAGCACTGCTTTTGTGAAGTGTGTTTTGTTTATGCTGATAACCCGTCATGCATCTAACTACCCCAGTTTAAATTGGTTGATCTAGGAGAGCAGAGTGTTATATCAAAAAAGTACTTTCAGTTCTTCTAGAGAGGCAGATGACAGCCATCTCACAGTGACAGTTTTTTCAGAATGAAATGCCAGGAGCCATGCAAATTCATGTAATAAACTATTTGACATTATTTCCTGTCTCTTTTTCACATGTAACACACACACACAGAGAGGGGGGGGGGTCAAAGAAAGAAAAGGCGAGAAGAAGAGAGAGAGAAAACCCAGTTCTTATTAAAAATGCAATAGCTATCAATACATCCATTTTAATTTAAACATAAAATTTTATATATTCCACCCAAATGTCCAAATAGGTATTCACACAAAGATGATGGTAATAAAAATGTGTTAAAACATAGCCAGGGCAGTGAAGTCCTCAGACCATTGCGTAATAGATGGGCTGTGTGTGTTTGTCCTTCCATGTGAGTACAAGTCCCTTGGTGACTATAAAAGCTAATAAAATCCACTTTTGTTGTCCTGCCATTAATCCCCATACTACTGGAGTATAATTTAAAAGAGGTTGAGAAGAGGTTGGACAAAAGGTGCAGGGGAAGTATATATTTGGTTTGGCAAGAAGCCTTGGTGCAGAAGGGTCTGGAATGATTTGGCTGTGGCTAATAGGAGAGGATTCAGTGGATGAGAGAGAAAGGAGAAAACTTAAGGTTAATTTGGGAAGCAGGAGTTTGAGAAGGAAGCTCATTATAAAGCCAGATAATTGTGTGTGTGTTGTTGCTGTTTGCATCTGTGTGTCTTGAAAGACATTCGAGTATGCCACCAAGGGCAAAGTCAAACCGCTGTGTTTGCAGCACCGAAGTGATTTTCCTGGGGTGGAAACCTGAGCAGTGTGCATTGAGGACTTGGGCTGCCCAAACATTACCTGCCCCTCTCAGCCTTACTGATGTGGTCCAGATGAAAGCAGAGCAAGATGTTTGGCACCAGCTTGGCTGAAGGAGTTGCTGGAAAGAGGCTTACAAGGCGCCATCTAACCATCTTCAGGACTCCAGATTTGTGTAGAGTTTACTCCTGAAGGATCAGAGTTTTCCTTCTCCTAGTTGGGCTACCTTCCCAGTTTGATGAGCCAGCCACTCAAAGCCATTCCTGGGGTTTGGCCACTGTTGCATGCTGGCAGCTCATAGGAATTACAGGTGAGAGCTGTGTTGGGTGAGGACCAAAGGTGGAAAAACTACTCCAGAAGGAGCACTGAGGGCATTGTTTATCAATGAACCTGAAAGGGATGTGGAAATGTGCTTTATCTTTAATTACACAAAGGGATCTGGTTTTAGGTCATGAGAAAATAAAACAATCCACTTACTCCCTTTGCAACAGGGTCAGTTGTGTTTGATTGGAACCTGGATTACTATTAACATCCTGTGTTTCAGATGTACTGAAGGATAGATTTTCCCAGGTATGCAGCCATGTCTATGACCCTGCTGTTGCCCTATTACCAAGAGCCTCACTGACATCAATGCTGCTTAGGATTGAATCTGCCTCCCATGGCATCTATAAGCATGTGGATGCTGGGGTCAGTAGGCTCGGATCAATCCCTGCCCCACAACACAATTAGTTTAGGGTTGCCATGTTTTGAAGAGCAAAAATCAAGGCACATTTGCCGACTTCTACTTTTAATTATGGATCGCTATGACGATTCTACCCATGAAAAAGAGGATGTGTCCTGGAAAAAGAGAGAACATATGGCAACCCTACCTCAAGTGTTCACCCTTTTCCTCATTTAATTGATTAATCAAACTGACTTCTCTCCCTCCCACCTGCTCTATCTTGGAGCCTGACTTTCCCTCCCCCACCCTTTTCTCCTTGGATGGCTAACTTAGGAGAATGAGTTAGGTCCAGAGGTAGAACCTGTTGCATGTTGGCACCACCGCCAGGTCTTGCATTGTCTCTTGAAGGAGCTACCACAACTAAGAAAAACTGGTAGCCTGCATAACCACCCAGGCAAAACATCGTTCTTGCTATACTGAGCAGGCTATAAGACAGGACTTACTTCTTAGTAGCCTGACCCAGAAATATTTTTTTTTCTTTAGACCTATCAGCTTTAGTGCATTATATGCAGATCTAAAGAAGCTTCAGTAATCATCTAAAGTTTGTGTAATCAGTTGGCTAGAATTTCTTTAACCAGGTGGGAGCCCTTTTGCAGTTTAATTTCGAACATGTCCAAAGTCAGTATTTGAATCTTGCTGTGCATCTTCTCTTCCCACCCCACCCCTGGAGTCTCCCCACCCTTATCTGGAGTGGCAGCCTTGCTTGGGACAGGATTTTTTTCCAGCTTAGTATTTCATGTAAGATGCTATTAGTCCAGCAAGTAAATACATTTCCTACTGCAGCCCTTAGTATAACACATGAAAAAGATAATTTTGCCCCAAACCAAGTATCTTAAAATAGAAGCAAGTGCTAAAACTAATGGTTCTTCTGGGGTTTTTTTTTATTTGCAGCAGTCATAAAAGCTAGTTTACTGCCTTTGCAACCGCATGCTGTGCTTGCAGTTTAAGTTCAGTGTCTTTCATTGCTGAAAAAACTTAATGGCATCAGTGACACCATGATCCTGTCACAAGATTTATTATCTTGGAAATGAGAGACAAAACAAAACTTAATGCAGAAGGAAACAAAATGGGTAATGAGAATATTTTATAGACCATAGTTTCATTATTCCACACCTCGTGGCTTAATCAGACAGTTTAATGTAAAAAGAAAAAAAAGGTCAAATGAGAAGGACATCTACCATATGAAATAAGGACACCAAAGAGGTCAGAATATAAAAGGGACATACGTGTTAAAGAAGAAAACTGGCAGGGGTCCTTAGGATTAGATGGCTGTTTCTTCTACTTCTATATCAAAAATTAAGTGCCTCGGTTTTCGAACGTGCCTCAGAAGTTGAACAGGAAACACGGCTTCCGTTTTGAGTTTTCCATATTGAGGCTTCCACTTTCAGTTTTCGGTTTTTGAATGTTTCGGAACTCGAATGGACTTCCAGAACGGATTACGTTCGAAAACCGAGGTACCACTGTACCTCATTTTATAAACATTTTCCACCAAGTAGCAAACCACAATTAGATACAGTTCTACACATTTTTCATCATGGAGGCTGGTACATTTTACAGTAAAAGGTAATGCAAAGCAGTCTCCAATTTGCTTAAAGTCTTTGGGGCTGCATGTGCGTGGTTATTGGGAATGGCATAAATTTTCTCTGGGACTTCTTCTTGTGTATGTCTTGGTTGAGATAGGAGCCAGTCTGCCTACTTGCCTTTGTGCCATCAATAAATGCACCAATTGGGGTCATTGCCATGTTCAAGATAATCCCTGTTTATTTTTGGCCTGACTCTCATCCATTCCCAGGTTCATAAGAAGAAGTATTTCCCATTGAAAGTTTCTCAGGGAGACAGCAGTTTTAATTAACTTGTCCTTTGTCTTTATTCTTTTTTCCTGAAGAGTGAACTTGTCACTGGCTTCCTACCCTGAAGCTGCAATGTTGTCACAAATGATATTACAAATCTCGCACCTCCAGTACAGGACATTATTTATGATTAAGGGTGTCCATTCTAGCATGGAGTTGAACAAGCAGCTCCCTCGAAAGACATCTTGGATCTCAGCAAAGCCAATTCTACCTCCAAGTCGGGCTAACCTTACTGTTAAAGAGAGATAGGCAGCCCGCCTCAGTCAGCATATTTGAAGGTACTTTATAAAGGTCAGCAAATAGCCAACAACAATTTTTAGGTTTGTAGCAGTGCTCGTACAATACATTTTGATGTTGAAGCGGAGCACCATGCCTTTTCCCCAAGCTAAGGTCTCATTGTGCCATGGAGACATTAATTCCTGCATTCATTTATTTCCCCAAAATTCTGTCACCTAAAGATGCCTGCTTCATCTTTCTACATGGCAGTGCTTTTTTGAGGTGGTTTGCACCAATATGCCGTGCCACCAGCTCTCTCGCCCCTGCGCTACCCATTTGTCTGCCACTGCAGCTCCTGGAAGGCGCTTTGGTGATTGGGGTGGTGGAAAGGATGGTGGGGGCATGGTGTGTACCAGTACTTTATTGCATAGAAATAATGCACTGCTACATGGTAAGGCATTATTTGTAAAGATAAAGGTACCCCTGACCATGAGGTCCAGTTGCGGACGACTCTGGGGTTGCGACGCTCATCTCGCTCTATAGGCCGAGGGAGCCAGCATTTGTCCGCAGACAGCTTCCGGGTCATGTGGCCAGCATGACTAAGCCACTTCTGACAAACTGAAGTAGCGCACGGAAACACCGTTTACCTTCCCTCCGGAGTGGTACCTATTTATCTACTTGCATTTTGACGTGCTTTTGAATAACGTGCTTTTCAAACAACGGGAGCTCACCCCATCGCAGGTATTTGAACTGCCAACCTTCTGATCGGCAAGCCCTAGGCTCACTGGTTTAGACCACAGCACCCCCCATGGTAAGGCATTATTTGTAACACGATACAAATGAATATCCTTTGAAGTTTCTATTCCAGGCAGCCCAGTGTCCTGAGCTCCTTCTGCCTCTGAGATGCAGACCCTAAGAATCTACATCTCTCTCCAGTTCCCTGATTTGGGATTTGCTGGAAAGTTGAGAGAACACAGTGTGGCTTATGGAGGCAAAATAAGGATAGCTGGAAAGGGTGGGGCAATGAATTCCTGGAGTATTAGGCTATTCTCTGCTTTCCTTGTTCTTTTTGAAGTTTCAGTGATACTCAGACTACAATTCAGCACCAGGAGATGAGATTTATTTGAACATGACAGCCAGGGTTGTATAGTGGCTAGAGTGTCTGGCTTGGACTGGAGGGATCCCTGAAGTGCACTGGGTGAAGTTGGCCTATATATGTCTCCGTTCCCTCTCTGCCTTACCTACTTCACAGGGTTATACTGATGATAAAGAGTCATATGCTTCACTCTGAACTCCTTTAACAAAGGGTGGAATAAAATTTTTGTTGCTTTTGTTTTATCATCTAATATGTCTGGGGGCTGGATGTGAAGTGTGTTCTTGAAATTTAGTCACTTATTTAAAACAGGCCTGAGACCCCCTAAGTACTACAAGAGATTTTTAAATCTTGTACTTAAAGAAAAATATATAGAGGGGGAAATCACTCAATTTACTTAATGCAAACAATATATAACATGTACAAAGAAAAATATTGTGAATGAATGAAGCTATAGGTTTTCTCTACAAAGGCAAAACAAAAACAAAATCACTTGGTGCCCTTAGCCATTTATTGCTTGGAGTCTTTAGTCTGCATAGGGCATTTCTGTTTTCTTTGTACATCATTATTGATGGAGTTTATGAGGCAGTTTACAAGTACCTCATGGTTGGAGGGCTAAAACTGACTTCAGTAACTTACCTCCCACAACACTTATTCTGTGTTGTGTAGGGCTTTAAATTTTTACAATCAATTTACTTAATTAATTTAGTAGCCCAGTTTAACTTCATTGGTTATGTGTTCCATCAAAATGGCTTTTGTCTCCTTTGGGGGCAATTTTTCTTTGATCAGATATTTATTTACAAGACTTTCTGTTTCCTTTTTGGTGCTGCCCATCTGTTGGGAAGGGATGGTGAAGAGATCTCCACCCCAGTTGTTGAGAGCACAACTCTTTCTTGAAACCCAGGAAGGAAGGATATGGTCCTGCCATGAAGCACACCCAGGGAGCAACTAAGGGCACTACTCCCCGAGTTTCAACTTTTGGGATCCAGTGGCACTGCAGCCTCGGCTGATCACATAGAAGCAGAAAACAAATGGTTCCAGCATGGGACAATAAGGGTAGAACTGTCCAGGAAGGGGGGGGGGACAAAATCTGTTTCACCATGAAGCAAAACCAGCACTATCCATACCTGAAATATTGACTAGACAAAGAGGCAGCTGTTATATTTCATGGGGATAACGTATTGCTAGGGACTTCTCAGCTCCAGTGGCTGTGTTAAAGTTCTCTGTGCTTTGGATTACATTACCCTAACTGGGTAAATGTAACAGGAAGGCTTAACTGATTCTCAGAAATGTCACGTAGTTCTTATTCAACACTACATAATACATAAGAATAGGTCCAAAGTTGCTTTCTCTTTGAGATACAACTGTCTTATGTTCTCCCCACCCCAGCAGCTTTTTTGAGGAGCTGAATCAAGGTTTTAATCCTGAGGACCAGCCCTCCTCCATCTCCTCCTCCTGTGGCACTTTATAACATGGTTCTCTGGTCCATGCTTCCTGTCTGTTCCACATGCGCACTTGATGGAGAGAAGTTTTTCCTGTATCACTGGCTTTAAACATTCAAGGCTCGGCTTACTTGTGGACCTAGCTCAGTATTTCGAGTGTTACCTATGAGCTGGCCGCTACAATAAATCATTTAGAAGAACACCCCTTTCAGCTGTTACCTGGGAAGACTGTATTACAAATGTTACTAAGTGTCATCGTGAAGAGCAAGGAGGTCTCTGGGGTATCAGCTTTTTATATGCATAAAGCTTTATACTTTATATTGGACGACCAGGACTGCATAAATAAGCAGCATTGTCTGGAAATTCAATCATTTTCTGGGGCAGAAATGACAAGCACAACTTCGACTTGCAGTGTCACCACCATCATCATTCTGTTTCAGATGTCATCATTTATGTTTTCTGTCGAAAATGAAAAAGAAAAAAGAACTGCTCAACTGCCGGTTTTAGTACAAGGACAATGCAAGACTAAGGAAAATGCTTATTTTAAACTTTTAGTTTTGACCATTTTTAATAGTTATGTTAGATTGCATACATTTATTTATTTGCACTCATGTTCCCTCTTGAAAGTTGTCTCTCCCCCCCCCCCCCCCATAAGATACCGCTTGCCCGGAAAATTCAGTAGTTGTTTTGGAACATGGGTTTCCAAATAGCCATCAGTAAATGCATTACAAGATTTATATAAGCTGTGCTAAAAGAGATATTTTCTTATTCAACTGAACTGAAACACACTTGAAGGCAAACACTTACTTTTAAGCAATTGTCTAGCTTTCCTATGCTCTGGGGATTTGTGTATGCTTCACAATTGAATATTGAACTTTATTGTCATGTTGGATATCAAATGTGTTGCTTCCTGCAACCAGTTTTATTCTGTTTCTCCTTCTGGATAACTTTCAAACTACATTACCAACAAGACATTTAAAACATACTGATATTTCCCTCATTACAAACGTAAAGGTGCCTAGGCTTACTACTTCACTCATGGGGTTATCAAAATGGTTACGGCACTTCAGCAACAGGTAAAATTTCATGCTCCTGCAGTATTCTGATCTGTAGAAAACCAGCTAATATGCCTTTCAAATGCATAACAGAGCAGATAGCGCCTCATCAGGCAGAAAACAACGTAGCAGGATTGGATTCTTCTTTGGCATAATATAACACAACACAATCCTCAGATTACAGGAACGGGTATTTCCATGAAATGAGAAAGAGAGAGAGAGAGAGAGAGTATTTACAGCATTCTTTTGGACTTATAAAGCTGTTAAGGTGACTTCCAAAAGAAAATAAGCAAAACCCAAATAAAAATGCAATATTTAAAAATTAAAACAGCATTTAAAAGGATCTTAGATGGTTCGCGGACCGGCCAATGTTGCCAGGCGCTGCGGACGCGGCTCCCCGTTCCCTCCTTCGCAAGTGGCGCCATGTATGGTATTGGCGCTGTGCAGAATCCATTGAACATGCTTGGGAACATGCATGGGGGGTTATTGCTTCGTTTCAGGTTTGTTTGGTTTTTTTTGCTTTTATTAAGTGCTTTGTATTCTGTATTTTTATACTGGGAGCTGCCCTGAGATTTTAGGAGGCAAGGCGGTATACAAATGTAATTAATAATAATAGTGATAGCAGTAGTAGGATAATAACCAAGCATGCTAGACATTGATTGTGCAGAAGTACGTTGATGCAAGTTACTTATTTTTCAGCTACAAATGTTCCACTTGTGCTGATTAAATATTGTGCTGTGAAACTTTGGATGAAGGGTGGTATATCCAATTAATTAATTAATTAATTAATTAATAATAATAATAATAATATGAGCCTCACTGGATCAATAATCCACCATCCTATTCTCACAGTTGACAACCAGATCAGTATTTTGGGAATGATTCATGTTCTGCATTGTTTAATACTTTCTGGGTATCTCATGCTCCTACTGTATTATAAAGGGGTTGTGTTCAAGCACTGATAGGAGTTGGTTCTTTTTGTTTCCAATGCATTTCTTGTCAAAAAAAAAAAAAAACTTGATGTGGGAAAAAAAAGGATCTTAGATGCAATTGTCAAAATTTAATAAATTATTATAATAAAAGGATCTTAGATGCAAGGTATAGGACAGGAGAAACACCTGGTGCTTAAAATATAACAAATTAACATGAATGAGCGAGTGAGTAAATTTCAAAGGATAAGGAGCAGGCGGGGGGAGGGTGGGCAGGAAATAGTGGCAAGAAATTACTTGATATTCTGACCTAAAATGACCAAATTATGCCGAAAATCAGAGATTTCTGCTTCTTGTCAGAACGGCCTGCTCCACGTTTGGGATGCTCACTTACACTTTGAGCACTCTGCAGGGTTGCAGGCTAAATTCGTTTAGTTGGGATCTGGATTCAGGCCCTTGTTAATTCATTGCAATTCCTTGGAGGGAAGCTGTGGAACATGTAACAATTCCCCTGCTCCTTTACCCTCTCCCAAAACATCAGGTTATTCAGGGAGCACTCCAGCTATATCAGCATGACCCGGTTTCCAGGTAACCAAAAAGGAAAAAAGAGCCCTTGTCAGCTGCAACAATACACAATGAGTAACTCCAGGATGGTAAAAAGAAGAGAGGCTCGTTAGACAAGATAGCACCTGTTTCCCTGTGAACAGCAAGTGTTGAAATAATGATGGGATGAGGCAGGGGAATACAACAAGTTCAAAGGTGTGTGTGTGGTTTTTTTAAACTTTCAAAGTGAATTGCAGCACAGGAAGCCATCCCAAGTTTCCCCTTTAGAGATCACTGGTTCTGCCTGTTATTTATTTGGTGGCACATTTCTGTGATTTTGTTCCTGTCCCTGATCACTTGTGGCATTTTCAGCAATGGCTAGTTGCAAACATTGATGGTCGCTCTTCTACAAAGTGAATAGATTT
This sequence comes from Lacerta agilis, assembly GCF_009819535.1. Classification (NCBI taxonomy): domain Eukaryota; kingdom Metazoa; phylum Chordata; class Lepidosauria; order Squamata; family Lacertidae; genus Lacerta; species Lacerta agilis. The sequence continues at coordinate 49,958,160 of NC_046324.1, forward strand.
CCTATAAAGAGAATTTATCTAACTGTATGTGAAGCTGCACTCAAGGGCCAACAGTGGACAGATAAACCTGGCTCTCATCCGGGGCCCAAACAAACTCACAGCTCTCCCACAAAAATCTCACAGAGAGGAGGTTCTTATGAACTACTGACAGCACCCTAGTTTTTCACTCTAGGTTTGTTTTCTATGAGCAGGCCAAAGCTGGAGCTTCCTCAGGCTGCCACTCTGCACATTCAGTTCCAGTCAGGGGCATAGCAAGGGGGACGTAGGGGGCGGACCGCCCCATGTTCCATAATGGAGGGGTGACAAATTATCAAGGAACAATTACTGCCCTACTAGGGTGGTTCATAAAAAACTTTTATTTAAAAAAAAAAATGCCTGCTCCAAAGGTCTTATCTTACTATACTAGGGATTATATAGCTATATATGAAATTTCATGCATATCGGTTAATATCTTGACCCTCCTCCACCAAAATAGCTGTTCACTTGGCTGTTTTCCTATGTTGTGAAGGCTGAAATTTCAGTTCAGTGGAGCACTTACTGTTCCCAACCCTAACCCTGTGGAAAGCCCTCTAATTAGACTTTAATTTGATGTTGTGATGTTTTTAGGAGGTAATTGAATTATTGTTTGATTTTATACCAATGTTATGTATCTGATGTTAGCCACCCTGAGCCCGACTTCGGACAGGGAGGGTGGGATATAAATAAAAGTTTATTATTATTATTTGTTAATAAAAAAAAATTCCTCCCAGTAGCACCTTAGAGACCAACTAAGTTTGTTCTTGGTATGGGAGGGTTTTTTTTGTAATTCTATTTTCCACTAGTTTGTATGTTTGAAGGCATTTTTGTTGCACAATTAAGATACTTGGTATATTTTATGAGGTGTATCACATTTTGAAAGCAGCACGGTATTTTGAATATTTTATCCTGGAGCTATATGTGTGCTTTTTCAATTTGGGTTCTTAAGGCAGCTTCAACCTGCCTAGCAAGAACTATGGATGTTTTTCAGAGGGCTTTATATTTGATTTGACATTCATCCATGGTTGTACCTGACAGAATATCACATTTTTCAAAGACAGATCTAACATTTTGCATTTGAAGACTGGCATTCTGCGTCTTACAAAATGTGCTACCCTTAGCGTTCCATGTCTGGGGAACACTAGCACTCTATAACATGATCAGATCTGCCTTCTTACCATTTCATGTAAAATATGCAAACTAATTCTCCATCCATCTCAGTCTGAATGCTCTGTAAATTCATGCTTCAGTAATCAGATCCATTTTAGACATAGTCCAAATATCATTACCTGCAAACAACATGTGCTCCCATTTCTTGAACCTGCTGTAGCTGAAAGATTTATGATTAGTGATTTTAGCTGTAGCATTGGTAGATGAGTAGGGAGGGAATATTTATCTGGGTTTCATATAGATTTCTTTCCCAAGCACAGTTGATGGGGAAAGGGCTTTGTCTTCTGTATGCATCATATAATTTTCAGCAACAAAACAGATTTTAGAAATTAGATCTTTATTCAGCAGCACAGAATTTGAAAAGCTGCTAGAGTGTTTTGGTCAACATTTTCCACACCTTATTCTAGGGAAGACACCATAGGAATGTTGGTGTAGTGTGGAGCCTATGCTATCAGCCCCTGCCCCCCCCCCCACTTTGCTTAAGGCATTACTACTCAGCTTCTTCTTCTGCACCATCCCAATAATCAGAATGCCCATGCTCTTCACTTGTGGATTTGGACTCACAGTTCAGGTTTCTCTATGTGGCATTCCTTCCTAGCCATCAGGGATGGAGTATCTCCCACTGGTCTCACTGACTTGCCCTCTCCCAACCCTCCAACTCCATCTGGGGCCTCAGATATGGATGGGGGAAGACATTTAAGGTCCACCTTTGTTTCCCTCCTGCTGCTTCTAGTGATTGAGTAAAGATGTAAAGCAATGCTTCATCAGCCTCCCAACTCTTTCCACCATACAGGTGAAACTCGAAAAATTAGAATATCGTGGAAAAGTATATTTATGTAAGCAATTGTGTTCATTAACTACTGGAGTTTAATATATGAGATAGACTCATGGCATGCAAAGTGAGATATATGTCAAGCCTTTGTTTGTTATAATTGTGATGATTAGGGCGTACAGCTGATGAAAACCCCAAAGTTGAAATTGTTAATTTGGGGTTCTCATCAGCTGTACGCCATAATCATCACAATTATAACAAACAAAGGCTTGACATATCTCGCTTTGCATGCCATGAGTCTATCTCATATATTAGTTTCATCTTTTAAGTTGAATTACTGAAAGAAATGAACCTTTCCACGATATTCTAATTTTTCGAGTTTCACCTGTATATGCTGTTGTAAGCAGCATAGTCTCATGGGAGATGCCTCCCCTCTTCTGAGACCTGGCCTAGAGCTGTGGTTCTGGTCTGAACTCCAGGGATGATGATGATGATGATGATGATGATACTAGTACTAATACTAATAATAATACAGTGGTACATCAACTTACGAAATTAATCCGTTCCGAAGGCGCGCTCATAAGTCGAAATCTTCGTAAGTCGAAGGCGCCATCTCGGAACGGGGGAAAAATTTGGAAGTCAAAAAAAGCGCATTCAAATTTTTGTAAGTTGAGGTATCGTGCCACCGCTTTCCCTTCACAAGTAGATAATTTCGGAAGCGGTGGCCATTTTTTCGCTTCCGGAGGTCATTCGGAAGTCGAAAAATACAGGAGTCGAGTCGCTCGTAAGTTAAGGTACCACTGTACTAATACTAATACTAATACTAATATTAATTAGTTATTTGTACCCCGCCCATCTGACTGGGTTGCCCCAGCCACTCTGGGCAGCTTCCAGCATATATAAAAACATAGTAAAACATTAAACATTAAAAAGCTTCCCTATACAGGGCTGCATTCAAATGTTTCCTAAATGTTATATAATTACTCATCTCCTTAACATCTGATGGGTGCCACAACCAATATCCACTACCATCCAATAGCCACCACTTAAGGAAGCTTTCTGAAATATTGAAAATACAGAAAATTTTAAATATAATACAGTCTATATAATATAATACATTCCTTACATATTCTATAAATAATTCAAAAAATGGCCATTGCCTTGTGGCAATAATGACCCAGATTATTTTCAGTACCCTTGCAAATGTTGACCTACCACAGCTATTGTAGTTTGTGACTTTCAACCTGCCTTGTCTTGATGATACTGTATTTATATAGAGTATAAATCTCTGTGCACACAGTATTATTATTCATAAGTAGGAGAACTTCTCTCTGGATAATAGATGAAACTGAATGTCTGTGGGGATACAACTTGCCATAGTCTGACGTCTGCTTTTGCAGGTTGTTAGCACAGAGATTACTGGAAGCATGTCGATTAAAAACCAAGAAAATAAAACCAACTCATAGCAGAACGAAAGATCATATCCCACAAACTGTGCTGGGCAGGTGTTTAACATTTTCTCTCATAGGAGAAATTATCAGTACTATCACCTCTGAATGGACATAGTAGGTGCCATTTGAAAACTTCTTATCAGTAAACCAGTTTGTAGAATAAACGTATGAAAACCCTGACTTTGTGAAGGATTTATATTTGAATTGCACCACTGGGGCAAAGGTGGTGTGCACAGGATAAGAGCCATTGCAGATATTTTGGCAGAAATGGTCGGCGAGCGTTCCAAGAAATGAACAGTGTGCAGTGTCAGACAGGATTAGCAGTCAAGTATGAATAGTAGGAGCCAAGAGCAGGTTGGTAGAATCCAGGAAACCCACATTTTTGACAAAGGCTAGAGAACAAAATGAGTAGATAGGAGCTGAAATGGGAATCGAGACTGTAATTAAGCGAGAAGTTATGACAGCATGAAGTGGATCTCTTCAGGCAGGTTTGGACGTAAGTTATTGCCCCCTGAGGGAGTTTCCTCAGACCCTTCAGAGTCACATTGGGGGTAAATTCGCTTGGCACCATGGTGATCTTAACATCATTGTTGGTGCAGGACTGTACGGAGTATCTAATACCTTGTTAAGGCTTCTTTGATCCCTTTTCAGTTGACGTTACCTGAAGATGTCGACAGAGTTCTTGCAACTCTACATCTTACCACATGCTTATTTGACCCCTGTCTCCCTTGCGGTTAATAATATCTAACCAGCAAGAAATGACCATCCGGGTTCAGGGTGTGCTGGTTGCCAGGAGCTGAGGTGGCCTCGGACTAAAGCAAGTGGGTGAGGGAGCCCAGCCATCCAGTTCACCAGCCCTTGCTGTAGGGAGTGGAGAGACAAGTCCTAGGCTCCTGTGGGGCAGTGTGAGGAGGCACCTTTCTTTGGGGCAGGGAGAAAGCTCAGAGACCAGGGGCGGCAGCATTGGCTACCCAGAGAACCCCCAAGGACAGGGGAGAGGAGAGGAGGCTGAGGGAACCCTCCACAAGGGAGGGTGTTTGAAAAAGGGTAAGAGGCTGCCAGCTCTTCAAGCAAAGGGTGAGATAACTGGGCCCCTGGGCCCCACAGGGGTGCCGCAGAAAGAATGTAGTTAGTCAAGGGAGCTGTGGACTCAAAAAGGTTGAAAACCTCTAATCTAGACCAATTTCAGTCTAGGTTCAGACCTGCTTCAGGAGCAAATTACCCACTTCACATCATAGTTTCTCCCTACAACACATGAATCAGTGGCTTAAGATTACACACATCAAAATAAAATTGCAGGTGTGGAGCTTCCCAACCCCTCGTTTGGTATCCATAGTGTTCTTCTTAACCCTGGCGTCTGATTTTGTTCTAACCATACAGGGAGACTTTGGAATAGGTATAGGAACTTCTGGAGGGATAGCCACCTTTACTGCTGCATCCTTCCCGAGCCACGTGAGCTGCAACTTGTCCCAGGATCACAACTCTTGCTTGACCTCTTGAACGAATGGACCATAATTGTGTGGGTGTTTTTTTTTTAAGCTGTAGAGCTTCCTTGGACAAAATTACACATACAGGTATGTGTTTCTACTAGGCTGCAGAGAAGTAGCCGTGTGTCATTTGCTAATCATCATAGTGCCTCCGAGGGTGTTGCTTTGCACAGCAGTGCCAGCTTCTGTTAATTTACTCCTAAACCAGAGATATCATAGAATTCCTGAAGGAGCTGCTTCAGCTCAGGGATTGCATCAGCCGTGTTGCTTATAAAGAGGAACACATTATCTGTAAACAACATTGCTTTTACTTTCCAAATTGCTCTCAATTTACCCAGAATATATATTTGAAACCAATGTAAATATAGGTTGCATCCAACTGAAGTCATACGCAGAGTAGACCCATTGAAATTAATGGACCCAAATTAGTCATGCCCATTAATCTCAATGGGTCTAGTTTGAGTAGAACTTAGATGGATACTACCTAATGTATCTGAGTGTAAGATTGCATCAACTGTTGTCTTAAAACAGGCTTCCTCAGCTTCAGCCCTCCAGATGTTTTTGGCCTACAACTTCCATGATCCCTAGGTGGCAGGACCAGTAGTCAGGGATGATGGGAACTGTAGTCTCAAAACATCTGGAAGGCCGAGGTTGAGGAAGCCTGCCTTAAAACATGCTTGAAAAGAAGACATATTTGTAGCAAGTTTTATGGAATATGCCGTCAAAGTTTTAAGTGAAGAGATGGGGTCCTTGCTTTTATGCCTTACTTGGAAGCCTGGGCTTCCCAGAGGCATTTTGCCTAAACAGAATGCCCCCCGCAGCTTTATTGTGGCCCACAGACCCCAAATACACAGTACAAGAATAGTATCTATTGACTATTGCCTGGTAACTAAAAAGGCTTTTATGTGAACTAAATGGGATGCTGAACTTAACAGGCCACCATTAGGATCCAACACAGCCTCCTTAGATTATTAACGGAAAAGGAAGAAGTGTGCTTTGTTTGTTTTAAACAATTTTAAAAAATGCAAACGAGGACATTTTGTTCAGAATGTGATTGAAAGAAATGTACTTGAAGTTATATTTCAAATCACACCCTAAACAAAACTGGTGAATACAAAATTGTGTAACTCAGACTGTATAAGGTTAAAGAGGCCTATGAGGCCCATTATTTCAGTGTGTTGCAGTGATTGTATTTGATAGCCAAAACACTGTCCGCGAAACACTATTCAGTTGGGACATTTGCTGACAGCATTAGAAAGTTGCTAAATCGTCTTAGAGCAAGGAATGTGTTAGTTTTGTAGATTTAACATCTTTGACACTTAATAGGATTTGGATTTTCATTTTACCGGCTGCTTTTATTACGTGACACTTTAATTGAATGCCTGAGAGTGAAAAATGAAATTAACAAAGACAGTACTAAATTATTGATGTTTCCCTTTCTTCTCCTCCAACAAAGCGCTCTATGGGTTTCCCTTTCTTGCAGCACGTCCTTCCCTGGATTGATTGATGTGAAAAATAAACATACAATCTGTCTGAGTGTATACTAGAGAGAAGTTCAAAATAAATTGTCAAAAATTCAGAATACAGTGGTTACAGAGATGAAGTTCGCCAAGTTGCCTAATGCTGCAGAAGTCAATTACATTAAATCTGCAGTGATTCGAAAACAGCTTGCAGTAAATCATTGTCCTGAAGTGGGGCAAGGCTTCAAGCAAATATGTTCTTTGTCATCTAATACCATGAATTGCAAATTATGGCAAGCGGTTGTTGCATTTATATATATAAAAAACTACAGTATGTGGGTTTCTGAAGATCATATTCTAACCTATGGTGGGAATGCCCCATGGCAGACATAGCTGAAAATGAGCCAGTTTGGTAGGATGTTTTTAAACAAGAGGGTTCCATAAGGTGATTGCTTTTATATTTGTTTGATCATAAGGTATATCTCCCATCTGAACAGCTACCTATGTTTGCTTGATTTTGAGACTGTGTGTGTGCTCAAAACTGATGTTATCAATTCACTACTTTTTTCTTTATTATAAAAAATACAGTAATTCTTCAAGGCCCATTAAGGCCTGGTTTTGACTGGTGGGGCCACAGAGCAACCAGATAAGTCTTTCAACAAAACACAGCTAAGGTTGGTGCTTGTACTTCAGGGGTAGGGAATTCAGAAGGCTGGAAGCACCAACAGAGAAGTCTTTCCACCTGGTTGCTGCAAGATGTACTGTATATGCACAGGGGATTTGGGATGGGGCTTACATGAGCAGAGCAGGCATGAATAGGATTTCAATGTAAGAGGCAGAGCTGCGAAGTAGGAAGTCCCCATTTAAGGATAATGTAATATTATTATGTATATGAAGCACTTGAGCACTCTAAAGTGCTCAATGAAGTATGAATATCTCCAGGAGGACAACAGGAAGGAAAATGTGAACATACCAAATGGGATAGTTGTGCACCTGTGATTTTTCTTTTAGGTAGAAACTGTTAATTTATTTGTCTGAATTGAAGCCCACCGTTTCAACAACAAAAGTATAATTGGGAAGATATTTTACTTCTCTACCGAAAGCTCTCTGCGGCAATCAAACTTTCCTTATTAATTTAACACTTGCATGGGCTTTCCCTTTAACATGCTGTAGTGTATGTCTTACTGTGAACTTCTTCCCTACAGAATATCCCCAATGATGGCTCCTTAGTGCTTTGGGGGCTATAATGTTCCAAGAGATGTGCAAGAATCCTTTGCCATCCATTATTCTCTGGCTCTCTTACTGCAGTTGTTAGCTCTAATCAGAAGTAATAGTCCTTTTGGGGAAAAGTTTGCACAGGCATCATTTTTTCCTTACATAAGAGTTTAGTCTCCCGTAGCATCACTGTAGTTCAATTGGAAGAGGCAAGCATTTCAAAACTTACCAGGTGGAATTTGCAGAACAATTGAATTATTAATAAACTTTAATTTAACATTATATTAATGGCCTTAGACTATAGCAAAGTTATAAAGAAAATTCTACTGTTTTAGATCTTAAATTGTATCACACTGTTTTTTTAATGTTATTTTGCTACTGCTAAATATTTGGTTTAGGCTGAAATTCTGCCTCTAGGGATCACTTGAGATAGTCACAAAGTGGTGGCAGAAGGAGGAAGAGTTTGGCACAATCAGCTGGCAGTTATTTTGTTGATACCATTAATGACATCTCTTTCCACTAATATCTGACCCATCTTTGGAAATTACTAAATAATTTGCTGCAACATTTTCCTTGTGACAAGGAGTTCCTTAGCTCAGCTTTCCTCAAGTGAAATAAATTTGTTTTGAAGGTTTTGTGACCCTGCCTTCTCATTTCTGGAGCACCTCCTCTGTTTCTTGCCCTTCAATGAAGCTGGGATCCCCAGTACCAGGTGTTCCCCTGTTGTCTGCAATGTTGTCTCCCTCCCCTTCAGGATTTAGTTTAAAGTCTCTTAGCAAACACATTATTGTCAACCACTGTGAGGTGCAACCTATCTCTTGCCAGAAATTCTTCCTCAATGAAGTGGAGACCATGGTCCAAGAAGTCAAACCTTTCCTGATGACACCATCTGCACAGTCAGTAGTTTGTTTCCAGTATTTCCATCTCTCTTCCTAGGGCAAGGAGTGATTAAAAGACCATCTGTGCCCCAAGGCCTTTTGCCTTGCTGCCCTCACAGCTCCTTGCTATATGTTGAAGGCTGGGTCTGACAGTATCTTGTGTACCCACATGGATCAGAAGGATAGGGTTTTGGTTAGTGAGCTTTATAAAACTTGGCAACTTCTCTGTTACACCCTGAATCTTTGCACCTGGAAGACAGCACAGCTCCCGGGACATCCTGCTACTTTGATACGCTGCTGCCTCTGTTCTCCTTGGTAGGGAGTCACCTACCACCACCACTCGTGTCCTCGTCATCTGACAAGTGGCAGGAATCATTCTGTACACTGTCCTTTCCACAGCTATCTTCCATAGGTCATCTAGTCCAACCTTCTAGAGATCTGCAGTGCACAACTAGGTGATTGATTCAATTGTTGAAGTGCACTTATCATCAGTAAGTTTCTCCTAAAGTTCAACCAAAATCTGTGCTCCTGTAGCTTCAGCCCAGTATGTTCCCTTGGGCATTTGAAGAGGAGTGTTCTGTCCTTCCTCCTCATCGTCAGTCTTCTCTTCTCCAGACTAAATACCCTAAAGGATGTTGAGAGACAAAATATTGTGGCAGCTGTAAATAAAATTTGCTCTCCCATATTGTATGTTTTAAATATCTTAGATAGCAGGGTCAACTATGTTACTAAACTAATAATACCAGCCCAACGTAGGGCATTTATGCTGGCCCGACTGAATATCTTTCCCTCGGCATTTGTCAGGGGTAGATATCAGAATATTCCCAGAAACAAGAGATACTGCAGATGTTCCCTGAATGTCCCGGACACTGTAGAGCATATTCTCTTTTATTGTCCACTACACAGTATGCTACGTGAACGCGTGTTGTCCCCCCTTTTGGGCGGTTTGAAACCGCAGCATGGTGGAAGTGTTGGATTCTGTCTCTCTGACATTGACCAAAGGGTGACTGTGGGGGTAGCTGAGTTTTTGGCAGCAGTGCTTCAAGGAGCACTTTAACAGAAGGAAATTCTAGATTTTACATATATACACATACAATCAGCCTATGAGTTTAATTGTTGTTTCTTTGTGTATATATATATTAAAGTTCTTGTATGTGATTCTTTCTCTCGTGATTTTACTTGTAAAATGCCTAATAAAGGTTTGATAAGTGATAAGTGACTAAATACCCATTTGCTTCAACCTTTGCTCAAAAGAGTTGCTTTCCATGCTCTTTACCATCTTTATCTTCCTCTGAACCCATTCCACCTTGTCTACCTACTTCCTCACCACTGCAGAATAAAGTGGCACTATTATTTCCTGAATAGGAAATAATATTTTCCTGAAAGGAAAAGACCCTGATGTTGGGAAAGATGGAGGGCACAAGGAGAAGGGGACGACAGAGGATGAGATGGTTGGACAGTCTTCTCGAAGCTACTAACATGAGTTTGGCCAAACTGCGAGAGGCAGTGAAGGATAGGCGTGCCTGGCGTGCTCTGGTCCATGGGGTCACGAAGAGTCAGACACGACTGAACGACTGAACAACAACAAAATTATTTCCTTTGTTTTAGAAGCAAACATTCTACTAATGCAGACTAAAATCTCTCTAGCCTTTTTTGTAGTTGCAACAGAGTGCTGTCTCATGTTCAGCTAGAGATGATCTACATCTCCTAGGTCTGTTTCACGTGCACTTTTGCCAGGCCAGGTGTCGCCCATCCTGTGTATTATTTTCTTTTATTCTTTAAAGCAGAACTTTACATTTGTCCCTTTTGAATTTTGTTTTGTTAGCTTCCATCCAGTTTCCCATTCGGTCAAGGTCATTTTGAATTCTACAGAAGGAAAGACACACAGTTTAAAGCTGGTAGCGGCTCACAGCTTGAAACTGCCATTGGCAGCTAATACCATGTTTGCCCCTTTCAGTTGGATGTATTAAATCTACACAGTCTGTGCTGTTGATAAAATTCTGACTCTTTTACTGGAAAAAATAGGAGAATTCATTCATATCTCTCCCCCCCCCTACTGTTCATACAAACTTGGAAATAAAGACCAATAATGAAACTACAAAGCTTATCTTATTTGCCTAAGTGCCAGGTACCACTTAAAGGCAGATGCAGTGTAAGTCTTTGAGTATTCAGAGCTTTGCTAAAATTGCTTAATTTCCCTTGTGAAACAAGTTTGAATGCAATCTTTTTAGCAGCTCACGTGAGAGCACAGGAAACTTAATTTGAAGGGCTTTCTCTTGTGAATCCTGAAAACAGGACAGTCGCTGTTCCTATGGTACTTTGCAGAATGTAAATATTCCTCTTGATAGCAGCTTACACTACTTGCTTTGATTTTTAGACATTTTATTAAAAGTTGTAGATGCTTGTACAACAACACATAATCATTGTGAGTTCTACGAAGATTGAATGGGGAGCCGCGCAAGAGAACTGTTCAACATACCAGTAAATGAGTTAGCAATAGTAGGCAGTTCCAGACACTTTAGGAATATTCAAAACATACGTAGAATCTTTTAAACATCACGTAGTACACAATACTCCTTCTGCTGTGAACATTCCTCACCAGTAAACTTGACTCCATATCCTTGCTCTGCCCACTTAGCTACAGATATTAGGTTACTATCTAGTTTTGATACAAATAGTGCTTTTACAGTTTCCCCCCCAAACATTCCAAATGAACTGACCCTTCAGCTTCAATTTGCTGTTCACGCTATCAGCTACAGATGCTGCCTCCCTTTTAGTCTTAAACATGGACAGAAACATATTCTTATCAAAACACATGTGTTGCAATGCCCCGCTGCCTATAATCTACTCTTGGCTGCTATTGCTTACTTTTGCAATCATTGCCTGCTTACGCATTGTCTGCTGAAACTACTTCCTCTTTGAAACGTCTTCAGCTTGTGTCTTTTGCCCCTGCCCCTTCTTCAGTCCTGGACAGTTGTGTTTCAAATGTGTCTCTGACCCACAGTTGAAGCATCTTCAGACACGTAGAGCTCTAGAATCTGGCTCCAGTGGCGGAGGAAGCCTCTTCGCCGCCCCGGGCAGCAGAGCAGCGGCACCCCCCTGGGGACGGGGCGTCACGGCGCACGTCGGGTGCACTGCGAATGCCCGGAATTTCCGGGCATGCGTAGTGCATCTGGGCCGGCACTGCTACTCCCGTGGCAACCCGGCAAGTGACCGGCGGCCCGTGGGGCTGCCCCGTCCGTCTGTAAAGAAGCATTGCCGGGGTGCCGGGTGGCAAGGGAGTGGTGGGAGGGGCCAGGGAGTGTCATCCCCCCTACCCTGGAACCCAGGGTGGCCCGCCCCCTATGCCCCGCCCTTCTTACGCCACTGTCTGGCTCCCTGTCACGCTTCCTATAGATTCTGGCTATGTCTTGCAGAAAGAAAAGTCTTTCCACAGACAGTCTCCTCTCCCACTCCACAAGCAGTCTGCTGGTCACAAATTCCACAGATAGTTCATCCTTTGGCATGGTTTCAGTTGTCCTGGTGGTCCCATTTATTTATTTATGACAGAATGTTATAGCACTTTGCTATAAATTCCATTCCCCACGGCTCACTTCACTGAAGAGACCTACAATCCTTTGAAGATGCAATGACAGAATCTCCAGGCTTGCCCTGTGTAACTTCCATATCAAGTATACTTTGCTGCCAGCTGTTGCACAGAGGTAAAAGTTTTGCAAAGCTATCCACATTACTTTGGCATTGCCTGAGCCTCTAATTATTGCCAGTTGACTGTCTTCCATTTTCAGTACAATTGTGGCTTGCATTTTCTCATCTTTTAGAGTCCAGTTGTCTGTAAGAGGAGAGCGAGGATTCTTATCAATCATCATCCACAATCCCTCTTTCTTGTGCAACACCTGCATCTTGAAGCTTCAACTTGAGTAATTCATTTCCAGCAGATGTTTCAATGACAGCCCAGTTGTGAGACTGCACCATCCTGCATTCACACCATTACTGCTTCAACTTCAGCCTGCATCTCTGCTGATTCCTGTTCAGATAGCTGCTGATTTACCATATTTTGTCTTCCAGCTTCTGACCTCTGATAGCTTATAGCTGGGCTCTGGTAGCTGGGTTGCTGGGCCCATGACTTCACAAGATTTCAACAGACTGACTACAACCGATGCCAGCCAGAGCATCACATAACTTCTCTTCCTCATGGTTGCTGCACAAGAGTAGCAACCACTAGCCATTTACTCCAGCTCATTGGCTACTGCTAATAATAGGAGACATCTCTGTGTCCTTAAGAGGCAAGGTTATAGCATGGACAACTGTTGCATGCATAAGCAAGGTTGTAAAGCACATGCTGTGCTCCGTAGAAGTTCGCCTCCTTATATCTGTGGCATTGATGGTGTCAGCATGCATGCACCATTGCTTCTCAAGTATCGAATTGGTTCTGCTCAGCTGTGTCAGCTAACAGCTAATCAAGATGTTTATTTTACAGTGTTTGCATTTAGCATATTGCTTTATCAAAAGTGTCATTGGGCCAGTACAGACGTAAGGCTGCCAATTGTTTAACCAACTGGTTAAGCAATCAGGAGCAGACTGCAGGATTGTCGTCCCCCCCCCCCCCAGAATAGGAATTCCCACTGCCGGCCTTAGCTGCAACTGAGTGTTATAATGGCAGCAATGTTTAGCAACTTTTTTAAAAAAATTGGACACCATATTTTCAGCTGAGCAAAGGCTGAAGGGCTGTGCCCACTGATCCACCGTAGCCAATGCACAGAATATCTCACTCAGCTTTTTCACTCTCATTTCTCTCTGTACTGGAGTGAGCAGTGGAAGGTCCTGCCCTCTTTTGTTGGCCACGCTGCAGGACAGGATGAGTAACAAGCCTCAGAGAGAAAGTAGATGGGGGGACATAATCAGTGGAAGGCTCTGCAAAAGCCGCTCTTGAAGTTCATAGAATCATAGAATCCTAGAGTTGGAAGAGAACACAAGGGCCATCCAGTCCAACCCCCTGCCAAGCAGGAAACACCATCAAAGCATTCCTGACAGATGGCTGTCAAGCCTCTGCTTAAAGACCTCCAAAGAAGGAGGCTCCACCACACTCCTTGGTGGCAAATTCCACTGCCAAACAGCTCTCACTGTCAGGAAGTTCTTCCTAATGTTTAGGTGGTATCTTCTTTCTTGTAGTTTGAATCCATTGCTCCGTGTCCGCTTCTCTGGAGCAGCAGAAAACAACCTTTCACCCTCCTCTATATGACATCCTTTTATATATTTGAACATGGCTATCTTATCACCCCTTAACCTTCTCTTCTCCAGGCTAAACATACCCAGCTCCCTAAGCCGTTCCTCATAAGGCATTGTTTCCAGGCCTTTGACCATTTTGGTTGCCCTCCTCTGGACACGTTCCAGCTTGTCAGTATCCTTCTTGAACTGTGGTGCCCAGAACGGGACACAGTATTCCAGGTGAGGTCTGACCAGAGCAGAATATAGTGGTACTATTTCTTCCCTTGATCTAGATGCTATAGTCCTATTGATGCAGCCCAGAATTCCATTGGCTTTTTTAGCTGCTGCATCACACTGTTGACTCATGTCAAGTTTGTGTTCATAGTAGCTCACCATTAGAAGGGAAATGCCAAGCCTTTTAAAAATTCCTCTCCCACCTCCCAAAATCTCAAAGCCACACACACTTCCAGAGCAACAACAGACACAATGTGAATCTTTTTCTTTAATAAATAGCTTTTTATTTAATCATTTTGTGTTGCTGTATTTGGAGGAGAAATGGTGGATGGCTTATGTATGTGTTGGAACAAACTCTGCAATAATCATTTCTCTGCATTCACCCATTAAGGCTGCAGCCAGTTGCTGGATGGAGCAGGACAGGTTGATCAGAGCCATAGGCAATTCTAGAGTGTTTTCCATAATATTTTCAGGGAAAGTGTGTTGCTCTGCTTCAAACATGCCCTTCCCTAGCTTAATACTGTATTAGAATGTTCTAGAATGCAGAATGGAAGAAAATGCTGGTGCTTTTGTTACATGCTTTTTTGTGAGTTTGTCAATGAAAAGTTTGGGCTCCATGCCTTTCTGGATGTCACTCTGACTGACTTCACATGCTTCCCAAATTTCTGAAAGATATTCTCTCTACTCTCAGAAATAAGAGGCTAAGTGTGATTATTCACTGGTGTGATGTACTCTGCATACAAGCAGGGATTATTACTTCACGTTTTCAGGACTGAGCCATGCATTGCAAATATGTTCTGTTATGCTCTGGTGTGCCCTGGCTCAAGTGAAACAATCATTTTTTGTCTTTTGGTTGGGATACTTTGTTCTTTTTAATTTAGAGAAAAAATGTTTTGAATAATGAAAAACTAAATTGATTTTTCAAGGAGGAAAACTGCATGTATTTTAAAGGTTTTTGTGTATTTGTTTAGTTTTTTGTAATGGATGTATCAGTGTAATTGATGCATTAATTTAAAAAAAAACTTATGTCATATGGTATGGCTTAATTTCTGTCTAAGAGCTATTCTGTGAACCTCGTCTGAAAATCATACTTTGACCTTCTTACATGGAATACCTTCCCCTGTCCATTAATCATAATCATAGAATTGTAGAGTTGGAAGGGACCTGGAGGGTCATCTAGTCCAATCAGCTACAGTGCAGGAATCTCAACTAAAACATCCACGACAGATGGCCATCCAACCTCTGCTTAAAAAGCTCCAATGAAGGAGAGTCCACAAGCTCTTGAGGGACTTCATTCAAACATCTCTTACCATCAGAAAGTTCTTCCTGAGGTTTATCTTCTTTCTTGTAACTTGAATTCATTGGATTGACTCCTACCCTCCAGAGCAAGAGAAAACAAGCTTGCTTCATCTACCATATGACAGCCCTTTAGATATTTGAAGATGGCTGCCATGTCTCCTCTCATTCTCCTCTTTTCTAGGCTAAACATACCCAGCTCCCTCAACCATTCCTCATAAGGCTTGGTTTCCAGATGTGCAGAGAGTAACTGATGTGAGCAGACAATTGGACTCCGCACATATATAATGGCTCACCTTTCTAAATAAGTCCTATTGTGATGAAAATGGGAAAAAATAAAAATGGC
Source organism: Lacerta agilis (assembly GCF_009819535.1). Lineage (NCBI taxonomy): Eukaryota > Metazoa > Chordata > Lepidosauria > Squamata > Lacertidae > Lacerta > Lacerta agilis. The sequence goes on from NC_046324.1 coordinate 49,973,689, forward strand.
AGCCCTACCAAGTCAAAATGTTACTAGTTGCTGGTGGTGGTAGGCTACATGCTTTGCAGAAGATTCTTGGTTCCTTTCCTGGCATTTCTAGATAGGGCTCAAAATGTCCCCTGCCTCTGACTCCGGAGAATAATAGCCAAATGTGTTGACAATGTGCTACCCTCCAGATGTTGTTTTATTATAGCACCCATCAATGAAAGGCAGCATCACTAATGGTCAGTGAGGATTGGAAGTGGAGTTCAATTACAACTGGAGAGCACCATCTTGGCTAGGGTTGCCATATTTCAAAAAGTGAAAAAGTTGTTGAGCTATTTGTAAGGAAATTTGCCAAAATCTTCACTTCCGACATGGGTTGTCATACATCCATATTTTCCCGGACATTTTTGCGATTCACACCCCGACACTACCCTAGTGTAGACAGTACTTTCTGTATTCCAAAGGGCTGGTCAAAGAGCCCTTTGTCTAAATCTTGACTCATGCAGGAATAAGTAGTAGAGTATTTGGAGGTCAGTGACTGGTGCCTGATGGCACCAAGAAGATAACAAATTTAGCAGAGAATAGCACAATATTTATTTAATATATATCAAAGAACACTGTAGAAGTTTAAAAACATTAGCAGGATTCACATAACACTTGTAATTTAAAACAACAAAGGATAAAAATGAAGTATAACAAATTGGGATAAATTAATTAGAAGCAGTTAAAAGAGGAAGAACTTCGGAAGCTAAGGGGATGGGGAGGGAAGTCCTGGGGTTCAGGGAACCCCATAAAGGTACGGATTTGATTATGGTGGGTTTTTTTTTAATTGTGTGTGTGTGTGTGTGTTTGTGGAGGTCAGTGGCTGACTGGGAACCTTCTGGGAGCTGTATTTGGCCCCCACACTTCCAGTTCCTTATTTAGAGCTTAATTTTTCCCTTTTATTCATGGCTTGTGCTACTTTCCTGGTGGACTGGACAAATCTTGTCACCAAGCATCACATAGGGGAAATCCAGAAGTGCTCCCAAATTTAAATTGATTGTCTCATTTGGGTGGGTAGCATTTCCCCCCACCCCAGTCTTAGCTCAGTTCTGGGAGTGATCATGTAGATATTGTTGCCCAGCTTTTAATTGTGCTATCTAGAAAAATAAAAATTAAAAAGGAAAGAAGATATGTTTCTATCTTGCTTAAATAAAATTTAATTGAATCCCCCCCCATCCATACTAATGGCAGGAATAATAAAATTAAGCTTTTGACACTGACAAAGTTTAGTTAAGAAGCAAAATATATTTATTTGGTTATTTTTAACTGGAAATCAATTCCCCTGTTTAAGTTGATATCCCTGCAGCAAAGCGATAAGGACATTTTTAATGTTTCCCAGCATCTGCCTGTACATTTTTGTGTGTTGCAGGATTAGTGGATAGCTGATGCTGCTGTTACATAAATGTGAGCAAGTAAAGTGAGATCCTCATTACAGAGTGAAGTGGATAATATGAATCAGTAACTGAGGGTGATGGAACTATATATACTGTCCATTAACTCAGTAATAGCGCCTCGTCTTCTCCAGACGAGAGGATTCACAGGCACCAGCATTTTGCTGTGTTGCACAAGCAAATCCCCAAAGCCTCAGCAGCAGAAATGTCTGCAAGTTGAGAGATAAATATGTGAAGACATATGCAGTGAAGACTATGTGGGAATTACAGGCATTCAGCTCTTGGCATGGCTATTATCAAAGTCCCAGGCAAGGTGAGGAGCATCAGCATTCTGCTCACAGCTCCAGAAAATGAAGATGCATTGGTAACTCTCAGGCAAAGCTCACACAGGCAAATGTTGTCTAGGTTTAAACCTGCAGGAAGTTTAAGCATATGTCTCATATTTCCTCAGTACTGAATGTCTAGATTAATGTGGGAAAGTATGTCATCTAGTTACCAGAGTTTAGTGTTATGTTTTGACTGTAGAGTGGACTCTGTAGTTTCCAAGAGATAGTCCCATTAGCTTTTACCTCAAAATAATCAAGCCCAGGCATAGCATTTTGACTAATTTTTGAAGTCTTTACTTCTTAAGGAGCAAACATTTTGTTTAGAAAGGGGACAGAGAGGAAGCAGTGAATCATTATTAAGACAGTTTCCTTCCTCAAGTGCTTTCATTTATTTTATAGCAGTTCTTGCTCTTCAGTTATATGTGTGTTAAGAATGTCTATTTCTCATGATTATATACAGGGAATATGTTGTTTGGCTGTGTACTTTTAAGTTTTCTGATTCACAAGGCCCTCTGAAGAATAACGTTCCTTACAGAAAGTATACCATTGGGACCTAGGATTCCCCATAATAGTCAGGATTGGCAAACCTCTTTCAATCCTACATCATTGCACACATCTTGAAATTGAGAGGAGGGCTCATGTAAGTCAGGTGGAGGGATGAACAGGAAATGGATGAGCCAACAGCACTCTCCCCATCTCCTAACCATTCTTAGGAGATCAGGGACATTATATTTGCAGTGGGACAATTATTCATGTAAGCAGTGTAGGACTTTGACCAATGTTGCTGTGGGTTGGTTCAAGATACAGGAACAGACTTATTTAATCAAGGATAAGCAATATTGAATCCTGCATCATTCAGTCCAGACACTGAGGTCCAGCGCTGAGGGCCTTCTGGCGGTTCCCTCACTGCGAGAAGTGAAGCTACAGGGAACCAAGCAGAAGGCCTTCTCGGTAGTGGCGCCCGCCCTGTGGAATGCCCTCCCATCATATGTCAAGGAAATAAACAACTATCTGACTTTTCGAAGACATCGGAAGACAGCCCTGTTTAGGGAAGTTTTTTTAATGTTGGATGTTTTATCGCATTTTTAATATTCTGTTGGGAGCCTCCCAGAGTGGCTGGGGAAACCCAGCCAGATGAGTGGGGTATAAATTATTATTATTGTTGTTGTTGTTGTTGTTGTTGTTGTTGTTGTTGTTGTTGTTGTTATTTATCAGGCTTTGCATTGTGAAGTGAGATCTGCAGTGAATTTTGCCACAAGTTCTCCTCAATGAACAACGAAATAGCTAACTAGGGCTGTGTCCACATGTGAAGGTGGTGTTTCCCCTTTGCAGTAACACCCCGGCACAGTCAGCTTGGTATTTACAGTCTTTATTACATATATATAAGAAACAGCTACAGTTCAGAATTACGCATCCAAACCAGATCCGAGTCAGATTCGGGGAGTGGCTTCCTATGATTGCTGTGCCAACAAAGTAGGCATGAGAATCTCACAAGACTTCTTTGATCCTTACGCTTCATTTCCCTCCTTGTCTGTGCTGATTTGAAAGCCCCCTCCCTTCCTGAGTCTGAGCTTCCCTCCGTAGCCTCTGGTTGGTTGCATCGCATCCCTGCATCCCTGAGCCCCTGCTCTGCCTGGCTACTCTCTGCCCCCTCTTCCGCTTCCTCTGTCTCTGGGCGGTTGTGGGGCTCTTCAGCATCCCTGAGACCCTGTTCCGCCTCCTCTGCCCATTGCTCCTCCAAATCCTCCCTGACACCACACTAAGACATTCATGCATATGTGGGTTGTTGTTTCTGCCTGTGCCTTTGTGTGCCTTCATTCATACTTTATCCATACTTGCAATACTTACAAAATCTATTTTTGTGTTTACCATCCACACCAGTGTGACATACTTGATGGAATGTATTTGGAGTTGAAGTCAGTATGTTAAATCTTAAAATTTCATTTATTTAGGTGCACTTTCGCTTAGGGGTGATGTCCCATCACCCAGTCATATTCAGAATTGGCCATTATTTAAGTGCATTTCTCTCAGTTGGTCAACCCTGAGTCTGACTAACATTGGATATCAATCTGGGTATCTATAGTTATATGTTTAAGATACATTAATGTGTTTGTGTTAAGGGTTGTATTCAAGACATATAGGATTGATTGACAAACTTCAAAATAACACAAATAAAAGAACAGTTTGGGGAAGACGCTCTTACTCAGTGAGAAAGATAAATATGCCCATTACAGTATGTACCGATACTTCATGCAAAGTGTGAATTCAGGGGACATGAATATTGTGATATGCAACATACTCCAATACAAAGGGTTGTTGGGAAACTGCTGTTTAAAACTGAAATACCCGCCCACCCACTGTGTGTAATTCAAGTGCCATTAAAGGAATTGAAAATGAGCAGGGAAGTAGCAGTTGTCTTTTCCCCCGCAGTCATAACAGAATGTCTGACAGGCGCACAAAAAGGCATTAGGCAGAAGTAGGGGAAATTAAGCCATAATACTAATAAGACTAATACTTAGACTTGAGATAATTACTCCCCATCCCCTGTTTTCAAGTTATTTGCAAACTTTTAACTGTTTAATGACTGGGATATTTGTTTGGTTGTAAGTTGCTTTGGGTTACATAAATAAATAAATACTTCTAAAATAATTCCTAACGGTGTGAAACTAGTTGTGATGCTCAAGACCTGTGAACAGGAGCTCCCTTTCTCTACTTTCTTTCTTTCTAATAAAAGTCACTAAGGGCCCTGAATTTGAAGCTACAATGTTGGTGGAAGAGGGGCTAATCCTTTTTCCAGTGCACCATTTCCCCAGTTAAAACAACCATGTTCCAAATGCTGTGCTTTCTATTGGATGTAAAACATGCAATTGCCATTTGGGCCCCTATATGTACCCCTCTGCATGGCAACTGTGAGGTTTGGGAGGATGAATTTAGAGAAATGGCATGATGGAAACAGGTAACCCTTGTTTCCCAACCACTTCAGCCCAGATTTGATTCCCCAGCCACTATTCAGGGTTTTGTTTTTTAATGTGTGAAATCTCGATCATGAGGTTTCCTTGAGCACTGTTTTGCAATTGGTGGAAGACTATTGTGTGTTCTAATTTTTGTATTAACATTTTAATTGCGTAGGTTTTTTAAACCATCCTGGGAATATAACTGGAGGGTGGCATAAAAATACTCAGTACGATAAACTGAATCACAAGAGATGCATTTGATCCTATATCAAAAGCAATAAACATGTTGTTAAAAATGAGGAACATTAAAAATATGCCAATAAAACGTTATAAATGTTTATGTTAAGACATCTTCTGTTTTGTTGTTTTCTCTGTGTACCACATCAAAGAGGAGAACCTCCACGATATATAAATCTTCCTGTGTTGGAGAGATAATACACTTTAACCACTGTCCTGTCATTGATAAGCACTAGATCCAGATTTGTAAGGGTAAGCAGCACCAGTGTTTTCTTCTACAGTGTTAGAATCTAGGAATATTCTTCCTAGCGCATATCCAAAATAACCCATCTTGGGAGAAATGCAAAATCTGGTTTGGGATCAGAAGATTCTTTGTGGTTTCTTAGCACAGACCTCTTTCAGTTAGGAAGCCAGAGAGACTCAAACAAGAAAGGCTGATTGCAAAATCATTTTGCCCTTGTTTTTGGGAGAACTGGATCAGAGGAAGGGCATACATACTCCTCTCTCCCCCAAGAGAACATCACTCGAATTTTTAAAAGGCCTTTGACTCAAACTGAATAGGAAGGCTAATAAAACATTGCATTGTGTTTTGGGCTTTTCCATAGAAACAAAATGTGTCCTGGTCTAGTGCCATCAGCATAATCATATGTCATGCCTCCACCTCTGTATACAGGATGGTGAACCATATATTTGCTTCAGCAGGATAGTAATTATTCTCTTGTCTACAACTGATTCAAGGGGGTATAGGAAAGGACTTTGGTCGCAAAATTACTGAACAGAGCACAACAGGTTTTAAGGTTGGGGGTGTTTTTTCATCTACAGGCTGAAGTACAACTTGGCAATATCTCTAAACTGTTTCCCTGATCCTCCAGCCTCATTTGAATAACATCTATTGCAAGCAGTTCTCATTGCATTCTTATTTTCCCTTTGAAAGGGGAAGATCTCATGAAGAAGAGTGGTGAAATGTGATAGGCCTGATAGATAAGAGAGTGGAAATTCTCTTGGTACTGTCCTGAAGTTTCCTCAGAGAAGGAACATTGGAAGCACCCCCCCCCCAAGAGCCCTTGGAGGTGGACATCCCTACCAGAAGACTAGAAGCCCCCATACCAGCTGCCTCGGTTCCTGGCAGGCTCTCAGATTTTCCCTCATCTCTAGAGCAAAGGACATGGTGAGCCATGCAGCAGCTTAAGGACTACTGCCAAAGTGCCCAGCTACCTGGGTCAAGGCCTGGGTGAGAGCCAGGAAGTGATATAGCACCCCAGTCTGAACTGCTTCATTGCAGAAGCAACAACTTTCTTCCAAGCTCCAGTCATTAGTTTTCCTGAGCAGAGGAAATTGGCATCTCTTGAAAATGTCCCCTGCTCAGTGGCGTGTGCAGCAGAAACAGCTCACCAAGTGGGGTGCTTCTACTATGCTCTCTTCCCAGCAGGTGGGTTACTGTTGCTTACCAGGAAGGAGAGGTTGGTGATGTGCAAACTCATAGGCAGGAGTTCAGCATTGCCTCTGCTGGGACATTTGCACCTCACTGACTTTCCTGTCACCTCACCTCTGCTAGTAAGTAAGAGTGACCCACCTGCCAGGAAGAAAGCATAGTGAGTCTGCGCCACCTGGTGTGTTGACTTCTCAGTATTCTAAAGCAGGAATATCCAAGCTTTCTTATTTTCTTTGGGCCACTATTCTCCAATGTGTTGCCCAGATCACAAACTACTTTCATACTGTCAGCATTAACAAATGAATACCATCGCTTATGACTTGAAAACATTAGATTTATGACTGAACTTTGGAAAGACTTTTCAATCATAGTTCCAGTTACAGGTGGGTAGCCGTGTTGGTCTGCCATAGTCAAGACAAAATCGAAAATTCTTTCTAGTAGCACCTTAGAGACCAACTGAGTTTGTTCCTGGTATGAGCTTTCGTGTGCATGCACACTTCTTCAGATACACTGAAACAGAAGTCACCAGATCCTTAAATATAGTGGGGAGTTACATATTCTAGTTGGTATCTGAAGAAGTGTGCATGCACACGAAAGCTCATACCAGGAACAAACTCAGTTGGTCTCTAAGGTGCTACTAGAAAGAATTTTCGATTTTGTCTTTTCAATCATAGATGTGAATCAAATTTGGTAGAGGAGCCTCATGCTGTCAGTTGGCAATCCTTGTTTAAAGGATCTGCTGTTGAATTTATAATCAAGCAAGGAATTGGTCAATACTACATTAGTTCAAACTAAATGCAAGTCTAAGGTGTGGTAAAAGATTAGAGCTCATGGTTCTAAAACATCTATGGTTATGATTATGATCATTATTACTGCATGTTTATTTATACCCCGTCTTTTCTCCTAACAGGTCTGAAGGCAGTTTACAGGGGGGAAACCCAGAATTGCTAAAAACACAGAAAAACCAATCATTAAAATATAATTAAACAATGATAGAATTAAAACTATATGCATATATCAAATCTGTTTAAAACATACCAATAATTCCAATGAAAACAGCATGACACCAGCCCTTTAATTAAAAGTAGTCAATTCCAAAAAAAAAAGCTTGCTGGAACAAGAAAGCAGGTCTTTTTAAACACTATGGCATGTTTTACTTTTTCGAGCCATTAGGACCACAGAGCCTTGAAACAGTGTATGTCAGAACATGTAGCTCAAAGATAACGAATTCACTTTAGCAACAGCGGTGCGGCTGAATATGGGGATAGAAGCAGCTATGGGACAGCAAGGTTGGCAGTGCTAAAGCTTTTCTCAATTTATGGACTAAAACTGTTGCTCTGTCATTAAAAATTCATCTCTGTCACTGTCACCTCATTCACCATCTGCTCACCAGGTTACCCTATGACAAAGGGGTGGTGCATTTCATTACTAATTTGCTTTTTGTTCAGCGCAGTATTTTCAAGTGGGCCTGCCACTGGAACAGCAAGGGGGGGGGACCATCAATCACATCCTCAGAGGGCTTAATAAAGCTTTGACTACTTCCATAGCATAGCATGCTCTGATGGTGCTATAATATATCTGAAAGCTAGGTGCTATTTTAATAACGTGCAAGATAACGGGGAAATTGTCTGTGCCAACAAAGAACGCCATTGCAATAGTGAGACAATGAATGATTGTATTTATTTGTATTTGAAAACTGGTCATCAGCCTTCCAAATGCAAATCAGCTCTGTGCCCGCCATTAGTACAGACAGTTCCCTTTGCAGACCAGTCATGTGGAAATCTGGATTGTGTAGAAACACTCCTTTTTAATTAAGTAATTTTACCATTCTGCTTTCCAATGACTGCTAGCTCTGCCTTACAGAAATTGCCAGACTGGGGAGTTCAACAGGCGGAGGAGTTAAATGTGCTGAATATAAGGTGATATATTAAATAGAATCAATATTGAATATATTGATAGAGCCTGTTTGGCCCCCTAGTGTACACCAGAGTGATGAAGCAAGCTAGGAGACGGCTCTGCTGCTGAATGGGGCTCACCTACACTTCTGTTTGCCCTGCCACTTCCCCCCAGGGTTAACCTGCATCAGAACAAAGGGCAATTGAGTGTTCTGCGAATTGTCGTTTGCTATGATTTGGTGCTAAAGAGACAGTTTCCCAGGGATCCTATTCAGCAAAAGAAGGCTATTCTGAAACAATCACATTTCGTGATAAGTAAGAGAAAAAGTAACATGAAAGGTGGTGGGGTTTTTTAATCAATCACTTCTTAACAAACAGGGGGGAGTCCACTAATTATTCACTTTGACCATAACTCTATAACTCCTGGATGTCAAGAACACCTGCAACCCTCTTTTTGGAAACCAAATTAAGCCTCCCCTCTTCTGTTGTTTGAGAGAGATCTCTCCCTGTTTTTGGATTATGCTATTAAAGGGTCAATAATTCCTCGTCAATGTCTTTTCCCTCTAAGGCTGAGGTATAGATTTGAAATAAGCCCTGTTCTTGTTTTGCACTGATGGATGAATGTCAAATAGTAGCATTGTTGCAAACAACTCTCCAGGTTGACAGTCCCGGTGGAAAAGGGCTGTCATGACAATTTGAGTTCATAATGGATGAGTGCGTGTTTCAGGAAATTTAGAGCAGTCCCATGGCTGGTTCTGAAGGTAAAGATTGAAAATGACAGGACAATCCAGCCAAAGTTAAGCATTATAAAGTCCTCTTGATTTCAATGGGCATTCCATCGGCATCAGCGAAAGATAAAAATACTTGACTTTGTCTGGATTTTAGCCTATTTTTTAAACTCAGCAAATAGTGGAACAGCAATTTGAAGTATCTCAGCCTGGACTTTTTAAGGAGATGAACATGTGTTTCACTATATCACTGATATTCATAATTTTCTGGTTCAGGTAATAATTCATAATTTTGCTTCATAATTACCTGAGGTCACCATGCTCGATTGTATCATGAATTTTGCACATTTTCAACTGGAAGTTCTTCTCTGGCTTCATATGTAACATTATACTTCTGCTGATTCTGTTAGTAAGACTGCTTTGCAGGTCTAGGCACAGAATTTATCAAATATTTGATGAGTGAAACATTTGATTTTGTGATCAACATAATGAGACTGCATGACAAGGAAACTTGGTACCTTCTCTCTGTTTGAGTCACTTCTATTGATTTATTTATTGCAAACCTTTTATGTGGTTGTTGTTTCCAATCCAGATTTAAGTATTCTCCTTCATATTTGTTTTGGCAGGGTGTGGGTGGTTCAGTTTTGAAGTGGCTCTCAGCAGTGGCTGTAGCTGTGAGCTACAATTTCCAGGGGACAATGTAGCACCATAATCAGACATGTACCACCATTCCATGCCAAGAGAGAATTCTTGGAAAACAAACGAGTCTCTTGATGAGTGGGGGGCAGGGAGATAGTTTATAATTACCATGCCAGTTCTGAATTAAACAGAGAGTTTGCACATCACTGGGTTCTTTTATACATACAGTGTGAGCCTCCTGCTTTGAAAGGACTTGAAGACCATAATAATAATAATAATAATATTTATTATTTGTACCCCGCCCATCTGGCTGGATTTCCCCAGCCACTCCTATAAGGGTCTTAGTATCTTCAAGCATGTGTGAAATGAAAATCTGTGTACAGTTGGGTGTTTTGTAGACATTCAAACATGAAAGGCCTTTGCTGAATCAGAAGCTGAGCTACAGTTTTAAACACAAGAGAATTTAAAAATTAAAACTCACTTTGTCTTTGTTAGAGAGCGATGCTGGTCAGCAGAACCACACGACTTTTCAAGTGGTAGCTAACCTGTGTGGTAGGCTCTTTCTAGATTGGATCACATGTATCATGTACAAATAGAAGCATTTTGAAGAAGATCAAGCATTTTCTTATTTGAGTGAGAAGCTGAGGCAATCACCTGGAGAAGAAAATGCTATCGTATCTTGCTTGTATTTTTTTTTTAAGTGGCCATCTCTATACATCATGGGACACCATTCTATTTTGTGGATATGGAGTGCTCTGGAATATGAGTGTAGCTCAAAACTAGACAAACCTAGTTGGCACAAAGAGTATGTCTTTTGCATTGTGGTTGCTCAAACAGTTGTGGGATTGGCAAGTATTAATATTCAATAGCAGTCATTTGCCATTGTCCTGGCATCAGGGAAGTGGGACCCTTTCTGCATTTCTTTGTTTGCCTGTTGTCATGAATGCTGGGGTATATTCTGGGACCTTCACTTGCTTTGGGGTTTGGTCTGTTGGGCCACACTGCGTGAATGGAGGAGTTAGCTAGGGGCACTCTCAGTTTCTTTGCGTAGCCATGGACTTCAGTAACAATGTAAAAAATATGCCTTCCAAAATAGTTTGCCTGCCATTACTGATCTTCTCCTCAAATAGCACTTGATGAGCTTCTTCTAATGGTCCCCTAGAATGTATTTTTTTAAAAGTGCTTTATGAAAATGAGTGTGGCACAAAGCCAAGAAGAGGAGTGGCCAACCTGCTTCCCTCCAGATGTTGGTCTAGAACTCTCACCCTCTCTGACCATTGGCTAGAATGACTTGGGCTGATGGGAGTTGGAGTCCAACAACATCTGGACAGGTTCTCCACCCCAGCCTGAAATATTGAGCATACATTTGTATGTTTCTTTTTCTTTGTTAAAAACAATGAAACTGCAATTAATAATTACAAAAGAATGACTAGCATATTTTTTTTCCTGACAGGCTCATGTCAGAAAGACTTTGCCAGAGGATGACAATCCTACAGGGAATCCCTGAGTGATTACATTGTTATTGCCCTATAATCTCCTCATTTCTTAGTAGACTCACTGTTTCTGAGTCGCTTAAGTTCTTGCATAGAAGGATCAGCTCCAGTTAGATGTGATCCAAACTGAAGTTTTTATAAGGCACATAGATCCCTCCCCCCCCCGGCATTTAATATTGCACAAAAAGCAGCTTGATGTTTGTATTAGCTGTGTGGCAGCACTGTAAAAGGAGCTTTATCTAGGCCTTTTGACAAAATAGAATGCACTTTGGCTCCTAAACAGATGGCTGTGTTGTAATTATAGACTAAATCAGGTTCTGCCGTGGCTTGGATTTTATTCTGTTATGATACAGTAATCTGGCATTATCTGTTTATCATACAATCTAGTCACTAAAAAGCTGGCAAATATTTAACTCTCCTGGAGTTGGTGTCTTGGGTGAAAAAGGGGGAGAAATCAACAAAAATGAAGCCCTGAACTCCCTCTTCTTCAAGAATTGTGGTGCAGGAAAGAATCCTCTGACTTTTCTCCTTCAGCGTTCATATAAGACCATTGATGGTTGCAGTGGGGAGGAATGATCTTCTCAAGATCCATAATTGGAAAAATCTTGCTTTGTTTTACATATAACCCCTATAAAGCCTAACCCTGGCCATCTTCCTGATAAATAATGCAATTTTCTCTCTCTCTTAGTAAGCATCTTGAGTTTGGGGAAAATAGGGAGTTTTTCAAAACCTATTTATATGGTGGTGTTTAAAACAACCGTTCCCCCCTCAGTGTTCCCTCATTGCTGCTTTATCCAAACTTCTGCTGTTTAAAGCCACCACTTTTCCTCTCTCAGCGGGGAAACTGTAGCAAACAGAGACCCCCCCCCGAGGGGGGCCTTTCTTCAGCTGCACAGCAAGTAATTTACTACAGACACGAGTTCCCGTCTTTTTCTTCCTGCCTGCTCTCACACATCTACCTCCAGGGCTGAAAATGCATCACTGATGTCCCATGCAGACTATTAATCTATATTTTGCTTATCACTGTTTCAACTGGACAGAACTAACTGCTCTAGGTAGACAGGTGCCTCGCCGCCACCCCCCCCCCTTTGTGTTTAACATAGTGACTATTTCAATAATGTATGTGGGGCCAGGTTACCATCTGGCAGGAAGCAGACATTATTCTCCCTATGATGGCTACTGTTTTCTGTTTCTTCTTAACCTTTCATTTGATTCAAGAGGCTTATGTTTCAGATTATCCTTGGAGGATTAGTTAACCTTTATCTTTGTTAACCTGGAGAGTCAGGGTGGTGATATACATTTGCATGTTTACGTATTTCTCAAAATTCAGCAGTGCATCAATCCAGTATTCTTTCTCTATGCCACTTGTAAAATATTGACAGATTAAAGCCATTATGCCATTTTTGTCTAACTTAAAAAGTTTAACAAGCTAAGCATCTTGGAATCAGACTTTAGGCTAGAAACCCAAGGCATTGGGATAAGTAAAAAAGAACAACACTGAAGATGGAAACTGTTTTTCCTCAAGATTTATGGCCTTCCCCCACCCCCCAGAAACAGCAACTTCACATTTGAAAGTAAAGTTTACTTTTTCAAAGAACTTTCATTTTCATGTGGCAAATAGGAGCCTCCATCCAGAGTGTTGTTGTTCTTGGCTATAATCCCACACCAATTTATCTAGAAGTAAGCTCATTAAAAATCTATATTGAACTTTGAGTAGGATTGTGTTGTTAGGCACAGCTTTGGACTTTGCATCACTGAATAGCAAACTTAGTATCTCATCAAATTGCATTTCACAAAATACTTATGAAATTCTACTGAGTTTAAGAAACAATAAACAGGACATACAGTTGGTTGTGAGATCCTCTGGAAATGCAACTGGAACTATAAGTATCACCCACAGAGTATAATGGGGTTGCTCTCTTAAGTCTCCCCTATCATATTAAATACAGCTACAGTATTACCTGTTCTCAAAATTACAAGATACTATTGTTTTCAGTGTGTGCAGTTTTGTTGAGACTTGCAATTTCACATTCCAGTTTTGAGTGCACTAAGTAATTGAAGAAACTTTCTTCCAACTTAAATTAAGTAATCTCCATTACTGATTTCCACAAATCATTTCTTCGTGTAAGATAATCACCCCAAGGCAATACCATAAATTACTTTTATCTAAATATTATCCTGATTTATGCTACCACCCTATAAACACTTACCTGGGAGTAAGTCCTAATGAACTCAGTAAGGATTTAAGCCATACTAGATGTATGATATACATACATACTAGACACGGGTGGCGCTGTGGTCTAAACCACTGAGCCTAGGACTTGCCGATCGGAAGGTTAGGGGTTCGAATCCCTTGACGGGGTGAGCTCCCATTGCTCAGTCCCAGCTCTTGCCAAAGTACAAGTAGATAAATAGGTACCGCTCCGGCAGGAAGGTAAACGGCATTTCAGTGTGCTGCTCTGGTTTTGCCAGAAGCGGCTTAGTCATGCTGGCCACATGACCTGGAAAAACTGTCTGCGGACAAATGTCAGCTCTCTCGGCCAGTAAAGCGAGATGAGCGTCGCAACCCCAGAGTCGTTCACAACTGGACTCAGGGGTCCTTTACCTTTACCTTTTTAGATGTATGCTTACTATGAAGCAGGTTTAATATCTTGATTTTCCTTAACTGGGGTGGGGTGGAGTGTCGATACTTTCTGTGAAGGCAAGGAAAAGGTGCATCTCTTCACTCCATCCCTGAGACTGGATTGGATCAGCCACCTTTCATGTCTAGGAGCCATTTAAAAAAATAAATAAATCCCTGCTGGTGCCAATCTATAGAGATGCTTAGAATTACTGTTTCTGTGGAAGGGCAAATAGATAATTTGTATTTGAATATATTGTATTTAATTTAACTGTGTTCAAATTAAAAGTTTCCCAGTTGGAAACCCCACTCCAGTTAAAACATTCTCTGTCTTATTTTCCTGTCTTCCATATATGTAGTGCAGACCCCTTAAAATGAGGGCTTATTAGGTATAATCATAGAACTGTAGAGTTGGAAGGTACCCCAAAGGTCATCTAGCCAAACCCCCTGAAATGCGGGAATCTTTGAAATAATGTATCATGTCCAACAATATATTCCCTGTCAACTTTTACCTTAATTGCAATACCAACACTCCATTTTTTTAATCCTTCCTAACCAGAGCTTATCCACTCTTCTTGTTCTGCTCCTTTCCCCGGGGAGAAACCGCAATTGGACAAAACAGCACTTTGGGTTTTCTCTGGATTGACATTTGCTCTGATTTAGCACTAAAGAGTGGGTTTTCCCTGTGAAAGGAGTGGGGCAAGCGTAAGCTGCTTGGCCCCTTGCTTTCTAGGCACAGGGCAAACAAAAGTTGAGCAAGCCCTCTGTGTGGGAGCTTCGCTTATTCCAAAGTTCTGGGCCACCAATAAGTCACCTTTTGCTGATGCTAACATTGTCCCACTTGCCCTCCTTGGCACCTCCTTGTCAAAGCCACATCATCACCAACCGCTTAGTTCCTCTCCATCATTCCATGCAAGCAGAGTTACGCCTGCCTGGCTGAGAACATAGCATAGGTCTTGGAGATCTGAGATGGGAGTTATCAATATGGGCATATAGTCTCCAAGTTACAAAATACCACTAAGATTGTGCACAATTTATTAAGACTTATAATGGAATGTTCCCTCCAAGCAGCAGCAGGAGCCACTCAAGTGCTCTTTTGTGCCTTCTCCAAGTGCTGCCACTGCTGCTGAACAGGTTGCAGTAGCATTAGCACTATATATGAATGTACTCAAGAGATGAATGCAATCAAGAGATGGTTACTACAGCACAGATCATAGCAGCCTCTGAGCGTTTGGTTACAACTTAAAGGTAGCATCATTTCTCCCAGAAGTCAAGATAACAAACACAAAACATGCATCGTCCCCATTCTTCCCCTCTGTGGCCTCTGCTTTTTGAAGAAGCGTGCTGGAAAACTCTTTGACAATGATTTGTTCATCAATTGTTATAGATTTTAATTTAAAACTGGAAGTTGATTGCTGAGTAAATGTGGAAAGTCTGTAGTGTTGCAGGCAAGCGGACGTAAAAGGCTAGAGCAATTTTACAAGGACAGGTTTATAGAAGCATTTCTTACAAGAAAAGGCACACTTATACTAGACTTTGCTGATTCCTCTGAGAAGATGCCATCACTAAGGGCCCGCCCAAACTGCTGTTTGTCTCGTGATTTCAAGTCATGGGGCTGAGAAGTTTTATTGTTGTTATTATTATTATTATTTGCCCCATCACTTTCCCTAGGAAAACCCACTCTTTACTGCTAAATCAGAACAAACATCAATTGGGTTTTCTGCAGATTGGAGTTTGTTCTGATTCAGCAGTAGACTGGGGAATCTAGTTTCTGGGGAAAGCAGTGGGACAGAAACAAACAAACGGCCCTCTCGTACCCATGACTTAAAATCACGTGAAATCACAGGACAAACAAAAGTGTGGATGGGCCCTAACTTAGGAGGTGGTACAATTACAGCTGTCAGAAGCAGCTTTGCTCTTCCTTTTCTTTATAACTTCTTCAAGCTAAGCATGTTTATTAGCTATTTGCTGCAGCTCTTGGTATATGAAGCTTCATAGGCCATACATTTGTATCCCCTGAGATTCTGATGACTTTGATTTGTCTCCACACATTCTCACTTCCCCAGAAATGGACAATAGCATTCCATAAGGTTACCTCTGAGCTGTAAGTTTGATTGCAGACTGCAAAAAATTTAAATTTGAGTACTTAAGTACAGTACTCAATTACTCTGGCACAACAAATTCACTTTAAAAGCAACAATAGTCTTTTTGCAGTTAGGAAAGTGATGAGGAAATTGATGGAAAGACACATCACTCCCATGCAATCAAAAATCAGGATGATTGTTCATTGTTGTATAATCTTCCTGGAAGGAAATCAGAACAAGTGCTCAACAAACAGTGAATATCAAATAACCTTAAAATAGGATTTGGACAAGCAAATAAGGATGAATGCTTAAGAAGCAGGTCTGCCTGAAGAAGCCATAGGGTAGCTTTTCCTGTATTGCTGCAGCTGCTGTTGTCTTTGCAATGAAATAGTATTTACTGGGATGACTAGAGTCAATTGTTTGAATTAAATATTACAGCTTGGTGGTGTCACTAAGAGTCAAACTGCCCAAGATGCAGAAGATCTCTGTTTGCATTTACCAACATTTAAATACAAAAATATTTGCCACTGGATCTTTGCCACTGGTGCTCAGGGAGGGGATAACTTTAGATCAAGCTGTTTTCTTGATCTAAATCATGTCTCTTCCACTCCCACCTGCTATTAGATCCATAGGGATGGAACTTAGATTTAGAAAAGAGCAGAAGGAAAAGATTAAACCACCTATTGCACAGCATCTCTACTTCAAAATCAGAACCCTAGAAGCTGCTTAAAGGTAAAAATACAACCTTTATCTGAACACAGGTCTCCAGTGCTTCATGCAGTTTGCTTTAGGTGCTCCTTTTAATCTTTCTAAAGCTAGTGTGCAAAGAATTGCAGAACTATGTGTACACTGGGTTGTGTTTTTCAAGCAGCTGCCTCTCATACTGAATGATGAATTGCTTTTAAAATCAAGGTGAGTTTCAGAAGCAGTTTCTGATATAGCATGGGGTTAAGATACATATATTCAAAAACCCTACTGTGTATAAACAAGTCATTGCCCATTCCTGAGTGTTCTAGATTCTGGCCTCTGTCAAATAAAAAATCATAAAAAATCCAAAAAAAGAGAGATCAATGAACTTCAATGATTTCCAGGCAGTTTGAGAAGGATTTCCTATGCAAGCCTGCCAGATTTGAGAGATATAGTTTGCAACTTTAATCTTCTTGTCCTAATTTAACAAACCCTGTTTTGCCTCCCCCCCCCCAAATAGAGCCATCACACTAGAGAATCAGTTGGTCATCCTTGCAACATCAGCAGCGGATGCTGGGTGCTACTATGTCCAGGCAGTCAATGAAAAAAACGGAGAGAATAAAACAAGCCCATTTATTTACCTGAGTGTGACAGGTGAGTACTGATTTTGAAAAAATGTATTCTGAAAAGGATGACATGTGTACCATGGACAGACCCCCCCCCAAAAAAAAATAGCTTTAGCAGCAATTTTGGAGGTAGCAGTATTACCTACAAAAAGCAAGACCCTGGAAGGAATTCAGCCTTTCTTTGATTAGCGGATTCTAAGTGTGCATTGGGACCCAGGTGGCACTGTTGGTTAAAACCACAGAGCCTAGGGCTTGCTGATCAGAAGGTCGGCGGTTCGAATCCCTGCAATGGGGTGAGCTCCCGTTGCTCGGTCCCAGCTCCTGCTCACCTAGCAGTTCGAAAGCACATCAAAGTGCAAGTAGATAAATAGGTACCGCTCCGGCGGGAAGGTAAACGGCGTTTCCGTGCGCTGCTCTGGTTCACCAGAAGCAGCTTAGTCATTCTGGCCACATGACCCGGAAGCTGTATGCCGGCTCCCTCGGCCAGTAACGCGAGATGAGCGCCGCAACCCCAGAGTCGGACACGACTGGACCTAATGGTCAGGGGTCCCTTTACCTTTACCTTTACCTTTAAGTGTGCATTAAGCAAAGAAGATTCAGTCTCAGGGTTTAAACCTGTCACTTTCCTTGCAGAAATTCATACCAAAAAAGCCACACATTTGGGTGTCCTTTTGAATGAAAACTCTTTAATCAAACAGTATTTTTTAAAGCTGGACTTTTGCATTCTTTTCTTTTGTGTGCATTGAAAAGCTGATGCTATTAGTATTTTTCTATGACGACTTCTTAACAGAAGTGATGACCACATCACACACACCCAGCACATATATTCACTATGATGCATCTAGATGTGGCTTTTATCATAATTTGTGCCCTAAAGGAAGCATTTGCAATGTGTTGTGGGTTTTCCATGGGAAAGGAACAGGGCAAGGGGAAAATCACTTAGATCTATGCGTGGAAAGTGTGGGTCAAGCAGAAAACCCCTTGGACCTGTGCTTCCTTGTCATGGGGCAAGCGGAAGTATGGACGAGCCCTAATATGCTGGCGATTGAGGATGCACTGTGGTATACCAGCCTCCTAGCAGATCCTTGGGTCCTTTAAACCAGTGCAGTTTCATTTTAAACCTTACCTCCAGGAGACATAGATAGTGCGTCTGTGTGATTAGAGGTTTGTGCAAACTATGGCTCAGATAATGGGCATCCTGCTGTATGATCTGAATTAGAACATATGGTGGTGTGATAGCCAAAAAATTACTAGGCAGGGAATCATCCTTGTTATATTGTCAGCAAAGATCACCAAAAGGAAAGGGTTGTGTTAAACAGTTTGTATCGCAAAAGAAAAAGAATAGCTTTGAAGAGGTGTTTTAAAATACCTGTTCTAAACAGAAGTCTGTTTATGTTTTCTCTTTGTGAGTTTTTGGTATTTTGCTGCTCTTGATTTCATACCATTTCAGATCAGCTGCTTCTGTGGTTGGTTTATATCACACACACATTCTGTATTTTTGATATCCAGCATCTACTGTTGATTCTTTCTTTTTAGAAAAAAAAAAGATTAATACATATAATTTAAAAGGTAAAATGCTTGCTTTTTGGTGACCAAGGCATCTACTTGCCTAAGCTCTGTTTTCTAAAAATGAATTGTTGAGCAGTCCAGTGATAATCGTGAGCAGTTAGTTAAATATGCAAGTGTTTTGCTAAAGAAATTGAACTAGGCCTGCTGGTCAGCCGCATAAGAAATGCAGAGTTGCCATGGAAGAGCTTATTGGGACCTTGGGAGTGGCATAATAGAATAGAATAGAATAGAATAGAATAGAATAGAATAGAATAGAATAGAATAGAACAATAATTTATTGGCCAAGTACATTTTTCAATATACTCGGAATTTGCTTTGGCTACATTACAATGTAAAATACATTATACAGACAATAGTAATTTACAGAGCAAGAGCCGAGGCTGCCCTTCTCGGCGCCTCTTAAGCTGTGTTGGTGAGTGTAGGCCTGCCTCCTAGGCCTGATGGAGTTGGCCAGAGGAGGGAGCGGTCTTCCCAGACACTCAAAGCAGCAGCAACAGCAGCAGTGTCATGATCCAGCTGTTCTGTGAGATGGGAGTGAGGTGTAGACTTCCTGCACACATTTTAGAATTGTCTATCTTCACGGATTCTATATAGTTCTTTCTGGTTGATGTGCTTTTTAAATGGCATAGGATTTGCAAGCCACACTCATATTTTGGATGCAGCACTGAAGTTAGTTTCATACTAACTTATGCAGCTGCTCCTATTACTGCTTATACCAACCTCCTCATGCCAAAAGAAGAAGAAGAAGAAGAGTTTGGATTTGATATCCCGCTTTTCACTACCCGAAGGAGTCTCAAAGCGGCTAACATTCTCCTTTCCCTTCCTCCCCCACAACAAACACTCTGTGAGGTGAGTGGGGCTCAGAGACTTCAGAGAAGTGTGACTAGCCCAAGGTCACCCAGCAGCTGCATGTGGAGGAGCGGAGACACGAACCCGGTTCCCCAGATTACGAGTCTGCCGCTCTTAACCACTACACCAAACTGGCTCTCAAAGGTTGGCATACGCAATTTCCCAGACATAGTTGGCAATCGGCCATCGGAAACAGTGTCCAGGCGGATATCACTTAAACGTCAGGGAAAATCCGGATAGATGGCAACCCATGTCAGCAGTATCATTTTTGGCAATTACCCTTAACAATAGCTCAAAAACGTCAATATAAAATAAACCACAAGCCCATGTTCAGATGACACAATAACCAAAACCATGACTAAACTTCCAATAGTAAAGCAGCAGCAGAATGAGAGGGAGAACCAAGCAGGTATGACCTGCTCTCTCTGGGAGCTTGAGCGTTCATGCTAAACCATGGTTTGGCTCAATGTTAGGGATGAACCAAGCTACTGTCACATAATGAGGAGCCAAACCCAGAAAACCTTGCAGCTTTTGTCACAGACTTCTTCTCTTACATTACAAAATGGTTTTTATAATTACGTTCCCCTCCACCTTGCTAAGTTGCCTGAAAAATCTTGAATAAAAGGTGCCGTCTCTCTCATCCCCCCCCCCCCGGCAGCGGAGGAAAAACAGCTATACTTAGAATTTAATGACATTCATTTATAAAGCAGGCTTTAATGGTCTGTATTACATAACCACTAATGCACTCTGCAGCTCATTTTCTGATCTTAATTAACATTTGGGAATAGTCAGTCTGTGGCCATGTGAATAAAACATTTGCAACACACCGTAGGCTACAAAGAATGGCATGGACATATAGCGAAGAAAACAAAACGAAGAGGGGGGAAATAAAAGTGGGATTTGAAGTCCACACAGGTGGTCTTTTGACTAATAGGGGTGGGGGTGGGGAGATAATGATTTAGAGAATAACAGGAGAAAGTGAAATCTGAGGGTTTTTTAATTTTTTGCCAATGAAAAGGTCATAATCTTGATAAGAATTGCTTTGATGATATTTGAGTACTGGAGTGGCTGAAATGCTTTTAAGGTGTTAACGTATTTTTTTTAAAGAAAACAATATAATGGTGTGTGCCTTGAGATTGAAACTGAGAAGAAAGGAAACAATAAATGTACTAAACTCAACAGACATGAATAAAGCTGAACAGGATTGCAATCAGGCAGGAATAATAGAATTGTAGAGTTGAAAGGGACCCAAAGGTTCATCTAGTCCAGCCCCATGTGAAGCAGGAATCACAACTAAGAAATCCCTGACTGAATGCCATTCAACCTCTGCTTTGGAAGCTCCAATGAAGCAGAGTCCGCCCCACTGCTGACCAGCTCTTAACAGTGTGTTCATTCATTCCATTGAGCCAGCAAAGGCGTGGGCTTTGTCCAGAAGGGGCAAGGAGGGTGGGAGAGAGAAGCAACAACATGATATCGTGGGCTTGTGCACATGTGTGCAGGAAGACACCCCCCCCCCTCAAAAAAGCAACAGAAAATGAAGGCATATGCCCAGAAAGGGGTGGGTAAGAAGAAAGAAAAGTGAACAATGTGATGGAAAGGTTATACAGTGTGTTTTCAGGGGTACCTCCTTGAAATAGTGTAGAGTAAGGTGTGGCCAGGATTCCAGTCAAAACTTGTGGTGGTACTAATCTGCACAGTGACAAGCAGAAGGAAACAAGGGATGAATAGAAGTGTGCATAGGCCCCCAGATGAATTTACGAGCCAGAAAAAAACCAAGACTTGCCACCCAAATCACCCCGTAGGGGATGGACAACAAGGGCGTTGGCTCCTGGGGGCTGAGGCACTGTGCCCTCCCCGTGATCTTTTTTTGAGGGGGCTGGGTTCCCTCAATGTTCAGATGGCCCTGTGTGCAATGTCACGTCATGTTGGGCCCCCTCAATCCTCAATCATGGCCCCTCTGATGGACAGTTACCTGGTATGTCTAGAGCAAAATTCAGAGCCTGATATGTATCTCTTAACCAATATACAGTACCCCATCTTGTGTTAACCATGCAACATTGTATCTCTGTCCATCTTCAAATACTTTGTGGAAAGTCACAAGAAGTGTAGATTGAGTAAATGGCTGAAAAAGCAAGTTTGCAAAAGGTGAGCATTTGTAAGTGTTTTCGGGAGGTTGGATTCCTGTTGCAACACTAATCATCTGAAATAGCAATTCAGGTATTTGCTTCTGGAATTCCTTGTTCAAGTTATGAAATATAGAGGTGCCTGTCACTTTAGTAGATGTATTAGTAAATTAGATATTCTCGAGCCCAATTCATAATGTTAGGAGATACAATGTGTTTTGCAGGCTTTGACGTCTTCCCTCCAACCTTTCAGTGCCAGCTTTGGAAAACGCAAAATAAGATTGATGAAATTTTTAAAAACCTTGCCAGCCTGTGGTTCTGAAGAGTCAAAAGATAATAAAGCCAATTATTATTTAACGAAGATAAATCGTCCTCCCAAGCATTGCAAATGTAAAGGAAGGAACCCATTGTCCTGTTGATAAGATTAAAGTAGAGAGGGGACTGAAATTTAATTCTTGGTTTGGTTATATTGTAATTAATTTGAAATATAAGGATGTCATGTTGGCCTAGCCAGTTTCCATTTGTAGTAACAAGGTGTTTTGTCCCAAGGCATCAGAGGTGCCCAGATTGCATTAAATAGCTCCTTCCTCAAATTTGTCTAGTGATTCAGTTAGCCTTATTTATAATACAAACTCTAGAAGGAGGTAATATTAAGGGTTCTATGGTACTACATTTAACTACCAACAATAATTTCTTACATCATTTGTGGTATTTTCCCTTTTATAGGGAAGTTTTTAATATTTAATGTTTTATTGTGTTTAAAATGTTTTGTTGAGAGCCACCTAGAGTGGCTGGGGCTACCGAGTCCAATGGGCAGCATACAAATAATAAAATTGTCATTATTATGGTGCCAACTGCATTCCTATTCATCAGAAATTATACTTACCCAAACATTTTGAATGCCTCCACCATGTCATTCAAATAAATTAGTCTGCACCATTTATCAAATATATTTATATCCCTTCTCATAAAAAACTTAATGGGTGTGGTTAGTGCATGGAGGAAGCAAACCATGACCCTAATGTTGCCATACTGCGGTTTGTTCCACCTGACCTTCCCATGCCTCTGGGGGGGTTGACAAAAAATTTTTTGCCCCCGGGTACCAATTTACCTTGCTACACACCTGGTGGTTTACCATGATTTGTGGCCACAGCCATTTTGGGCAACATGTACATGGATCTAGAAAGGGCAATCCTAAAAAGTGGTGTCACACCAGAAAGGGCCCATTCTTCAGCCTCCCCATCCCGATCTCAATAATAAGAGGAACCTGAATCCCAGATGATCTCAGGGCACAGGGCAGATTTATGTGTTATCTATTGTTTAACAGAATGTTTTACCACCCTTTGAAACACTTGCCTTTTAAGAACTAGTCCCAAGTTGCTGTCCTACTTTAGCAATCTCCCCTCTGCTCATTTACAATCCCCCTCCCTCTGTACAGTCTTCCTTTCATCACCATTGTGAAGATAAAGTTATTGTTTGGTGTTTTCAACTGAGGAAGTAAATCTTGCTAAACAATAATTTATGTTCACCGTCGAGGTGTGCTGAAAAGTGGAGGGAATGGCAGGTGAGGAGAAAGGATTTCACTTTGAGGTTTTAATGGGGAGGCAGACTCAGCAGATGTTGAGGCTACAGATGGAGTGTCTGAAACATATTGTTGCATTAATTTTTGATGGGGAATTCCAGCAGCTAAGATGTCAGGGGCGGGAAGAAAACAAAGCAAGGCAGGCCAGATCCTCCATGGAACAGACTTTGCAATGCCAATGCCAGGGTCAGGCTTAGGCCAGCAGTATCATCCTGTCGAACTGCTTTTAGTTCATGCCAGGTTGCGGGGCTGCAGATTTTGCATTTGCTTAGCCTCCATGGATCAGATTGGCAAAATTTAAATTAATGTTCCAATAAGATTGTTTTTTCATGTGAAGAAAAGGTACATAGAAGTTGAAGGGGGAATTGGATTTCTCTGCTGTGACTCAACTTTATACAGCATTGGTTCACTCAACAAATAGGATGGAAATCTAGCGCAGCCCCAAATCAGAGCGCTTTATGAGTTGTGCCATGTTTAAATCTGTCTTGGAAATAACGACATTTCATTTTGCTCACTTTCTTGATAACCTTTAAGATTTCTTCCTGTCAAGCAAAATTCCAGGAACAATTCTGCATTGACTTGTTCTCTCCACTGCTCTTGTCATGTAGACGAATATCTGCTGTATGCTCCAGCAATCATTCAATATTCCTTTGTCACCCAGAAAGCTAATTTCAAGCAGCTGTACAAGTGTTTAGGAACTGAGCTAGATCTATATGGAGACTATTGCTAGAAATGCTATCCATAATTCGCTGCCATATTGAAATTTCCCTTGCCACCAAGATCTTTCTTGCTGTTTTTCCCCAGTTCCAAAGGGAGTTAATACATGCACAATATTGGTTTGATTCCTGCCAGGCATAGATGTATTTGGGCTGACTGCCTCCATGCAACACATTACATACAGTTTGCCATCCATGTATGATGTGTTGAACAAACATGGACACTATTGTTGTATCTCTGTTTTACAGAATAACATTTACAAATCCCTCCTATATGGAGGCCAGGGCTGCTGGAGTGGAATCTTTCCGGGGTTTTTTTTTTAACCTTCTGCTGACAGGTTGATTGCCTATTTTTGTGGATGAGTACATGCCTGGAAGAGTACAGTTTGCTTTCCATACCCTACAATGCTTTGTCAGCTGCTTATTGATACTATCTGATGTTGTTAGGCTATAAAGTCCTATACAACTTAGGCCCAGGCTATCTGAAGGACCATAATTCCCCATACAAACCTGCTTGGGCTCTGAGATCTTCAGCAGAGATATTCTCTTGGTCCTCCCCCACCAGACAGGCTTGGTGGGGATGCAGAATAAGGCCTTCTCAGTGGCTGCTCCCAGACTGGTTCCCTCTTTGTTATCCTGCTGGCAGCAGGTGAAAATGTTCTCACATTCCCAGTTCAGGTCAGCAGAACGGGTTGATAGAACCGCCCCTTGATTGAAGGCTGGCAGCAACTTTTTGGGAGGTAGTTCTGCTGTTCTGCTCCTGCCTTCCGGTCTAAGTGCAGCCAGTTGACACAAGCTCCCTCTGATCTTTCAGGTTTTTACCTTTAAAAAAAATATTTTAGCTTGTATTTCTAAAGTAGTTTGCTCAATACTTCTTAGTCTTTTATTTAATTATTAAGTTTAAAGCTTTCTGCAGTTTATTTTCTTGTTATAGGAGTGTGCTCCCCTACCTGCCCACTTCCCATTTTCTCTGCTGTTCTTTAAAAAATAATCTTAATATTTTCATCATTTCCCTCCCACTGTAAGTGGTTGGCCAAGGGAGAACAGGGAATTTCTCCATTACAACAGCAGCTGTAGTGAAGGAGGAATGCAAGTGGAAGCCTAGAGAGACATGCAAGCTATGTCTTTTGGCGCGAAAGCCATTTCTTCCCTTCTGCAAAAAGGAAACCTCTTCATTGAGCTTTTTAAAGCCATTTCTCCAGAAGGAAAGCCTTACATCTTCACTTAAGAGCAGATTACATCCACCCCACTCATATATTGATTGGGTGTGCTATATTCCCCTGCTATCCATTCCAATTCAGCATTTGGGATTTCTTTTTAAAAGATTATTCATTCAAATAATAATCAGTCTAGAGAGGCTAGGAGGGCTAAATAACTGGGGGGGGAACAGACCACCACCCCCTCCTCTGAAGCAGATCCCAACTGGGAAAAAGAAAAGAGGCAAGCAAAAGGCTTTAAACACATTTTCTACTTTCCAATAGCCCCTCTTAATCATCGGATGAGGAAGAATCCTCTCCTCCAGCTACTAATATGGACCAGGGCTCTTCCAGGGTCCTCCACCCCCCAGCTACTATGAATACCTTACAGCTGTCTGAGGATGTGCTTAATAAAATCAAGCAGGCCCCCCCTCCAACAGCTTACAGCTGAATTTCTGTCTGTTTTAAAAGCCTCTTCATCATCTCAGACAAGACACAAGACCTGCTGGCAAGAAAGCACAGTCAGTGCCTAAAAGGCCCTCTCTCAACTCTGGGCAACCTAAAATACTTTCCATGGAATCTGCTTCAGCCAGACTGCAGTCTACAACCAGAACCCAGTCTCTCAATCTCTTTGGGCTGTAAGATGATCTTAATCTAGTAGCCCAAGACTGAGCACCATCCCAACAGTCTTGAGTTCTCTGATCCTTTTGCTTTCATGGATCAAGATGAAGATGAATGGAGTGACAACCCACTAACTCCTCCCACTGACTGTTTCAGGATTCTCATTGCATTTCTTTCCTGGGTAAAGCCTTAGCTACCTTAGAGGTTAATGCTCCCCCTGCAGAGCAATCTCCAATTCCATCTAAAGCTAAAGTGCTAAAGGAACCACAACATTCTGTGCTGGACCTTCCAGTTCCAGCCCCGCTCAAATATGTTACCAGGTTGTAATGAGATTTACCCCTCCAAAATAAAAAAAGTGGTGGTGCTCGCTAATACGCTATACTACCTAGACTTCCTTAAACTGCCCAGTGTGGATCGACTTATTTTCACTGTAGTTTCTAAGGCTCTACTTCCAAGGGAAGGAGGCTCCCAGCTGAAGGATCCCAATGAACACTGCCTTGACTATGTCATCCACAGGGCACAGGAAGCCAATGCCTTGGCCATCTGAGCAGCTTGCACAGCGTCAGTGTTTGCTTGGGCATCTTCAATGTGAGTGGATGATCTCTTAGACAACCCTACTCAGGATATGAGACGCCCCGCTAAACCATACTGAATCTACACTGTTCAGCAACATTCACAGTAGATGCTATGATGGATACTACACAATATGCATCTTGTGCCCTCGTACCTGATGTAGTGGCCAGACACACTCTATCGCTTTGACACTGGGAAGCAGATACACACTCCTGTGTTAACTTCTGCATCACCCCCTATGTGGCTGGCAAACCTTTTGGAGAAGAAGCTCTGAAAGACATTCTAGTTAAATCCAGAAATAAATGCAATATACTGATCGTTCATAGAGATGACAAGAAACCGAACAGGAAATATTCAGCACATTCCTACAACAATCATTTCAGAACTTTTGGAACAGACCCCGCTACCCTCCTAGAAGTCAACAAATCACAAAATTCTCCCCTGATCAGAACAAAACCGGCTGCTAACAGCAGCAATGACACTGCCTCACTTCCAGTGTGAGGAAGGCTCCAGGCCTTTTACCCAAAGTTAACTGCCACAACCTTGGCAAATGGGTGCTGAACACCATTCTCAATGGGTACATTTGTACTTGCCCAAAACGTAGTTTTTCTGTTGCTGGGGAAATGTCAGCAGGCTGCACCCTAGCCAGCTGACTGCAGGAATGTTTTCTTGCACATAGCCACTTCTCAAGTGTTTAGTTAGTTACAGTCCTGCTTGGGAGGTAGGATATATCCTCCACCTGCCAGGACCTTCCCAGGCTTATCTTCCTTGGGCTCTGCTTCCCAGGTCACTGGATCCCTCCCCAGTGTCATCTGTCAGCCACTCCTCACCTCTGGTCTGGCCTGACTCCCCCCTCCCTCACACCATCTGCATCTAAGACCTACGACACAGAGCAACAAATACTTGGATCCAAATATGCTGTTCTGCATGCAGAAGGCATCTCTTATTCATGGGAGCTCTGTTTCACACCTCACACTAGAACACACTGTTCACTATTCTCACACAGAATAGTTAAACTAGATCCAAAGGTGTTCTCCCCCCCCCCCCATTCAACCTCCTGTGGAAGCTGAAGCTGCAGAACTGCAGTAGAATTCACAATATGGTGTTGCATTAACTCTTGTGCAAATGTTTTCAGACCAGCACTTGCAGCTGTATCCAACCATTACTATTTCATGTTACTGAATCAAAATTTGTTTTGAGGTATTTTGTAATATGGCCTTTCTAAATTTAACATTTAAAAAATCACTTTATAGCCCTGTGCTGCATTTATATTTGATCTCTCTCTCTCTCTCTCCTACACACACACACACACACACACACACAAAATATTTTAGAATCCAATAGCAATCTCATCCTACCTCCTTTATTTATTTCTGACACAAGCAATTAATCTTTCTCTACCTCTAATCAGTTTTGATGTTACATTCATTGGAGTGATTTGTTTCCTATCTTTGTTGTGCACTGGAATTGATATGTGATGATAAGAGCTTCTTAGAGGACAAAAACAAGGAAAATATAAAATTGAATTTACCTTGCAATCATTATATAAAATGTGACGTACATCAATTATGCATGCCAACCAGGGAAATGTAGCCTTGAACAAACTGTTCTGATTTGCCATTAGAATGATACCTGAAAAACTTTTTTCTGCACAAGTATTTTGGTTTGCTTGCTTTTCTCTGGACCTTTTTACTATACTAAGTGTGAGAAGAAGCACTGGGGAGATTAGCTAATGATAAGAGAACAATTATTAATAGGAAAGAATAAGCTAGTGTTAAAACCTGGATGCATGTAAGCAAGTGAGCACAACTGTTTTTAAACGTGACATTTCTTCTTCCTAGGAATGTTATTTCACCATGTTATCTCCCATAGAATATTGTTTTCCTTTAATCTGATGCTTTGAGTCCCATTAATTGAAGATAGCCATCAGCAACTGTGATCTTTCCCTCTTTGTCAATCCTATAGATGGTATTTATTTCAGATATTCACTCATTTTTTCTCTCATTCATACAGTTTAAAATGGGTTACATTAGAAATCGTAATCTCCCCCCTCCATACATGGACATATGAGAATATTCACAGCATCTTCAGAAACTCATTTTTACAAATTATTTTTATTGCTGCTGTTGCTTTATAGTTTCTTTATTAGTAACGAATAACAGCCCAGTGATGCCATGTAGTCTGGTAGTGGCTAAGTGGGGTACATGGGAAACTGGGGTTGGTGATGTTGCAATAGCACCATTTTTTTCTAAGTAGGAAAGTCCTAAGTAGGACTTTTTCTAAGTCTGGTTTATTTTAAAGGAATTGCTTTTGAGTTTAACATGCCAAAGCAGCCAATTGCGTTTTATTCACTTGGGTAGTGTGAAATAATTTGGACAATGATAAAAGTATTTAAACAAATAGCCCAGGGCCTCCCCCCTGCCCCCGGGTCTGGCCAAAGGCAAGGTGGTTCTTTTAAAATGAGATTCAGAAGCAATACAAAATACACAAGTGAGTGAGAAGATTAAAGATTTTATTCTAAAACAGCAAGCGACGTATCCATACCAAGCAAGCACTTCAATCTGCCACTTGGAAGCCCTCAAGAAGCGGCGAAGCGACTCCCCCAGGTAGCCTCATTTTGCATAGCCCTGTGGCCAATCAGTCTATGCTTCTAAGCTTCAAAGAAACTTTGCCCAAACCATCCAATTTTATAGATAGCCTGTGTGGTTTCCAAGACTGCTATGTGCAGATCAGCCATTAGCTATGCCCTCCCAATGCCTCACTTTCTCAAAACAATGTCCAACATCAAAGAAGTTCCCAGCACTATCCTCTACAACTGATTAAGGCTGCTATGTGTGCGGCTTCACCTCCTCCTAACGTTCTCAGGACATTAAAAAAAAACTTAATAAGAGCGGGGAGGTGGAAGGAACAGAGGCAGGAAAGGTAACTGTGTCAGATCACTAACTCCTCAATACATTTTTGTCTTCCGGATGCATTTCCCATACACCCCCTCTGCCCAGCACCAGCCCAGCAGCAGTAAGCCTACCTTGCTTTTTCTACTGCCCCTAGAGGTCACCCTCCCAAATTGCAGGTGGGACTGATCAGCATTTCTTGCTGTGATTGCTTAGCAACAGTCATTAAGTGTTTAATCAGAGAATCAGAGAATTGTAGAGCTGGAAGGGACCCCGAGTGTCATCTAGTCCAACTCCCTGCAATGCAGGAATCTCAACTAGATCATCCCTGACAGGTGGCCATCCAACCTTCACTTAAAAGCCTCCAGTAAGAGTCCACAACCTCCTGAGGAAGTCTGTTCCACAGCTGAACAGCTCTTACTATCAGAAAGTTCTTCCTGATATTTAGTGGGAATCTCCTTTCTTGTAACTTGACGCCCTTGGTTTGAATCCTATTCTCCAGAGCAGGAGAAAGCAAGCTTGCTCCATCCACCATGTGACAGTCCTTGAGATATTTGAAGATGGCTTTCATATCTCCTCTCAATCTCCTCTTTGATTGGCTAAACATACCTAGCTACTTCAACCGTTCCTCATAAGGCTTCACTTTCAAACCCTTGATCATATTGGTTAAGCCTCTTTGGCAATGGTGCTGCCTGGCGAGTGCTGAAACCTTAGAGTTATCTCCATGGTTTGTGCTCTAATTTTCTTCAGGAATGTCAGATTGACTTTTTTTTAAATGAAAGCTAAGCATTGGGGCCCTGCTGGCTAGCGGCCATTACATGTGTAGCCCCTGTATCCCACAGTTGGTAGCTGTGTGTGCAGTTCCCCACAATGTGCATCTGTGACAGCAGTTTTTCCTGGATGATGCAAGAGAAAACTTTATTCAAGAGGGGGAAGTGAGCCTCAGCACATGCCTTGCTTTGTATAGGCTTCTTTCTGCTAACTAGAAACATTTATTTCAATGAAAACTGACATTTGTGGATGGAGAAAGCAGGATTATAAAATAACTTCAGCTCTGATGGGGCTCTTAATAAAATGATGGCAGTTGCTAGCATAGTTACAAGGCCAAAGTTAAAAGTTAAAAATTCCCAGATAATGGATGGTATTTATTCTGTTATTGAACTAGAAATTTCATTAGCGCTCAGCAGTAATGTCCCACGATGAGCATTTCCTCGGGTTGTTAGATGCCTGACCACAAATAACCCATAACCCTTTGGGATGTGAGTTTACCCCAACACAGAAAGCCCACCCAAGCAGCAAATACAACTAAAATTATTTTATGTCCACATCATGAGGCAGCCTAATTAGACTTACTCTCAAAATCATTTGTCAACTATTGTTTCCTCAGTAAAGAGAACACACATTTTGCTTGCCTTTATACCACTCTAAAACTGCATGGCCATGGAAGATACATGAACTCTATTACTTGTTACAAAGATTTCTATTTTTTAAAAAATCAAAAAAATCACCAGTAGTGTTATGCCAAATAATGTTTTTAGTGATGGGCTTACTGAATGCAACATTAATTCTAGAGGAAACCTAGTCATAAAAGTTGTGTTTTTCTTGTGATGGTTTCATTTACCTTTTTAAAAGTGTATATTTTATGGCAGGACTACTAGGGTCTACTGTGTGATATCAGATGGGAAAATTCAGTCGCGTGATATTTGTATCAATATGTTACAGTCATACCTTTAGATACGAACGCTGCGTGTTGTGTTTGTCACGGGTTACGAACACGCTGAACCCGGAAGTACCGGAACGGGTTACTTTTGGGTTCGGCGGTTCGCACATGTACAAAAGCGCCAAATCGCGCTTTGCGCATGCGCAGATGCGACACTTCAGGTTGCGCACTGCTCATGTTGCGAATGGGGCTCCGGAACGGATCCCGTTTGCAACCAGAATTATAACTGTACTACCAAAGGCACCACTCTACAAAGTTCTTCTACTTGGGCTGCATTTAAGTGATCAGACCGGGCAAGAGCACTACAGTGCTGTGATATGACTCCCACTCATTTCAGTGGAATTATTATGGTTTGCTTAGGTTAGATCGGGTTTTTTGAGTTTGTCAATCACTTACCACTAAAAAAAAGTTCCAACAAAGGGGGGGAACCACCACCACAAACTCAATAATAAAACCACAAGCATTATTAAAAGCAAATTGAACAATAGAGTCATATAAAAATACATAACTATTTTGTTATCTACTGATGGCAGCATGACTGACCATCGTGTCTTTCTAGAAACATTTGGAAAAGGCCACAGTGGAGATCTGGTATGGGAAAGTGTGGTTTCTGTTTAACTTGGAAAAAACTAATGCAAAAAGTTCGTTTTCACAGATGACAGTCAAAACATGACATGTGTTATTCGGTTTGGTTTGATCTTATTAAATACAGTAATGGAGGAGCAGAGGCACTAAAAAAACTGGCAAGATTCCATGTTTGTGGAATTCTTAACTTTAAAAAGACAGGATATCTGAGTCTAGCAGGATGGTAACTTTGGAACTCTATGCTGCACCATCATGAGCCTGTGAAAAAAGACAGATTCATTAGACTAGGCAATGGTCAGTGTTTCCCCTTTCTTTAACTTACCTTTGCTATAACCTTCGTGTTTCCTGTGTCATCGTTATGATTTGTATAACTATCCTTTTTCAAAAAAAAAAAACTTAATAAGAATTGCAGTTTTTGAAAATATTAGTTGTGCTATCCAAATGTCCAGGAAAACAAAAAATGTCATTGCCTGGCATCTATCTGGTGATTCCATCAACAGGCTCCTACCAAGGTCTGTTCTCTTGTTGCCCCCTTTCTGACCTCCCTTGGAGGTCCCTTAGAAGTGGTATACAAAGAAGGGCTTAATGTGATGGTCTCAGGGCTCAGGCAAAGGTGGCCTTTTGGGTATAGGGGTCTTGAAGCCTTAAAGATTAAAACCAGCACTTTAAATTGGGCTGGGAAAGAAATGGACAGTCATTGTAATGGGACTGGAACTGGTGTTATGCATTCAAGTTTTCTTGTTCCAGATAACAAGCTAGCAACTTTGATCTGTGCTAGCCGTGGTTCACAAATCATCTTCATAGGCAGTGCCAAGTACAATGCATTGCAATAGTCTAACCTGGAGGTTTCCAGAGCTTAGGCAACTGAAACCAGGCTATCCACATCCAGAAGTTGGGTTTCTGTATGCAAGTGGACTTCTTGCAGGGGTTGAGCCATCCATAATAACTGTGCACATAATATCTAAAAATGACTTGCTCAGTGTGTGAAACTGGATTCATATCCTGTGTTTTATCCACTATTAACTACTGTAAAGCAAATTTGTGGGGTTGGAAGTGTTTGCATTACCTGCTAAACTTGTCACTTACTTGTTCTTTACATGCTCATTATTTCTTAACAAAGAAGCTCTTTGCAAAACTACAAGGAGGAACTATTTTATGTAAGCTAAAATTTTCATAAAAAAGGATATATGACAAGTAGCTGAGACAGTCATTTTTCAACTATAAACACACATACGTAGTTTTTCTCTTGGCAAAAGTTGAAGCATTTTGAACATGCACAAGTGGAGGAGATGCAAGTGTTAGTAAGTTTGCTTCTTAAAGCTTGCTTTTTGTTTTCCCCAGGTATATATAACAGCTAAAGGGTTGCAATTGCATCCTTATGGAAATTGTTAGCAAACTCCCCCTTGATTACTAATCAATGCAGCAGCAAGTAAAAGCTTTTTGTGTATAGGAAAAAACAATCCATCATTTTGTAGAACAGGAGTAGCCAACCTGATGCCCCCCCCCCCCATGTTGTTTGACTACATCTTCCATCACTCGCAGCCAGCAAGGCAAAAATCTGGGATGATAGCAGATTCACAGAATTGTAGAGTTGGAAGGGAATCTCAGCTAAAGCATCACTGACCACCCAACCTCTGCTTAGGAAGGAGAGTCCACTACCTTGCACACCGCCACTTCCACTGCCAAGAGGGAGGTGTTCTGGTACATGGCATTGCCTCTCATATTCCCCACCCCTCGGCAGACAAGCTGAGTGACCACACTTAGAGAAGTGGCCCAGCTCCTGTGAAGTTCGGCAAGAACCAGGGTGTTCCTGCGACCATGCTTTGAGGAGCACCCTGGCTCCCACTGAGTTTGACGAGAGCTGGGGTGCAGTGGCGGAAGTGGTGGTGGTGGGAGGCGGCAGCGGCGGTGGTAATTCCTGTTCTGCCTCAGGTGGCCAAATTAGATGGGCTACCCCTGCTTTGCTTTGACTTTTACTTCATCCAAAATCTCAGTAGATTACCAGATCACTCTACAAATATAGACTTGCTTCCAGGATTCGGTGCTTCCAGGATTTTAGCACCAACCAGAGTTAATGAGCAGTGTAAATTAGGGATGGGGAACCTGCAGCGCTCCAGATGTTGTTGGACTCCCAAACTTCTATTAGCTCCCACCACATAGCTAACAGTCAAGGATGATGATTTGTAGTTTAGCAACATCTGCAAGGCCACAGGTTTCCCATCCCTGGTATAAGTTCTCAATTTCCAAATGCTCTGACTCTGGCAGCAGCCCTCCCTTGACATAGCAGATTTATCCCAGTTATCAGTGTGTGAGTGACAGTCCAGCGGCTACTGACAGAGGTAATTTGTAGAGAGTGATTAAAATTGCACATAATCTTTTTCAGGTGATTGGAGACATTAAACCGAGTCTTTAAAAGATAGCTGAAAGGATATGTGAAAGAGACAAAAAGAATATACTATACCCTAAATGGAACAGAACACTGAATTTTTGAGTCAACGTCAAACATGCTTCTCTCTGCTCCCAGTTCTGTAAATAATGGATAAAGCAGCTTCTCCACAGTGTACCTTTTTGTTGGACCTAAGGAGGCAATCAAAACCCTATTAGGGTGGAGGGGAGTTTTAACTGGGCAGAGTTGTCCCTCTACCCAACCCTACCAGTCTCTGCCAGCCTCTGCCCAAAGAGCCAGCATCTTTCCTTTGACAGTTCACCTGCTGAACATGTGGATGGGATCTCTGCTGGTTGCAGCCCATGGAAAGCCTCCAAATAGGGTGTTTTGGGAACAGGGGCAATGGCGCTGAGCCAGACTGCCAACCACTGGATCCCAAGCCAGCCCCACTGCCGTCACTTGACAGCACTGGGCCTGATCGAAGCCCAGTCACTGCACCAGCTCCAGGCAGGCACAGAGCTTTGTCAGGCTGGGATTTGGATTGCAGTGTAAATGAGGTGCTTGTCGCCTTGTTGCCGCCATTCAGGATTGTGACTGAAACATGAGACAGATTCTCTTAGGACCTGAGAGAGACTGCAGGAAAAGTGTTACATTTGTATGTATACTGCTTCCTGTGTGTGTTGGAGTGCATATGCATCAAACCTGACTTTCTTTTTATCTCATGGGAGTCTGAATAACCTGGGCGAAGAATCTATAAATATTGATAGTGATATAGATCTCCTAAACTGATTATCCCACATAAAAAGTGAATAAAATGGTTGACTTTTAGATCTGTCTGGCACTCTTTTTAATGAGTCATAAATGCTAATTATGTCAGGTGGGTCCAACAATTCCCGTATAATATTCACTTTCATGAATTTTTGACCTCATCACTTTCATTGAACTTCAGTAGATAGGTCGGGTGGCTGTAAATTTCTCTTGATTTTACTGTTTTATCTTTTTGTAAACTGCTTTGTTCTTGTTTTTTAAAAAAATTTTTTACAGTCAAGCGGTGTGTAAATTTTATGAAATAAATAATAAATTGTATTTCCCCTACTGCCTTGTTCACATTCTGGGCCTGATTCTGAAAAACAGTCCTGTGGACTGTTAACCCTGTATTAACCAGAAACCACCACATGGCCATGACACTAGTCTAGAGGTAATTATTATAGTTGGCTGCTGTTGTCTATGATCACTGAAGTTGACTACGCTTGTGGAAGGATCTCTTTTGACCTTGACTCTGGCTGATGCAATCCTGGAGTAAATGTTACATGGGGCACACAGTATGTGAAAATGCAGGGATGTTGCCAGCTGGCATATATAGTTTTGCATCAAGGCTTATGTAACGCATCGGATCTAAGTTAAGGGATTTTCAGAAACCCACGGTGTTTTATGAGTTAATGGGCACACCAGTTTGAGTGGCAGATATCCCATGGGAGGTGGGACATTCCGCTCTTTAAAAAGGAGGGAGCAGCCGTTAGAGAGGGGAGAGTGGTGACTGGAAGAAGGAGGGCGTGGGGCCAGGATAGTGGTGGGTAGGTTAGGATAGGTTAGGATACGTTGAAGAGGTGTATATTATGCTGAAAGAAAGAGTTTACACTGTTATGAAACTAAGCTTATAACCCATTACTGAAATCGTTATGTTCTGAAAGAAATAAAGACTTCTTATTGTTGAGCTAAGAAAATATCGTCGTTCATTTGGTCCAGCGAGTTAAGTATGCTCATGAGGAGGTGAACTCAGGGAAAGGGCAAAACTGACCTGCAGGGTGATAGTTTGTGCCTTGGAGTTCCCTCAGGAGGGGCTAGCGGGTGGAAACGTTGGCATTGCCACAGAGTTGCTAAGAGGGCTTAGCTAACTGATACAGTGAGGGATCTAATGAAAGAGAGACCCCGAACTGTAGGCAAAGGAGAGTTTAACCCCTGAAGCCCAGAGCAGAGGATATAACCAGCCACGGCCGCTGGACAGGAAAACTCCCGTTACTAAGAGATCCCCAGATTATATATAAAAGGGGATTGACATCACAAACGGAGCTCAGAGGGACAGGTGGGGTGGATTGAAATTTGACCCAGAACACCTGATTAGAAATTCACTTAGTAACAAGGGGAGAGTGTGAAGTGGAGGTTTGTCACAGCTTATGTATCGGATAAAGGAAGCTCAAAGGAGGGAAATGGTGATTATCAATTTCATGTTGTGCCTGTACCACTGCCCCCTCTCCCATCGCATACACATACAAGGTTGTCAGATACAATGTGCATAAATGTGTATGGTTCTTCTGTAAAGAAAATCTTTTTTGCTTTGAAATGAAATGATCATGCAAGATTATTATTAAATGTTTGTTGAATTTATAGTCCACCCAAAGGAGCCCAGGGTGGCCAAAAAGACATCAACAGGAAAACAGCACAATTAAAAATAAAAATAGTAAAAACATAAAAATATATCAGTGCCTGAGTGATAGCATGTATATTTATATATACATGTAGGAAAAGCTTGAACATACTGCAAAAGAGACATGAGTGCCATCTGAAGCTAGCAGCCCCACCCCCCATCCCATGAAATTAAGCAGGAGGAGCAAGGACAAGAAGAAATAGAGGCAGCCTTTGATTAAGCAGTGGATGAGACATCAGATACCGCACTCATTGATGGAGAGAGCTATTTGCACTTCAGAAGCTAATGCAGAGGAATATTATGATGGGATCTGACAGACCTTTTTGGACATTATGGTGTCTGCGGAATTCTTCTCTGGATTATAATGCAGGCTTCATTTTGCCAAGAGGGTTTGACACAATTATACATCTTTGCTATAGATTGGAATGTGGATTTGTGCTGTCACTTACGACCAGTAAAATAGCAGAGGTATTTGCTTTTGTTGACAGTGCTGTAAAATGGTATTGGTCAATGGATCTTAAAGCAGCATGTGTCTGGGTCACAGGGAGCAGGTGAGACAAAGCTCAGAGGCCTTCTATTGCCAAAGTCTTGGGGAGGGGAAATAACAATAACAACAACAACAACAACAACAACAACAATAATAATAATAATAATAATAATAATAATAATAATATTTATACCCCACCCATCTGGCGGGGTTTCCCCAGCCACTCTGGGCGGCTCCCAACACAGTATTAAAAACACGGTAAAACATCAAACATTAAAAACCTCCCTAAACAGGGGTGCCTTCAGATGTCTTCTAAAAGTCAGGTAGTTGTTTATTTCTTTGACATCTGATGGGAGGGTGTTCCACAGGGTGGGCACCACCACTGAGAAGGCCCTCTGCCTGGTTCCCTGTAACCTCACTTCTTACAGGGAAGGAACTGCCAGAAGGCCCTCAGAGCTGGACCTTAAGTATCTGGGCTGAGGCCGTTTAGGGCTTTCAAGGTCAGCTTTGAATTGTGCTCGGAAACATACTGGGAAGTATGGAATGGATCGTAGGCAGTGTCATCGTAGGCGAGTGCCCTCCGATCTGATGGTGCTGTCAGCCCACAACAAAACAACTCTTGTTCATGATTTGATCATGGATGAAGTGGGTGACCCTGGTGCATCACTGGAACCTGGGCAGGTGAGTTGGGAGGCTTTGCTCACCTGGGTATATAGCACAGCACCAGTAAGAGTGGAAGGATGGGCAGGGGTGTGACAATCGCCCATAAGAGTTCCATCATTCTCACCAGGAAACTACCGGTAGTACATCTGTGAGAGTACATGATATATTACATTATTGGTGAGTGGACTAGAGAGCTCCATCCATATGCAGTGTACTGGATCGAGAAAATCCTCTGAGCACAATCACTGCTTTCATGCAATTCCACATCCTCTGCACTTTAGTTTGGTCCCTCAGTTGTCTCTCTGTGACTGTAGGAGAAGTTTTGAAAAATTATCCCCAAATGGTATTAATTTTATTTTAGAGGACAGACTGTAGCTCAGTGGTAACGCTCATGTTTTGCCTATTGATAGTATTCAGATACCATCACCGTACTCTCTTAGGTACCTTCTGAAAACTTTTCTGTTTTAGACACATTATTTGGTTACATCTTGATAGCCATTACATCTTGGGCTTTTTAAATTCCATTTTGTTTTATAATTTATATATATATATTAATGGGTTTAAAATATTTTAAGTGTTTTTATCGTAGATGTGTTTGCCACCCTGGACTCCTTTGGGAGGAAGGGTGAGAGATTAATGAATAAATAAAATGAATGTTTTGTGTACAATAGTCCCTGGTTCAATTGTTGTCATCTCCAAGTACAGCTGGGAAGGACCGACCTGGAACCCTGGAGAGCCCCTGCCTAGTCAATTTAGAAAATGCAACTTCTCATTTATTCACTGTAACTTCAGAATTACAGAGATTTATATATCTGTTGCAATGTAAATATGTAAACTTAATACTGTGGATAATTTGGCACTTTTGCAGAAGCTGTTACAAATATAATTTGTTGATAGGAGCAGATAAAAGTTTTCACTGGAATGCACTTTTCAGTGCTTGTAAAACCTCACTAATAAAACTTTTGATCTGAGAGCTGCTCCTTTAAAATACCGGTACATGTTTTTATGAAGTCGCATGACAAATCTGATTACCGAGTTCGGTAAAAGTAAGATTTTAATGAGCCAGTCATCCTTCTTTTAGAGTGTGTGATTTAGCTGGTAATTCATTCCAGTTTCTTGTTGATAATCTTGTAAGCAATTTTTGGTGATTTTCAATTTCTAGCTGCAATATTTGCACCTGCTTGATGATGCAGTCTACCACTAGGGCTGGAAGCACAAAACTAATCTGTTATAGATATTAGATTTATCATAAGCAGGTATCTTTAATGGGCCAATATTTTCAAAATATTAATCCCTTGTGAGCTACAATTTATATTAGTAATATTTGTGATGTGAACACTTGCCAATCATATTTTTAATAACTGTCTTCCAAATGCAGCTGGATTAACCTGCAGTGCAAGTTATGTGATTTATAGGCTGGTTTATGACTGATTATTCACAGTACACCAGTAACCCTTTCTGCACAGACAGCTTTCATTATTCCAGATGGGCTTGAGTAAAATCTGGAATACAGTGAAATATCTCCATCATTTAACTCTGTTTATAACTGTAAGCTACTATCCGCAGTATGTTTAAATTGATGTACATGAGCTCCTCAAACTTGGGCACATTGAAGGCAGCCTCACGTGGATTGAGGACACCAAGGTACTTACTCTATGATATGCCTATGTGTCTGTGTCCCTTCATAGCATATTTCAAGTTCTGCTGTAAAGCACTCACAAGGGTATGCTTTTTCTCAGTGTGTCCTCTGTGACCAGCACCATGCAGTTCCTGTGAGCATGGTGTTGTGTCTAGGGTGTCAGACTAGGGATCAGATCCATACCATCCATTTAACATCCAAATCACATTTAAATTACATGGTTTTCTCCAGAGAATCCTGGGAATGGTAGTTTGTTAAGGGTACAGTAGGTCTGTGAGGGGGAGACTGCAGTTCCCACCATTATCTGTAGAGGGAGGGCATCCTGTGCTCTAAATGTGTGTTGAATGCACTTTAAGTGTGTGGTGTGTGAATCTGCTCCAGAGGCCTCACACTGCTGGTTTGGGAATGGTGTTAGTGACAATCCAGATCTATTCTGTTGTTTTGTATGGAATACAGTACTGCTGTGTTTTTCCAAAACCACTTTTGGTACCAAATGAGAAAAATAACAACCCAACTGTGTTCTTAGCCAGTAATGTGTACACAACCTAGGTTCAAATACTCATTCATACATTAAGTGCACTAAGAAACCTTAGATCAATCACTAAGATTGTAAGAGCGTAAGATTGGGGGGGGGGCAGCAGAGGACTGAACATATATACTGTATAATGTTTAGGTTTGTGGGGTGCCTGGACTCCCCTTCTAATTCTGGGATGCTCTAATTGAATTGAGCATGTTAAAATATAAGCCATGTTAGAAAACAAGCCAGGCTGGCTTCCTGGTGCAGCCATCGCTTGAAGAGGTGGACCATTAAGAGAGGGCTGGGTCAATTGTCCATTGCCTTGGTTCTCTGAGGTTCCTGTAGGTCAGCTGTGGCCACTTACCCTAGTCACATGATGCTGCATGCATAGCTGCATCAAAGGAGCATGTGCACCAGAAATCATTATCAGCTAACAAACCTACTGAAAACAAATGGTTTTGCATTGTTGAATGCAAAGCTGTTCTTATTCTCCCCAGACAACTGAGGCTGGCTTCATGGTTGTAGATCACATCCACATGTTCCTGTTATGTATTGAAGTTCTCACCTGGGCCACCAGGGGTGTGTGTATATAGTTTATTCTGCTGCGGTTTTCACTCAGGTCAGCTTATGCAAATGAAGGATTATAAACTGACACTCAGGGATTGGATAGCTGCAGAATATGGTTACTGTTGCGTTGTAGCTGAGTTCTATATAAGCTGGTGGCTGAGGCCTCCAGCTTAGTTCTGTTCCAGCCTACTAATAAACAAGAGCTGTTTGGAGATCGCTGTGTCGTCTGCTGTGTCCACCCACAACTTAACAGTTCCTTTTCTTTACTTTCAGAAACAATCTGGCTCTCTGGCTCTCCATTGTGTATTTGTGGCAGCTGTATCAGTTTTTCAGTATTTCAACTTGTTCTGTGAACAGATCGTAAAGCGATCAAAGGAATAATTATATAGCACTTTGCGTTATGTAGCACAGAGTGAACTAGCAGCGCTTGCATCCCTTACGGCTGCAGCTAACAGTTCGAGTGCCCCCTCCTCTTGCCCTTTTTATTTCATGTTGTTTGTTAAGCACAAACCAGAGCCATTTTAAAGTGCCCGTAACACATTTTGAAATTGATTTTGTCACTGGGGACAATGTATGTACATGGCCAAAGGCCAAATGATTCATTGGAGCATTTGGGGCTGTAGATTGTTGGGGGGCGGGGCGGGCTGTGTAGCAGTTTGCCTGGGTACACACATTCCTTGTGAGAATATACATTTGAAATTAGTGAATGAAAGAAGATCAAAACACGAAAGCAAAGCAGAAACTTTTCAAATAAATTGCAGTATGATCCTATGCATAGTCACTTGTTCCATTTTCTTCTATGACACTTATTTTGTTATGTTTTAGTTGTTGTGCAGCCCATTCTGATGAATGAGGCCTAAAATTGATTTGTCTGTGGCTCACCCCATGACCCTTCATGTAATTTCAGAAAGCAGGTGACTCAAAATAAGGGTGCAGCACTTTGTGATGACTGGCAGGTTTCTTTCTTTCTTTCTTTCTTTCTTTCTTTCTTTCTTTCTTTCTTTCTTTCTTTCTATTTTTTGCAGGGGGGAGTTGAACTATCAGATGGAAGACAGACTTTTCTATTAGAGAAATGGTGCAATGGTATGGATTAAGTGGTCTCAACACTGACAAGAGTGTTATCATTTTCAGACTTGAAGCTGCCATGAGCGAAATGAATCATTGCAGAGGAAAGGGCGGGGGGGGGGGTGCATTAACAAAATACTGTAGAGACATTGACCTCTGCAAGCCCAGGAGTAGGAAAGGGCTTACTTTGCTTTTAGTATGAGAGCTACTCACCGTGATGAGTCTTTAAGAACAACAATGTAAAGGCTTCCTTCTATTTTATCTTTGATCACTACAACAGCTTTAAAATTCAGGATTTTTTCGGGGGGGGGGTGCGCTTTTTAATGGAGCACTGCATAACACTCAATGCAGATGTGATTTGACACACAGAGATAAGTTGAATATGTAGATATATTATTTTTAAATGATGCGAGTGGGTTTTTTTTAAAAAAATAAACTCAGCTGGTATGATGATTCCACCCTTCATCACAAGAGCTCAGGGTTGCTCACAGGTAAAAACAAGGTAAAAACACATGTAAATAGTTAAAACAAAAACAAGACATTTAAAGGGCTGTAGAATATTAATCAGCCAAAGGTCTGGTTGAAAAGGAACATTTTCGTCTGGCGCCTAAAGACCTTCATATATATATATATATATATATATATATATATATATATATATACACACATACGCACACACACACACACACACACACATACTGTGTGTGTGTGTGTGTGTGTGTGTGTGTGTGTGTGTATGACCTTCATTATATATAATGAAGGCACTAGGCGAATGTCCCTGGGGACAGCATTCCACAGATGGGGAACCACTGCAGAAAAGGCCCGTTCTTGAATTGCCACCCTCTAGACCTCATGTGGAGGAGGCACATGAAGGGTCTCAGATGATGAACACAGAGTCCGGGACAGTTTATATGGAGAGAGGCAGTTCTTAAGGTATTGTGATCCTGAGGGTTTATAGGTCAAAACCAGCAGCCAATTGGCAGCAAGTGCAGTTGGTCCAGGATCAGTATAAGATGCTCAAAGCATCTTGCCCCGGTGAGCAATCTGACCGCCAAAGTCTGCACCAGTTGCACCATCTTCAGAGGTAGCCCTATATATAATGTGTTGCAGTAATCCAGCCATGAGGTTACCAGACCATAGACAACAGAAGTTAGGCTATCCCTGTCCAGATAGGAGTGCAGCTGAGCCACTAGCCAAAGCTGATGGGAGGCCCTCCATGCCACCGAGGCCACCTGAGCCTCAAGTGACAGCAAAGGATTCAGGAGTACCCCCAAGTCCAACCCCCTGCAATGCAGAAATATTTTCACCCAATATGGGTCTCAAACCCACAACCCTGAGATTAAGAGTCTCATGCTCTACCGACTGAGCTATTCCATAATGGTTTGAACTGTAGAAAGGTGGTATACAAATAGAATTATGTATGTCTGTGTGCATGCATGCATGCACACAGACATTTGTTGTTGTTCAGTCGTTCAGTCGTGTCCGACTCTTCGTGACCCCATGGACCAGAGCACGCCAGGCACGCCTATCCTTCACTGCCTCTCGCAGAGTTTGGCCATTGTTGAAAATAAT
The DNA here is from genome assembly GCF_009819535.1 of Lacerta agilis. Taxonomy (NCBI): domain Eukaryota; kingdom Metazoa; phylum Chordata; class Lepidosauria; order Squamata; family Lacertidae; genus Lacerta; species Lacerta agilis. Next base: position 50,016,565 of record NC_046324.1, read on the forward strand.
GTTGAGTTCATTTATTTGGCATTAGAAGTTTAAAAAGAAGAACATTTTAAAGAAAAAATGACAAAAAGGAATGGGAATAGAAAGCAGGAGATCATAAGCAAAAAGCTTTCTGTGGCTATTAGGTGTTTTCTGAAAAATATATATGGTTTCAGGAAATATAATAATAATAATAATAATAATAATTTTATTATTTGTACCCCACCCATCTGACCGGATTCCCCCAGCCACACTGGGTGGCTTCCAACAAATATTAAAATACATTAAAATATCACAGATTAACAACTTCCCTAAACAGGGCTGCCTTCAGGTATTTTCTGAATGTCAAGTAGTTGCTTATCTCTTTGACCTCTGATGGGAGGGCGTTCCACAGGGCGGGCGCCACCACCGAGAAGGCCTTCTGCCTGGTTCCCTGTAGTTTTGCTTCTCGCAGTGAGGGAGGTATGAAGGTATGCACATGTCTTTTCAATACATGGAGTCATGAAGAAACAGGAACCTATCATGGAACAATTGAGGCCATGACAAAAGAATTACCCTGTATGTGAATCATCCCAGAAATAAAAAAATGCTGGGATGGGAATCAGTGAAGTGGAAGACTGAAAAACCAGCCAAGGATGGAGAGGATGGAAAAATTCCACCAATCATAGGATAACATCATCATCTGTTAACGTGACCTGTAAATCCACATGCAAGCGTACCTGGGTGAGACAGGAAATTGAGCACTCACAAACATCCATCTTGATGATAAGCAGCTAAAAGGGGGATTTAGAAGTGTCTACTGGATCCTCAAATGAAATAAGACATGCATGCACCCATCCAAGCAAAGAGGATTTCCCAGACCAATAAGGAGTTAGTCTGGTTAGAGAGGGCCATGTACGCTACCAGCAAGGGCTGCTTTGTGAAGGGTATGGAGAGGGCTGGGCTGGGCTAGCCCCTGCCAATCCTCCCCACAGTTGCCTGCTGACAAGTTACCTGCCCTTGCTCCATCCAAGCGCTTAACCCTCTTGTTTCTGGGTTGAGAGCTGGGGGCAGATGGAATACCAGATTTGACCCATAGCCAGCAAGTTTCTGATTCTATTTTCTTTTTCAGTTCCCAGCTTGCTTCCTGATGCTACTGTTTTTATAGATATGAAAATAAATAAGTAATCGGACAACTACTTCTACCTTTGCTTTAGGACTATTTCAGTGGCCTGTTGGAGAGGGTGCTTTTATAGTGGGGCCACTTAATGCTTGTTTATCTCTCAGTGAAGCTGGCAAGAGAAGTGGGAGCAGGGAGGGGAGAGGTTTGATTAAATGTTTCTTTATGTGTTGCTGTTGTGATCCCAAAGCAATTCTCAGAGATTGATTTATAAAGCATTCTGAATCAATTAGGGCTTTAATCAGCAAGCAGTAAACTTCAGATGGCCTGTGGACTAATTTTACCACCTCTTATTGACATGAACCTAAATCGGGGGAGGTCAGTTCAAGGGGTGTGATTATCTTTCCTGATTACTGAATTAGAAGAGTTTGTGTGTATTTCATTTATGAGCAGAAGGGGAAATCTCCTTCTAGGGGGGAAAAATCAGGAAGTGGTTGAAGTACTGGTTCTGTTGATGTTGACTGTAGACATTCAATAAAGTCTGTTTGCAATAAGAAGATAAAACTAACTTTGATGTGCAACATATGCCTCAGTGAAAAATGGCTGGTGTTGTGGGTCAGCCATTGGCTAGAGCTTGGTATTGACTTTGCATTGTAACTGTACAAGGCACCTGAGGCCACATCAGGCTGGATTCTTAAGAGAAATATTGATTGGAAACATTTCCCCCTCCCTTTGGGTTTTCCCCAACTGAGACATCAAAATGAACCAACAACAGCATTAGATTGTTTAATGCAGAAAACACAACATCATTTTCTTAAGATGCCTGACAGAAAGACCCACAGTCATCACACTGACTTGAAAGCCAGTCTCCTGCCCCATGGTGACGGGTTTCTATTGCCACAAAGATATGCAATTAATCATCAAAAGTGTGGTAATATTTTGGAGGTGGGAAACCAGCAAACATGTTTGTTTGTTTTAAATCAAGTCTTTCAGAGAAGTCAAATGTGAGCTTTATTTATTTAAAAAGTATTTCTATTCTGCCTTCTGTGGTATAAATCCCAATGGTTAAAGGGAAGAAGAAGAAGAAGAAGAAGAAGAAGAAGAAGAAGAAGAAGAAGAAGAATCCAAGATGACAAAGAAGCACTAAACCCCAGGCTTAAAAAAGGCAATGTTGAAAAAAGGCAGAATGGAACAAAAATATGTCTTCAAGGCACACCTGCTCTTAAAGAACCTTTCATAGTTCCACAGAAAGGAAGTTCCACACCTATAAAGAAAGCAAAAAAAGATGAATTAAACTATTTGGACTTTTTCATCTGTATTGGAATTTTTTGTAGATGTTTTAAATGTTTTATCACTTAGACATGATGGGACCAAGGTGACACTTGGAAGGCCATAGAGGAGAAGACCGCAATAGTCTATGTGAAAGACTACCAGGGCATGGACCAGAATGTTTGTCGCTGGTACAGGGAAGAAGGGCCATCCATGCCTTTGCAGTGGTGTAAAGGAAGAAGCAACACGGTTTGGCGACAAGACTGAATAGAAAGAACAAGAGAGAGAGAGGGGGGAGTCAGCTACAGAACCAAGGCTACTGTACATCCCTGTTAAACAAGATATACGGTAACAGTCTCAATGGAAAAGAAAAGTATGCAAGTAGAAGAAAGATGTCTTGGGCATGTTGAATTTGAGATAACAATGAAGCATCCAATAAAAATGGCACCAGGAAATTGGGGACAGATGGGGTGACAGTGCTGAAGTCTTACGTAACCAGACTGCCTCATGCACCAGTTGTGCTGAACTTAGATGTGAACCGGGAAGGCTTCTGAATCCCATGATGAATTGTTATTGTTATTCATTAACATGTAGCAATCATGGTTTTCAAAATATCTAAACCACCCAGAAAACCTTAATTGTTGAGCGTTATAACGGGCCTTTTCTGTGGTGGCTCCCCATTGTGGAAGGCTCTCCCTAGAAAGGCTTGCCTGGTGCCTTCATTACATATCTTTAGGCACCAGGTGAAAACATTACTCTTCAACCAGGCATGTGACTGATTTACAGTCTACAGCTTTTTTAATGTGTCTGTGGAAGTGAGGTTGTTGGTTTCTTTTGCTTTTGTTTTATTATGCATTTTGTGTATTTTTATGTTATAAACTGTCCTGTGATCTTCAGATGAACGGCGGTGTAGAAATTTATTTATTTATTTATTTATAATGCAAAATAAATTAATGGATAAACTTGGCATGCTGCTGAATAACCAAATTTTGATCAGTTTGTAAGGCTGGTAGGGAGGGAGGAATGAATTTTTGCATTTGCTAGAACAACCTGCTTCCCATGCTAGTGTAAACGATGTTGAGCAGAATTTATTTAGCAGGTCTGTTCCTCATTTTGGATTTTTTATGCAGAGTAAAACAACTTAATTTTGAGGAATAAAGGTGTTTTTGCCGGTATTGTAGTCTAGTTTTGATGTGCTCTATAATTATCTCTGATAGTATCACTTTAGGTTTAAAAGACCTACAATTTCTACTTTGGCTTTTTCATTTCATTATCAGGGCCAGGCATGTTTGCTCAACAGAGAGATAAATACCATCTCCTCCTGGTGGACTATTATTTATTCTTTATATCTTCTTGGAGCCAATCAGAATCATCAAGTTGCATAAAACTCTCTCATAACACCCTCCCTCCTTTTACAACTGTGGTATCATTTTCTGTTTGATTGTTGAGCAGAATGTTAATCCTGGCATATTTATCTGCCACAATGAAGGGCTGCTGCTGCATTCTGCACAAAGTTCAGAATAAATGCTGAGATCTCAAGTGAGTTATAGGTCAGTTGTAATAACTGGAGGGAAATGTAATCAAGTAACCTCAGTATTATTCAGCAATACTGAAACCTTTTATTGTTTGCTAATGAACAGTAAACAAACTTGTCACTAGTCATTGATTCTGGGGGAATGTGGTATATAATTTATTCCAGTAAACAGTAGCATCTCTACCAAAGGGATGTGTCTCTTGATAACACTAGGGTTATTAAATACTGTTGAACAAAATCTTCAGTATAATGAGATTGAAACTGCCTACATAAGGAAACTAAACTTTATTGCAGCAGAGAGAGTGAAGGATGCCTCATCAGTGTTGACTTTCCATCACCAGTGACACCCAATTAAGGGTTCACTATCCTGTTATGAGAGCTAATTTGCATTGCTATTTAGTACATTTCAAGCAGAAAAGCTTTATAAATGGCACACCATGTCCTGGTTTCTGAGAGAAATGTAACCTGGCTAAGGTGGTTTGCTTTTCTTTTTAATGCACAGCTTCTCTGTGATTGAGATTGCAGTATTGCAGTAGCCTATTGGTTTCAAAATATTTGACTTTCAGTAAGTCCTGAATACGCCATTATATTCTACATCCATTACTATGGCTGCCTGGCCAATGTCAGAGGGATGTGCTCGCAAAGGGCTGTATTGGCCGGCCGGGCTCCTCCCTGTTCGGGTGGGTGGGGAGGCAGCGCAGTTTGGCCCTGTGAACCCTCCTTGCCCCGCGCCTGCCTGGTGGTGAGGGCTAGGCTGAAACGGTGGGTTTTGTTTACCCTCTGCGCTCTACCCCAGTCCCTCCGTGCATGTGCCCCGGGCACCAGCAAAGGATGCAACACCACTGCCATAACAGAGTGAGGTGGCTGAGGAAGGGAGAACAAACACCAGAGAAGATGGAGGGAGAGCTCTGCTGTAACTGACCACTTCAGTTTGTAATCAGAGAGGATTGTTTTATCCACAAAGCAAAACTCTTATTTACTGCATTCATAGTAAAAAGGTATGTACTGTAGCACAAAAACCCTGGACCAATCTTCCTGCAATGTGACATGTGTCTTATGCAGGGGCACCTCCATCCAACTGCCCACAAAACACTATGGGAGACTTCCTTTTTTATATACTCACCTTAAAACTGCAATGGCTGCCCTTGCAGGAAAAAAACACTGCGGCTGTCCTTCTGGAATTTGGCAACATTCATGCCATCAGAAATGGTGACAAGGTCTGAAAATATTGTCCAATTCTGCCCCTGACATAATTATTTTTAGACATTTATTTGGTGTTTCAGAGAGAGAGAGAGAGAGAGAGAGAGAGAGAGAGAGAGAGAGAGAGAACTTAAAATATACCCACTACAGTTGGAACTAGGTTGGGGGGAAATGAATTTGAGTGATGGGGTGGAAGGTGTGGGGTAAGAAAGGAAGGATAAGATTTAGCTCCCCTTATTCATGTGCCCCCTTGATGTTAGAATTAAACCACTTTCAGTCCCACTCTGCACATGTGTGGAGCAGGCAAAAAAGAGGAAACATGACTGCTATTATTGCTTCCAGTTTGGCCATTAGATGCCTTCCTGTGTAATGTTAACAAATCCCAATTAAAATGGTTGCCTTGGAGTTTAGGAGGGTGATGTAGGGCAACATTAAGAAGCTGGATTTGTCTCCTGCCTGTTGACAATACACATTGAAATGTTAAGGGTTTTCTGGATGGAGAATATTGGGTATTTCACAAGGCATCCCAATTGGCAACCATCTTCTTAACAAAACATGTTTCAAACAGTAATGGAATATTTATAGTTTTCATATCCAGAGACAATGGTATCAAAATTTAAAACTACTCAGACATTTTGCTCCCAATGGCAAAATGCCTATCTGTACATTTACAGCAACAATAAAAAACCCAATCCATTCAGAATATTCTGTTCACTCTGCAGTATTTTTATTTTAGGCTTTTTAGGAATTGTGCTATTATTCTATGAAGAATGTGACTCTAGACAGAGGGTGACACTCTTTCCTCTAACACAGAGGTTTTCAACCTTTTTGGGTCCATGGCTCCCTTGACCAATTCCATTTTTCTGTGGCACCCCTGTGGGGCTTAGGAGTCCAGTTATGTCACCCCTTGCCTGTAGAGTCGGAAGCCCCTTATCAAACATCCTCCCTTGTGGAGTGTTCCCTCAGCCTCCTCTTTTCTCCCCTCTCCTTGGGAATCTGGGCAGCCTCCTCTGGGTAGCCACAGCTGCTACCCCTGGTCTCTGAGCTGGCCCCCTGCCCCAACGAGAGGTGGCTCCTCACACTGCCCCATAGAAGCCTGCAAAGGACCCCCTGACCAGCCCCAGAGGCACCATTTGCCTGCAAAGCTTGTAGCCAGGGTTGCTGCAACAAACAGCTGTGCAAGCCTTTGGGAGGCAGAGATGTGAAAGGGCATCAGAGGAGGGAGAAAAGGGAAGAGGGACAGAGGCCAGTGTTGCCCACGGCATCCCTGACCATCATTCAAGGTATCCCAGGGTGCCACAGCATACAGGTTGAAAACCACTGCTCTAACATTTCCAACTCAGTTTATAAGGTCAGCTCTACCTTTGTCATCCTTCTGCTACTCTGACTCACCTTTGCTCTCAAATATCTTCGTAGGATCAAAATAACTGGATTGTCACTGCATGAGTTTCCCAAATAGGCCTTAAGACATTTTGGGGGGAAATTGTAGTTGTAAATAAGATGAGCCAGTCATTTTTTTAAAAAAATACATATGTATTGTTGGACCTTGATATCTTACATGACTGGGTGTTGCATACATATTTTTATATACAAATAATAGAAAAGCCAATGGCCCTATGAACTCCTGGTTTGACTTGACAAAGAGGAGACACTGAAAGCATGGAAAGATGTCTCCTCCACTAGGGTTGCATGCTCAATCATGATTCAGCAATAAGAGATTCAACAACTGGAACCAACCAAGCGCCAGGCGTGAACTCTTAAATGGAATTAGCCTCTGAGTGCATGATGCTCCTCATCCTAACCTATTCAGCTGAGACACAGCTCGGATCTAGTAGGGCTATAAAGCTTGCTGGTCAGAGCTTGTCTTTGCTGATCTGGGAATGGAGTCTTCAAGGGCTCCTGCAAGGCAGACAGGTGCTGGCCTTAGTCACTCTTAGCCATTACATAACCATTCACTAAAGGCATAATCAAGTCTCCTTCAGTCAATAGCTTTCAACAACATTATCTTTGTTGTCTGTGGCTAATGTAGCATCTTTCTTCCTGTCTCTCTCTCTTCCTTCCTTCCTTCCTTCCTTCCTTCCTTCCTTCCTAAACAAACACTGCCATGCTTGAAGTGCTTCTCCTGCTTGTATAAAAGTTATAGCCTGGGATGGAGCAGAATGGTGCTCTGATTAAAGTGATTAAAACTATATACAGCGTGCATAATTAACCTTTGCGCTGGCTGTCATGAGGAGCTGATGCCTTTAACCGATACTGTATCTATCCACGGCAGCCGGCGTATGGTACATGACCAATTTCCACCCCCCTTAAGAATTTTAATCACTTGAGATAAAGAGCCAGGAGAGAGGGGGAGAGATCAAGGCAGTATTAATCCTCTCAATGGCTTTATAATTTTCCCCACTATTCTGCTGCCAGTAATCAAGAAGCAGAATGCAGCCTTAATCCTGGATGCCAAGGTCAATCATTCTTGAGCCTTCCTGATATCAAGGATGTCATAATTATGAAAAGATTATTTAATGAACATAATGTTCCTTTTCATAATTTGAGGTGGATAAATGGGTGAATGGATGCATTTCATTCAGGTTGGTCTCTTAAAAGCAACAGGATTGTGTGTGTTGAGCAGAGAAGGGAGGACACTGCCCCTCTTGCTGCCAAGGCTAAGGTGGAGAAAATATTGCTGTAACTCCCTAACAGTTGATCAAGCAGCAGGAGAGACACATTAACAAAGGTGCACTTGCAAAATGCAGAGGGTGGAGAAGAAGAGGGGTGTGTGTGAGGAAACTGGTGTCCCAAGTGATCGTGTAAGGAAGGCAAAAGGTCACAGCAGACAGGTGAGCAGGGATGGAGCATGGCTAACACAAGGTGCCATTGGTGAAATCCATTATAGAAACAGGCTAGCTCAGGAGGGTTTTGGAAAACATGGCCTTTTCAAAGGAAAATATCTTCTAGAGGTGATGGTTTGGGGTGTCCGGATTCTGGTAGCTCAACTCTATCATCAATTTTAGACCTGAAAATTCCCAATTCCAGCTGTCTTACAAGACAATGTAAGACTAGTCATTTGTATGGCACATTTTTTGGAAAAAGGAAAGGAAGCTGTAGCCTAGATGCCTTAATAACTGCAGGACAAACTGTAGTGTTTACTATGCCATTTATTTCATTTCTGCACGAGAGAGAGAGAGAGAGAGAGAGAGAGAGAGAGAGAGAGAGAGAGAGAGAAAATTCTTCCATCAAGGCTGGGGATATTCCTTCACTGAAACAAGTCAAAACATGGAAGTTGTTGAGTTCCATAGTGCTATATTTATTGATAATAGCCTGTAGAGAGATAAAAGAGTAAATGTAAGGTTTCGGGCTTAGCTATTCAAAGAATAACAGGGAAAGCTATGTGGCCTTAGCCATGCATGCTCATCATTAGCAGCAGGGATGACTTCTGGAAGCAAGTTAATGCAGAAAAGTGCATGTTGGAGTCTTCTTTATCTAGCTCTCTGCATCCACAACTCAATTCCCAGGTACAGTAACTAGTGAGGATGCTCAGCACTTCATAGTAACATTTAGCAGCCTACATGAGCTACTCCCTAATCAAAGGCTTGGGCATGGTGCCCACAGCAATTCTTTAGTGCTATTAAACCTTTAACCTTTAAGACACACTTAATCAATAAAACTATTCCACTTGTACTGACAAGGGATGCTTTATAAAACTTCTGTTGAAGGCTTTTTTTTTTAAGACAAAAAAAAATGACTCTGAGAAAAAAGCTATACCAGTAGCCTTGAAACTAAGACTACAATCCTATGACTACTTTTCTGGGAGCAAGCCCCACTCACCTCTCAGCCTAACCTACCACACAGGATGGTGTGGGGAGGAGGAGAACTATGTATGCTACCTTGAGCTCATTGGATGAAAGATGGGATAGAAATGCCAGAGATAGATAAACAAACCTAGGTGGACTTACTGCTGAGTAGACATAGGCTTGTAATATAATTGTCATAATAGCCCATTCATTTGCAGATGGGATGCTGGTCCTTCAATTCACTCAGTTATGCGTACCTGCTTTGAAAAGACCCCCAGTGCTTCTCACTTTTGTACTTCACATTGTCCCATGGCTTAGATCTATGTGTATAACATATGTTTCTCCCCTCAGAGGGTATGCGTACAAGGCCCTGTTACATGCCACCCCAGTCTCCAAGGTGTGAGATTCCTGCAAGTCAAAAAGTGAAAGAGTGCCATGGAGAGTCAAAACTGTGGGAACAAGAGCTGTTGACATGTCCCTGCATGCACAGCAATCTAGGAAACCTGGGACCTTCTGTACCAAAGGCAGATGTCCTGCTACTGAGCTATGGCCCTCTTGAGTTTGGGGTTCTTTGCACTCCACCGTCTTTTTGAAAAAAACATCTAGCTGACCATGTATCTCACATTTTCGAATAAGTTGGCTTTGACCAGTAGGATGGAATTGAAAACACAAATCGTAGATTTCTGTGGTTATAAGCTTGTGTTGACCACAAAGATACGGACATTGTCTGAACCTTTGGTGTGGGTGGTGAACACTGAAATAAAAATAGCCCCACATGGTTCATACTGGACATACTTACAAGGTGATTGGAAATCCACCTTGCCTAAAACAAAAATGTGCAGGTTGTTAGATCTCAGGTGCTCTTTTCAAAGAGTTTTCTCAGTATTGAAAATTATGATGAAAATAATACTATAGAAGACATTGAATGCGGACTTGAAGAATGCAGGTTTAACTGAAGGTGACCTTGGATGTGGAACTAAAGACCCAAACAAAGAATATGAAGTAAAGGCAAATAACTTATGAGGGATGACTTATTTAACAGAGATACCAGAGAAGCCTGTATATAAGATGGACAACAGTAAATAGATGGTCATGGGTGTAGCCAGGATTTTTGTTAGGGAGGGCAGGACTTTTGTTAGGAAGGCAGAACTGAGGTGATGGGTCACTTAGTTAAGTATTACCCCCCAGCTATGCCTATGTATCTAGTTCTTTTGAATGCTGCTGAAACAATGGTGGGGCAGAACATATCGCTTGTATTGGCCATGAACAAATGATAGTGGCCTGAACTAGGCTCAGAATGTCAGTATAAGGACAGAAAATTGCAGGAAGAAGAAGAAGAAGAAGAGTTTGGATTTGATATCCCGCTTTTTACTACCCGAAGGAGTCTCAAAGCGGCTAACATTCTCCTTTCCCTTCCTCCCCCACAACAAACACTCTGTGAGGTGAGTGGGGCTGAGAGACTTCAGAGAAGTGTGACTAGCCCAAGGTCACCCAGCAGCTGCATGTGGAGGAGTGCAGACACGAACCCGGTTCCCCAGATTACGAGTCTGCCGCTCCTAACCACTACACCAAACTGGCTCTCGGAAACTATGTGCTTCAGCTTCAAGTAGCACTAATGATTAAATGTCAACAAAGGAATGATTTTTGAAACCTTTACATCTCAAGGTTGAAATTCATGATGTCCTAGATAAAAGTGAGGAATGAGCAGCAAGAGATGATGTCCTTGTGGAGGGTGCACAAGGCTTCCTGCATCATCCAGAGTCATAAGGTGCAAAAGCACAACAGGAAACCAGCATGAGGTTAGTTGGTGTTAAAAGTACAGATCAAGGCAGGGCAGATGCTTGGAAATGAGCCAAGTTCAAAGGCCATGGAGAAGGAAGGTATTGGAGCAGTGGTGAATTATTTCATAGGGAATAAACTCCCCAGTACTAGTATGCAGGGATAGGTTCATCAGTCAATTTAAGTTTCTGTCCACTTCTCATTCTTCCAGTCTTCCAGTTCAGGTTTCACATTTCCTCATCAGTTTGTGAATTATTATCATCATCATCATCAGAAAGTCCTCATCTATGTTTTAGTGAGGATTTTTCCTAATATACATATTGTATGCAATTTTGCCTTAATATACATTTTTGTGAGCAATTTTCCTAATGCAATGCATTTTTAATGCTATCTTCATGCATATATGCATTGTAATATATATGAATTTCAATGCAAACTTTACCTCCATATATAAGCATTTTAGTACAAAATATTTGGTTAAACCCAGAGTGGTTGAACAATCAATTCCTCTTCACAGGGAATTCTGGGAATTGCAGCCCTGTGTGGGGAATAACAACTCTCAGCACCCTTGACAAACTACAGCTCCCAGAATTCTTTGGGGGAACCCATGACTGTTCTTGCGACATGAGTTTGGCCAAACTGCGGGAGGCAGTGAGGGATAGGCGTGCCTTGCGTGCTCTAGTCCATGGGGTCACGAAGAGTCGGACACGACTGAATGACTGAACAACAACAACAAATGACTGTTTAAAGTGGCATCATAGTGCTTTAAATACAGTATATGGTGTAAATGTGACCACAATTATATTCCTCACCTAATAACTACTTTTGATAATCTTTTGATAGCATGTGTGAGTTGAATAACTCTCAGCAAATGGAATCACACTTGAACACTCAGCATCCAACATTGCAGTTGGCTATGAGGCTGCCTCTGTGGCCTGGGGGAAGGCCAGTATTCAGTAGGGATGCTTGAGGAATCTGATCTTCATGATATCCATATCTGCCCATCTCAGATTAATGCACAAGTAGGAATTTACAGAGCAGTTCTAACCATCATGTCTATTCAGAAATAAGTCCAGTGGAATTCAAGGGGGCTTGCACTCAGGAAAGTGGGGTTGGGATTAGAGCCTTAGTTATTTTAAAGCTTTCATGTTTCCCAAATGTCCCAACATACTTCTTGGCTCAAAAAAAAGTATCAAAACACATTTTATGTTTTTATCTTGTATTTTTATGCTGTGAACTGTCCTGAGATCTAATGATGAAGGGTGGTATGCAAATTTAATAAATAAATAAATTAAACCACTTATTTACATTTTTATTTAAATGTGACTTTTAATGCAGATTTATTTCTTTTTCCCCTTTGCAAAGTTAGTATGGAAATGGGAGAGAAGAAGTGACCACTAGTGATAGTGGTCATTCATGTTAAATATTATCTGTATGTCCACCCATCTCCCTGTTTCCTCTGGGCTCCTCATTCATTCATTCATTCATTCATTCATTCATTCATGTTTCCTCGTTACTGCCATCTTTATTCAGACAGACTTTTGGCTTGCAGTTTGATCTGACTCTTTGCTGCTTTGTTTCCAACAGGTTTGAACTGGCTACTGTTTTATTTTCCAGGGGTTTTCCTGCTGTTTTTTAATCGGCTCTTGTTATCTAAATACGGTTTGGAAAGGCGGGATATAGATTACTGAATAATAAATAATAAAAGAATGTGTAAGCATGAAGAAAACACCAGTCAAGAAAGAGCTGAATAAATTGTTGGGCCAACTTTTAGATTGATTTCTGGAATACAAATTATGCACCTGTTAATGGAATTGAATCAACTGGATAATGTTCAATTTGTTCCTGTTCATCTGTCAATTTGCCAGGTGGCCTTTGTCACTCCACTACCACATCTGTAAATGGAGATGCTAATGATCTACTTCACAGGGTTATTGTGAGGATGCTTGACGTAAAGACTGTAATTGTGCATCAGATGTATTGTAGAAATCATGAATAATAACAATATGACATGGATCACACTTTGAAATCCACTCCATTTCTTCTTGCTTTGATAGCTACACTTGAGGTTGTGGTTTAAAGCTTTTGATTTAACAGTAAGCTCTCATCGCACCTGCCTTATTTTTTAATTTTATTTTACCATCAAGCATATAATCTATTTTATTATGTGAACAAAAGTAGATTAATCTGAAGAGAAGCCAGCTCATATTATCTGTTGCTATCTGAAGGATTATGTTGGAAATCTCCCAACGTGATGGAGTTAATGCTTTCTTAGGAAAATGCAGAATGAATACAGCTTTATTAAAAATGGTTTTGAATCAAGCTTACGGAGAGACAAAGCAGCATTAGTAGACACGGTCAAGGCCTTGGATATTTCCTGGGAGTTATGACCAACTGGATGAGTTTTGCCTCTGGCCACATGTGACAGTTGCTCATTAATTCCCAAGAAATGCCTCCGGCCACAGTTGCTGCTGCCGCTGCTGCTAATCTAACTCATTTGCTTTGTTATTAAACAAAACAAAAAGAGAGCAAGCCTGTTCCCATTTCTACGCCGAGTCCTTATTTCTCTTGAGAGCCGCAAGTACAATCAGTCTGAACATAGTGCCATACAAATCTGGAGATTTTAAAGATAATTGCTTGACATCCCAGTTACCAGCCAGATTACCACTCTCTCCTCAGTTCCCAGCTAAATTTTTGGGTTATGATGATTAAGAACTACAGTACAATCACTGGATAAGCACCCTGCCACAACATAATGGACTCCAGCCACTAAATAAATGTAAGGACAAAGGAGAATTACTTCTTAAGTTTTTTTTTTTAACCCCACAGCAAAAGAATACTATTAAACTAAATGGTTTAAACAGCTGGCATCACTTTAGGAGAGGGATGCCCATAGAGGATAGTTAAGGTTATCCATTGGATGTTGTCATTTTGCTGAGACAGGCAATGTTTTCTAACCCCAGACCAGATGGAGGTCAGATTAGCTACCAAGGGGTATAAATAACAAATATGTGAAGGGAAATATTATTGCACATGTACAGGTAGCTTTCCAAGCCTCCAGTTGCAGTCATTTTCTCTGACCCTCTTGCTCTCTCTCTATTTTGGTTTCTTTCTTTTTATTTTCTTGTCTTACAAGTATCATCTCCTATGGCCTTTGGCCTGACAGCCCTCCAGTTTATGACCCTGGCTTCAGCGTTGGACTTGGCTGACCTCTGAGTCCATCTTTACCATCCCAGCAGACTCTTCTGCATTTTGCCCTATAGCCTTTCATTCTCTCTTCATTGCCCAAACACTTCTCAGCTGAAGTTAGGAGGGCCCGTTCCTGCACCAGAATTCCTGAAAAAGGCTTTTGTTCCCCTGTACAATACTGGTCACTGACCTTAATAAAGAGATTGATGCTCATAGATGTTCCCTTGCAGTTCACCACATCTCACTGACTTTCTACAAAAGTGATATATCTAAATGCTTAAAAACAAACAAACTGTAAGGCAAATCTGAATTGTCTTCATACACTTCTACAGCATCTACAGTATACAAGGTGCTGTGCAATATACATAATACAATAGCAGACGAAAACATTGGAAAGCAGGCTGGAGATTTAGTAAGGCACAGCAGAATAAGAGTTAAAAAGCTGTTGGGAAGAAAACAGAGGAATGTGAGAAGGAATAAAAAAGTTAGTAAAAAAACAACAACCAGGAAGTATTAAATGAGAGCTCACTTGTCTGTGCCATGTGCCCCTTACCCAACCTGCCCCACCCCCACACCATACCTCCCCTTGCCCAGAACCACTGCAATTGAGGTTGCCCATGCTCTCCTCAGTCCCTTTCTTCCCTTTGTCCAGAAGCATGATAACTTTTACCAGTGAAATGGGATGAGGACGAGGGGAATGGTTTGGAGAGAAAGCAGCATAATCTGAGCTAGCACCGAGTCATCCCAGTGAAGAGAGCAGAAAGAGATATGGTAGCCACAAATTCACAAGGAGATGCAGAATGAGACTGGAGAGGCAGCAAGAGGCATAGGAAAACAAACAAACAAGAGTCTCATCATGATGATCAGGAAGTAAAAATTATCAGATGAAAAGGAGACAATTCACAGTGGGTTTTATTGTGCAGAAGCTTTTGTGGATTAAGCACAGAGCATTTTTTTTAATAAAGCAGCAAAATTCCAATCACTTTGCCTATCATTTCAAAACAATACAAGCATCACCACAATGGAAATGACTTGGATAAATTAAACATGAAAAGGATGCTTTATTTAGAATGTGGATCTAATTCAAGGAAATCTGCATGCATGGGTACAGGCAGGTGCTGCTATTTATATGCTGTGTGTGCCTACTAAAAATTCTGGTTGAAACATGTGGTATAAGTAAGGCCGTCAGTGCTATGCAGCCATAATTTAAAGAATTTCAGATCAAAGGTAAAAAAATGCCAAGAATTTCTTTTAACGTTTTTAGTTTCATGTATCTATTCTGAGATAAGATGAGCTCAATTTACCTTCTCGGTACACACAGGAAAGTAAATCTACAGTATTCCAGCGAGCATGGATGTGATCTGGAAGCAGAAGTAATGTAAATATGCAACATACGCTTTGAATGTATCTAGCATTATTTCTCTCTCCATCAGAGAATCCGCTTAGAAATAAGGATGTTGGCCATTATCATGCAGAAAATCACTGTCATCTCACAGAACTCTGGTTTGCTTCTGGCTGCTGTTTTGCCACGAGTCTCTCTTCCTTTTTGAAGTTGCTAGTGTGTTTTGCTGGATTTACTGTTTTAGATTAGTTAAGCCATGTTGAGTATTACTCTGTGGTAGGAAGACATCACAGAAATGTTTAAAATCGGTTTTGTAACTTTTTGCAACTAATGTTTTTAGCTGTTACCATTGAAGGAACCTGACAGAAGTCTTATGAAAGATACAGTTAAACAGCCCGCTAAAAACATCTTTATTTCTTTTTACTTTTTTCTTTTGCGTGTTTAGACCTTTTACCTTTGCCCGAAATAAATTCACACAGGAGTCAGATATTTGGTTTGGTTTTTGGCAGAAATTTAGGCCACAACTTTATTGATTACAATCAAGTGAGTGGTTGCATAGGTTCTGGTTCGACTATCTCCCTGCACCCATGCAGGCAGTGCTGTCCCAGAGCCATGTTCGTAGAAGAGCCATGGATGAACACCAGGGACAGCTGATGGAGGGAACACCAAACAGCCTCCCTGATGTCCCCTGGACTTGGGTGCAGGCCGAACCCCTTCCGGGGAACACCAAACCAGTGAGTCCCTGGATTCTTTTACTGGAATATCCTGTCATTGCATAGGCAGGGCAGAGACTCTTTCGGAGCGAGAAGACTGCCTGGCCAGCATGCTCACCACCACTAAGCATGCTACCTCTTCCTTCCAAAGATGCCTTCAGATAAATTTCTGCACTGTCTTCCTCCATCATAAGAAGACTGCCCAGATAAAGAATTTATCTATTTATTTATTCTGGGTTTAACTTGCAAAAGCAGCAACAGCAGTGCAGGGGAGGGAGGCATGGAGGCAAGCAAGGAAGCGAGGAGGGATCATTCAGTTGAAAGGTCATTTCATTTCTCTCAGGTTCTGTACCTACCTATCCGATGAAGGAGAAACAATATTACTAAGATCACTGTGGCACTCAATTTATCTGCAAAGGCAGTCAGTGTATGATGAGGGAGACCCTTTTCCTTAACAAGGGCAATCTAAGCAATACGTTGAATATATGGAAAAGAAACACACAAGTGCAGAAATGAAATGTTAGAAATAACTTAATGGGAAAAGAAAAGGAGTCAGTGCCTGGGAGATTTACGGATGCAATTCCCTCTACTGTTAATAGAAATTGGTCACCTATATAACCTTTTCCCCAACACTCAGGCACAGACATATAAATGAGGGGAAAGAGCCTGGAGAAATTGGAGTTCTCAGTAAGCTAATAGGACAAGTACAGAACTCCTTTAAAGAAGTTGTTTTAGGGGTGGGTAAGGAGGATTTCTCCACTTATCCTGGGTTGTTTGGTGGGTTTTTCTTTCTGTCTACCATGCTGCATTTCCCTCTCCATTTTAGTAAGACCCTAATCAAAGAGTTTGTGGCAGAACATGCTGTCTTCTCTGTGTGAGAGAGAAGGAGGGAGAGAATCCATATTTTAGGAACCGGGCAGAGGCAGGTAGTGGCAGGTAACTATCTTGAGACAGTCGAGGAAGCTGAACCAAAGATCTTGGCACAACAGCTAGCTGGAGTGATCAATAAGGTAAAAGATGGATCAACAGTGGTCAGCGTTTAGACAAGATGCATTAAACTGCTGTGGATAACTGCAGGCATTGTACATGAAGTGAATTTTCAGATGCGATAGTAACTGCATGGCTTTGGGTTTTTTTGTAAACTGTTGAAGTTAACTTGTGGATTTTGGTGTGTGTGTGTGTTTGTGTGTGTGTGTGTGTGTACTGTTACATCTCTTTTGGCCCCAGGCAAAAGCACCCCTCTTCTCCCAGGCTTTTGTCTAATTAGCCAATCTATGGCCTTTTAAACCATGTGGAGGTATTCTTTTCCATTGCTACAATTTTATGTATGTATTTTTGTGTTTTTGTATTGTAAACTGCCCTGTTATCCTCAGACAATGGGCAGTATAGAAATTTAATAAATACATAATTATTATTAATAATATATGTAGCAATGTGTGCCAGAAAGTGATTAATGAGTTGAATTACAGCCAACCTGGGTAGTGAAAAACACGCTACAGCCATCCTGTGGCTAGTTCTGCCAGGGCTAGAAAGAGGTGCTTGAAAGCTGTTAAATGGAGTAACCATGAAAAACCAGCAGAGTGTGGGTCAGGTGATAACCTTCTGTTGCCCCAAATTACCTCCTGCAAGCCTACACTATTTGCTACCTTTGCTGCTACAATGATTTATTGTTTTAATAAATATGCTCTCTTTCATTTTCCTGTAGAATTGAGGGCTTGTGACTTTTCATTAAGAGGCCAGATTTGCTCCTCAGAGGTGCCTGCCAGCAGTAATGCAGTCTTATTTTGTTCAGTGGAGCTTCATAGGTCAGGATTTTCTTTCTGAAAAAAAAGGACATGTGCTACATGGGGAAAGTGAGAGGCAAATAACCACAGCACAGGAATTCTACAGTCAAAATACCTGCACCGAGGCAGATGACAGAATACCCACCCATGGCAATCAAAAAGTATTATAAAATGGAGACTTTCCCATCCTTTACAGTTTTTCTTAATGTTTACCATCTGGGAGATTCTGCTTTCCCCTCCCCATCAAATTACCAAATACTTTGAAATGCAGTGGCCAGGTTATTCAATGGGGGATTAAACTCTGGCTTGTCATAAACATGAAATACATGAAATTACTATAGATGCTGGAACTGCAGTTTAAGCAGTTCTCTTTGTGCAAGCTAAATCTCCCACAGTGCATATAATTTTATTATGTGCCTTTTTTTCCAGACAGGTTCAGAACTTACTCCTGGATGATTATACTTGGAGGGCTAAAGGTTTAGACAAACATGGTGCTTGAGGCAATTGAGTGAATGTGTGGGAGGCAAAAACAGGAGGATGTTCTTGAGTCTTTTCATAGCAAACGAAAGTAAAAAACAAAACAAAAACCCACGTTCAGCCTACCCAAAATGTAACAGTGGATACCAAACTAGAGGGATATTTATGCAGGATATGGGAGGGGTTTGTTTGTTTGTTTTTTACACAGAAAAGATGCATTTATGTGAGCAAAGTTAAATCCTGATTTCTCCCCAGCCACCCCTCTCTTCACTCACTGTATTTTGCTCTCTTGCTTCAAGCACTTTTCTTTGCAGTATTAGAGCTGAGCCTGAACCAAATTTATCACACACACACACACACACACACACACACACACACACACACGTACCCTGCTTTATGTATAATTTTGGCTGTCATGTGCATATATGCACACATCTAGGCCACTAGCGCAAGCAGGGCAGAATCATTGGCCACACAGCTGAGGAGAGTGTCTCCTCAAAGCCTGACAAGTGCTAACTGGGATTTGAGAAGCCATGAGTGCTGCAGGGAAGGCATCCAATTTTGGCCTCGCACAGGGCGGCATCTTACCAAGCTCCGCCCCTGATAGCACTTTAAACAGTCACGGCTTTCCTCAAAGAATTCTGGGAGCTGTAGTTTGTCAAGGGTTCTGAGAGTTGTTAGAAGACCTCTATTTCCCTTCCAGAGCTACAATTCTCGGAGTCGTAGGAGCCATCTCATAGGGGCCACGGGGGTTTCAGTCCTCAGAATAAAATATTTGAGGGGGCCAGGCGCCCACAAAGTTAATGGGCATTCCCATTATTCAAGTTGGCGCCCCTGCTCGGAATGGTTTAAGAATGAATCCCTCTTCACAAAGAACTCTGGGGATTGTCATTTTGGGAGAGGAACAGGGACCTCCTAAAGCTCTCAGCACACTTAACCAACTACAGCTCCCATAATTCTTTGGGGGAAGCAATGTCTGCTTAAAGTGTCATCATAGTGCTTTAAATGTGTGGTATGGACTTGGCCCTGGTATGGCACTGCAGTTCTCAATGTTCCTTTCTCTCGTTCTTACTCTCTCCCCACTTTAAATGTGAGTTATGAAAAGACATGCAACAGGTCCTAAGCAACAAGGATAGGGCAGGCTCTGAATCGTGGCACTTCTGCTAGCTGCATTTATCTGTGTCCCTTGGCTTGGGAAATTGTTTGCGATGCCAGGATCCAGAAAGAGGATGCAAAATGGCTGCCCATTTGATCCCCCAGGACCATCTTATGTATTTCATAAAAATTATATACTACTTGGTTGTAGAAGAAACCTCAAAGCAGTTTACAAAGAAGTTAAAACAGTAAAACTAGTTTTGTGGGTATATGTCCAGCCTAGAGTTTGCAGGTTGTATGTACAGTATCTGGGGATATGGTGGAAAAAAAATGGCATGGCATTTTGGATAAGATACATAACTGCTACATCTAAAAGAGTGTGGTGTATTAGGTTTTGGCACTTGATCAGGCTTTCCCCATCATTTTAGGGTTATTTTTAGCTGTTCTTATGGGTTCTATCATAAGGCTGAATTATTTCAAATAACCGTATAGAATAATAATAAATATATGAATTCAGATACCATTGCCATATTGAAGGCTCTGTAATGCAAGATATTTTGCAATCTCTATTGCTGATCACATGGTATTTAGATGCTGAAAGGGATATCTAATATTATTTAAATTATTTTATTCATTTTAAAAGACATAAAACACAAATACAAAAAACACAAACAAAACACAGACAATTCTTATATCAACACCACATTTTCGCTATAACATCTTAGTGGGACTTCCCCCCGACCTCCCCTTCCTGGGTTTCATGCAGTTCCATCATTTCATCCTTAAACCTTAGCATATCTAATTATCTATTAATTTATTACCCAATATAATTTCCTTTAGTCACTTGTTATTTTCATAATAACCCTATTTTCTACCAGAAACCTCTAAATACTTCCCAAGAATTTCATTAATATCAAACATTACAATATCCCTTCAAATATATTTTAAATTTCTTCCAATCTTCCTGCACCGTTTCCTCCCGCTGGTCACGCAGTCTCGCTGTCAGTTCGGCAAGTTCCATAAAGTCTATCATTTTCATTTGCCATTCTTCCAATGTTGGTATCTCTTGGTTCTTCCAATTCTTTGCAATTAATAATCTAGCTGTTGTTGTGGCATGCAGAAAGAAAATATTGTCCTTTTTGGGGATTTCCTCCCCTGTAATTCCCAAAAAAAAAGGCTTCTGGTTTCTGGTCTTTTAACACCTTTTTCATTTCATTATAAATCCTTTCCCAGAAGTCTTTATTTTGGGGCACGTCCACCACATATGGAAAAAGGTTCCTTCCTTCTCCTTACACTTCCAACATTTGTTATCTGATGTATGATACATTTTAGCAAGTTTTACCAGAGTTAAATACCATCTATACATCATTTTCATCATATTTTCTTATAAAACAGTACAAGCAGTGAATTTTAAACCTTTCTTCCACAACCTCTCCCAATCTTTCAATATTATATTGTGCCCCACATCTTTAGCCCAATCAATCATAACTGATTTTACTTGTTCATCTTTCGTATGCCATTCCAGCAATAAATTATACATTCTGGAAAGATTCTTATACTTAGAGTCCAGCAATTCTATCTCCAATCTGGATATTATTATTATTATTATTATTATTATTATTAAAAATGAAAAGTCAGTTAAAATTATACTTGGGAAATTGGAAATCCCTGTTAGATGAAGGGATGGTTGATCATATATATATATATATATATATATATATATATATATATATATAGAGAGAGAGAGAGAGAGAGAGAGAGAGAGAGAGAGAGAGAGAGATGTTCTGGTGTCTATGACAGTGGGCAGTAACAGAAAATTGAGAATGAAAGAATATCTTATGAATCAGATGATGAA